>NW_026273341.1:0-346420 GCF_020536995.1 Dreissena polymorpha | reverse complement strand
CAATCATTCATAAATCCGATTTAAGAAAACTGATGTTCTTTCATAAACTCTGCTGTTTGAACACCACATATCTCACAGAACACTATTTGAGTACCGAGTAGCGCTTTTAATATCCGATGAAATTAATCACAGTAAGGGTTTATTACAGACATATATGAAAAGTATAAACTTGTGAAAAAAACTGTAAAGTTTATTGTAATTCCACTATATTTTCTCCTTAACTGACGTGGACACGTACGGTAAACAATGCGATCCGCCAATCTCACACGAAGCGATGGACAGTAAGTGTAACAGGGGATCAAAAATGTAGTGTCGTTCACCCTCACATCAGGGCCGCATGCATCTACCGCGGCGAAGACAATGCGTGAAACAATTAAGGCTTGGCAGCTGTTTGTCCTGGTAGAAACAACGGGAAACTTCCGGACATCTTTGCAGACACTGTGGTCTTAACGTCCTATACAGCGACATTCATGCCGATGCCTCCTGACCATACTAACTTCTGTCATATAGTAACATAACTGCTATCAGCGGCCAGCACTCTCAATGATGAGTCAACCAGGAATATATTAGTACATCATCATAGTTATTGTGTTGCATATGCAAAGAACAGAAGTTTTATTGATCTCTTTACAAATAATAGTTAAATGTAAATTATTGTTTGTGTAGATAATATTTTACTGTATGTTTATATTTGTGAATGTTTATTTGAATTATACTGTATGTATGTTAGCCCACC
The DNA here is from genome assembly GCF_020536995.1 of Dreissena polymorpha. Lineage (NCBI taxonomy): Eukaryota > Metazoa > Mollusca > Bivalvia > Myida > Dreissenidae > Dreissena > Dreissena polymorpha. The sequence continues at coordinate 345,684 of NW_026273341.1, read as the reverse complement.
GGAATGTTGAAATAAAATTTTCACATATATATAGGCACTTGAAGGTTTTTCTTCATTTCTTTTAGAATGCGTTACATTATCTTATTCGATGAATAACACAGTACCGTGAAGTAACGGTGTTGAAATAATGTTTATGTGCGTTTGACGTTCAATATACTATAGAGACATAGAGCTCCTATCCATAATGAGGACATTTTTTACCGAAAGTAATTAGCATCATGTTATAAGTTGGCAAAGAACTATTTCAATATTCAAACGGACGTACGATTTAAAAAGACAAACCCCATTTACATCGTAAGTGTACCAACATATGTGAAACGAAAAAAAAATTAAGAGTAAACAAATATATATTTTGGATGTCAATAATAACTATGTTTCAACTCTTGTTACCGACCCTCAACTGCGTTTCAGACCGAACACAACACATACCAAAATACGAACCAGTTAACTTGAACCCAGAAAAAGATCTTTGGTATCTATTGTTTTGCATTCAACCATAAGACTCAGTACGCTATCATAATTTACATGTTAAAAGTTTTCAATACCCAACAAAAGTTAATCCGGCAATTCATGAGTTAAGCTTCTTGAAAGGGAATTCGCCGTTTACAAAACTCGATATAAAGAACGACTTTGTCAGCTGCAAGTTCCATATTGATTTTGTTATCTACAATGTTAAAACATTTGTAAGGCATTTAACAGCAATGGACCTGGTAAGATATTATATAAATTATATCGCATTAACTATGTGTTGCTTCTCAATCACTATTTCGGGCAAAACCAGCCTCTGAGAATGGCGCTTCATTTACATGTTCTACATCTAAATAATTATAAGTATTGTACTTATACGATGCAGTAAATAGTAGCAAGATTTCTACAATTATCAATTGGTAAATGGGGCAGGTAAATCGGCGTTTACCTTTTTATGTAAAGGGGTAGTCTCCCTATATGTTTGACCACTGTTTATACAGGTTGAAGAAAAAATCCTAGCTTAAACAGTTCTTGCGAATTGTAAATATACTCCAAATGTCTTAAAAGTATCTCCTTTTGGCTCTTAGCACTGAAACAATTACATTACGGAAAAAGTTAATGGCTGCACGAGCGTACATTAGTACTGCATTGGGAACAAATAAAGTATGCATTATATTTTAATGATAGATACGGCATTCTTTGACATTTGATGACGCACTATAGAATGCTTAAAAACGTGGTGAGGACATTTAGGAAACTGAGGACATGGTCGTCGCTCTTAAAAGACGCGCACTTGGGTTGAGAACGAAAGTACAAAATATAGAATATATCCAGTTTTATAGATTATTTTTGTGTGCGAATAATGTACAGTGCAACATGGTTTATCGTCTCATTCAAACAGGAATTGGTAACTTAGGTGCAGACGTGATTCCATGCTAATATACCTAAATGTTAAGTGACTTTGAAACGACCACACACGACCATAAATACTAGTATAACCATGCGTGAGAAATATATTACACACTGAAGAACAATCATTTCTCACTTTCCATAAAAACATATTTGTGTGGCAATATTTCGGTGTGAAGACATGCACGTAAACATAGCTGCCTTGTAAATTAATATTATGATAAATACGGAAAATGCAACGCCTTTGAGTTAGTCAGTGTAAGTTAAGTACTTTTCGAAAACGTTTCCGTAAACCAGAGAAAATGGATTATACCATGATCTCTTCTTCATTTAGCATAGCCTCTAAAATGAACATGTATAATAGATCCCTAATTAACAATCAAACCAGTCACAGAGTAATATGCTTAGGGATAAGTCAAACGCCTTATGATGTATTCTTCATTTATTGCTTAAAGTTTAGGTTTAAAAAGGCACGAATACAAAATGTACGTCTTCTTTAATGCGTATATCAAATGTGATGAGTTCATTTAAGGTGTTGTAGTTAACTGATTTCTAACGTCGGGCGCGCATAGTACTATACAAATAAAGATTAGAACACTTAAGAAGATGCAAAGGTTCCACAACAAACTCGCGATTTATCATCACAAACGTTTATATATCTATTTGGTGCCTTTTATTTTTAAACGCATTATGTTAATATTGTAAGTTCTATGCAAACATTTACCGTAATCAATACGACATTTAAGTCAATTCAGTGCATCGTTATCTCGCTAATGAGTAGATTTGAATAAGTCGGTTCTTTGTTAACTACGTTAGGCTCGTAATTTCACTGATATGAAGTCCTGATTATATTCGCTAGTATCATCGTACCCTGCAAAAACATCCACAGTATTCACGAACGTACTTTAAAATCAGGTCACTGTCTTTACTCGTTGACAGCGATAACATTATGCGCAAATGCCTTTAGCCTCGTTGTGTTAATGTCACAAATAACACCAGCATTGACATGACGACAAACATACGGCTTGTTTAAAGTGCACACAGTGTCGCAGCTGTTGTTGTTTATATCATGAGTTTGTTTTCAAAGCACTTTGCTATATGGTGTGTACGCATATTTAGAGATCATGTGAACAATTAGATGCTTATTTAAACAGGTCCGCATATTAAGATATATGTGTAATTAGACGACTATGGTATTTTTTTACGCCGATGTATCATTAGGTGTAGTTCCGGACATTGCACGTCAACTTCACACATACTCATTTACATATTTACTGAACTTGTTTAGTGTATTAAGTATGTATTTCTGATAAGACATTATACTAAAGTCATTTTGTCCATGTATTGTTCCATACACTGTGAGCAACAATAAGTGTCACATATGCAATGCTCGAAAGATAAAAAACAAAAGCTCTTAAAACCCTGCGTTACCGTCCTTTTGTCAACTACATAAGCTGCAATATTCATTTCAAATTAAAAGACTGAAACATACACTTAAATAATATCGGTGTGTCTGTTATTAACCAATTACACGCGCTACGCGTCTAGCAATACTTAACAAAATATGAACGCTGCGGGAAATTGCCAACATTCTCGCCGCCATACGTAATTATGTTATCTGTCTTTATCTGTCTAGCAAGAAGTCACCTTAACTCGTAATGAAAACTTGTTTACTGATAGGGCTGTACTCTAGATGCTGCACTCAAACTGAAATAGTCCTGTCACAGAATGTGGTTTATGCAATGTCACCACTTCGTACAGTTCTTTTGGTGGATCGCTCCATCCCCCTTCACCGAAGAAACTTTAAAGGGATCTTTTCACGTTTTGGTAAATTGACAAAATTATAAAAAGTCGTTTCAGATTCGCAAATTTTCGTTTTAGTTATGATATTTGTGAGAAAACAGTAATACTGAACATTTACCGTAGTCTAATGTAGCCCTTATATGTATCTATTGACGATTTAAAAACCCAAAATTATAAAGCGTTGCAAAGCGAAACGAATTACCAATCTGGATAGTTCTTTTAATGTCGTTTAATTTTGTGAAACTACGAAGATTGCTTATATAAAGTATAAAATACGTCTTCCATACATACTTGACAGGATGGCCGAGCGGTGTAATTGGTTTATACACCAGGACTCCGGGGGTCACAGGTTCGAACCTGCGGGCTACTTATTTTTCCTTTTTTATTTTATTTTTGATTTTTTACTGGAGCTCTTTAGATCCAATGTTTACATTTATCAATATAAAGCATTTAATGAAAAACTTCAAAACATGCCAAAATCTGTGAAAAGGCCCCCTTAAGAATTGAATAAGTTGATTTGTACAATGTGTGGACTGAGTTTCTATACCAACATTTAACAAGCCATTCTTCTACACATTTTCGTTTGGTTGTATTATGCTACATATTGGATGTTTTAGTTAGAAGCAACCTGTGAACGCTGGCTTTATGATTTGAATTGTTATTTCTGAATGTAATATAATAACTCAGACAATACAATACGCCAGACAGCCACGAAGGAATGGGCCACGCAATGGCGGTCATGTTAAGTTCCAGTTTAACTGACAAAGATGGTGTGTTACAATTAACTACTGATAACGTATTTGATGAAATTAAAAATTCAGCCTTAGATCATCAACAATGTTCACATTAATATAAAACAATTGCACATATAAGCGCATTCAAACTGCAACTGCATCAGAGAGAAGACTAATTACTAATTAATCAACCATTTGTCCAGCAATTTGACACGAAATTTAATGAAACTGTGGGTTTCGCTTTTCTCATGTAATCATGTGTTATATTAGATGGACTTAAATTATGTCATAAGTCCTTAAATAACTAAATATGACAGTGTATATTGTATTGTATGTTTTGGTCTGTCTTAAATTGATAAGTGTGTTGGTTTTAATGTTCACATAAAACGATATTATTAACTAAAAACTGTTTATGTTGTTAAAGTGTTTATCCATAAGATGTTTCTATGTATGCAATCGTGTCACGTGTCTTGAGTGTGTAAATAATTTAGTGTGTAGAAATGATTTCTCTTGCATAAGGACCAGTAAGAATATGTAATAAATGGGCTTACAATCTTATTCTATTGAAAAGGTTTCTCAAAGCGCATCTTGGTAGAATGGCTAAGTAGGACTCATATTCAAAGTTCATTAAAAATTTTCGAATTGCATCCAACATTTAATTATTATTTAACGTTCTATACCAATCCTGTATATTTAACATTCTATTCCAATCCTGTATAAAGTAATTATACACTATGCGCTTGAATTCCTCAACAAATTTAATGATGTCAATATTATTACTATTTATATCCTAAAACAATAACTGAAACTATGGTCAGCAAGCATTTTGTAAACAGTACATGTCCACATATGTCAGCCTTTGTGATAATCTGAAACAGCCAAGTCAAAAATGGTTTAGATAATGATATTTTGATATCTGACAAACTTAAAATAATATGTAATGACACTGATATTCTATGTATATATATATATGGGAAATCTACCCCGCTAACCATAGACACCTGCATTACATGTGTTATGCATAACCTTTAATTATCGTTTGACAAAATCTTTCCAATTCCTTACATTGCATATAGCCCCAAACGTCCGCAGCATTTTTGTTATATGAAACCAATAAATGCATCAAATAGTTGACAAAGAATTATAGTCATGAAGAAGATAATAAACTATTTATTGATTTTAATGTTTTATCTGTTAGGTGTTCCTGATGCGATGTGAAAAACAAATACTCAAGGTAGTTAAACTAGTTAAAATCATTTTTGAATGAAGTATCCATTATAGGTCCACTTAAAACGAGGCTTTATGTATGCGTAAAATATCATCCCAGATTAGCCTGTGCAGTCCGCACAGACTAATCAGGGACGAAACTTTCCGATTGTGTGATATGTTTCGTTTGAAGGAAGTCTCCCTTTTACACGAAAATCTAGTAAAGGCGGAAAGTGTCGTCCCTGACGACACTTTACGCCGCGACTCATAAGGTAAAATAATACCACTACATGTACTCGTGTCATTAATCATTGCACTTGGAATGCTTAACGTTTTACAATGTTTATTCCATAGCGCAGAAGGGGTTTTGAGAACAATTCAATATCTGTGAAAATACCCAGACTGCGCGGTAATTTATGTTTCACAATAATAACTTTACAAAGAAGCATTTGTATTATATGTGGAAAATTGCACAACAGGGTTTCTGTCTCAGCGTGCAATTTATCTAGATTCCATCGCAGACAATTTGACAGGTTCTTTACCATAGCTCGTTCGGCGAATACGAAAAGCAATTATTTATCTGGAAAACCAACTTGTTTCCTAGACAGTCAATTCGACGTCAAATGCACACAGCTACACAAGTATATCATGAATTGTAGAAATGACAAGATGAAATAAAAACGTGGTTTGCGACATAGTTGTAAATGTTTAATTGTTCAAAGACTCATCATGTTGTAAAATGGTGTGGGCAGTCTCTGAATAGACATCCGTTTAATGTTTCTAGTTAAGTTGACTTGCCTACATTATAGCAAGCTGTGAATTCCACAAACTATATAACACATATATATATTCACATTTCGAGAAGGGTTTGCATAATATTATCAATATAAACATACGAAGACTGTCATCGTTTGCCATTAATATCCGCCTGGAAATACACATGGGTATTGTAGTCTTGATTTCGCTAAAGGAATGACATATTATTGTTGATACATCGGCAAGCAGTTCAGGACTAATAGATCCTGTTTTTTCTCACATGTTTTTGTGTTGTTGTTCAATTATTAGTATTTGTTAATGCACATGTTTCTTTATGAAAGTTAGTATTATGTTTATGATCATCTTGTATTTCGGTTGTGAAACTAATTTTTTATATTGTGTTGATATCATTACATATCATTCAATTTGTAACGCTAATCCAATGTGTCTACTTAAATTGTTTATATAATTATTTAAAGTCATTTCATTCAGCCGAATCATGTTTACTTGAATCCTAATATTGAATATACTGAAAATGAGATCGTTTATAAAATGTATTGCTACATCCAATTTGGCATACAACATTATTTTACAGATTATTAATATCGTGTTTATCATTGAAAAACACAAAGGACATTTTTTCGAAGTTCAAATATATGAATAATATGAACAACTGGAATATCGATTCACTTAGAAACGTCGTGATATATCGTCGTCTTCTTCCAAGAGCAGGCAACTAATCGTCGAAAATTATGTTATGTTTATAATGACGATTTATGACTGCATTTAGAAAAATGCGTTTCGTGTGTTCTACCTCAATTGTTATACATTTGGGCTAGTCATTATCAAACTGGTTGATATGCTATCTATGTTGTGTTATAGTTTTGCCCCGAGGTCATTCATCGTATAAGCTTTGAAACAAACGCGCTTATAACACACGTGAAAATCCCACATTTGGGTCTAAGAATACAATACTTAATTTTGAAACATTAACAAAGTCGTTTTAATAAAAGTGGTTGATATTATGATGCTCAAAAGTTTATATTTAAAATTTAATGCGTTTCAAACGGAAAAGCATCATAGTGCAAATTTGTGCTTTTCTTAAAAACGTAAGTTTTAAAGATATTGCAGAAACGTGACGTTGCGTAAAAACTATAAAAAACATGGCTTCGTCTTATACTAGTCATCAGTTTAATGCACTTAAGACTTAATTGTGCTTGAACATTTCAAGTATGTATTTTTTTAGGTAACGGAGATCAATGCTACTGTTCGTTTTTCTGTCGTTTTATAATGTATTACTTTTTGTGATGACGTTTTTCTGAAAAACTCATATGCAACACATTCGATCGTTTAAACTAATAAATACTTCGCCTATTATATTATAATATTTTTCAAGATATATCTCGTGTTGGTGGTGCCAATTAACTTTTTCAGCGACACTAAAATAACTATAAAAATGTGCATATATGTGCATATTCGGTAAAACAACAGCCATTCCAGAATATTAATGTTAAACTATCAAGTATTTGTCGCAAGTACAACTATTACAATTGACAGTTTGACATATATTTGGTGTCAGTACGCGTACTTTAGATCTCCCCAATAGATACAAAGTGCTGATTCTATTTCCAGGAAATGGACTAAAATAAATAATAAGTACTTTAAATGCAATCGAGGTAAAACAATAGTTTTAAACAAAACTAAAATCAAGCCGTCAAATTCCTTCACCGTCACATATAAAGTTAATTAAAACGTTTTAAACGACTCGAATATACGTAAAGGGTTTCTAGTTTTACGTCTTTAAAAACTGATGGCTTAATTATCAATGCGGATCACATTTATCTTGAAGGGATACATGTCGATTTAATTAAGTTATGTCAAGATGTAACACTGATAGCACTTCAAGGAGGTCAAATACGTTTTCAACACTTTACTTTCGCATATTTTGACCGAATTTCTTAAAGGGGCCTTTTCACGTTTTGATAAATTTACAACATTGAACAAAGTTGTTTCAGATTCGAAAATATTCGTTTTAGTTACGATATTTGTAAAGAAATAGTAATACTGAACATTAACCATTCTCTAAATAGCCATTACATGCATCTTTTGACGATTTAAAAACCTGAAAATTATAAAGTGTTGGAACGCGAAATGTTTGACTAATTTGGAGAGTTCAGTTGTAATCTTTATATTTTGTGGAACTACGAGGATTACTTATATAAAGTATAACATACAAACCTCATTGTATTAGTAAGGATGGCCGGGTGGTCTAAATGGTAGACTTTTTACTCCAGGACTCCAGGTTTTCAATAGTTCGAGCCCTGCTGAGGGTTACCTTTTTTTTCTTTTTTAAATTTTATTCTTGATTTTGTATGACAAACTTCAAATCATGCCAAAATCTGTGAAAAGGCCCCTTTAAAGGCATTTTTTTATATGAACTTGCTAACGAACAACTTAATTATTACGAATATTTCGATGAATCACATATTGTTAGTTTCGTAAAACTTATTTTTTGTGCCTACGTGTGTTTCCGCACAAAATTAATTAATTGTTTTAAACATTTGTTTTTTTCACAAAACTTCAGTATTATGCACGTGAAGTTAGTCTGTATACGTTTGTTACAGTGTCGCCAACATGAAAACTCTAAATATCCGCGACAGTAATTTGGGATTCCAAAGTAATTGTCTTCTTCTATTGCACATTATTAACCCATTTATGCCTAGCGTCTAGAAAAAAGGCATTGGCAAACAGCGTAGACCCGGATGAGACGCCGCATGATTCGGTCTGCATGGGTCTGCGCTGTTTGCTTAAAGTAATTTCTGTAAGAAATATTCTAAATATAGAAATAAGTTTACTAAAAATCCCTAATTTTGGTAATAAATTGATCCAATTTAGATGGATGGGAGAGTTCACTAGGCATGAATGGGTTAAACTGTGCGCCAAATTTGCAAACTTTGTCCTGTTCAATTGCACCCGAACTATTTGGGAACGCGTATTCGTATAAATAATATATTCGCCACCTGAACTTTTTGTAAAACTGTATTTAACTTAAAACCTATTTATTTTAGCTCGATTTTATTGAATGTACTAACTACTTATTTGAAACGCTCTCGAGTCAGTTTCCTTGGCCTAGGACCAGCACTTTGTGTCCTTCGGGAGATCATAAGAACGTTCACACAGTGGGGATCGAACTCATGACCTCCCTGTCATTAGGCGGACACCATATCCATTCCAATACGGCCACTTGTCAGGGTGGTTTACATTGAAAAACACGATACATGGACTAATTCAGATAACAATGCAACACATATTTGCATGTGCCTAAAATAGTAAAGAGTACGTTATATGTAACGTTGTTAGATTACAAACATAGGAAAATATCTAAATCTGCGTGAATATACATGTTATAACATGCTTTTTTGCTTTTAATAAAAGTATTTACATATATGCGCTTCTTTTGTTTGTGTCTATTATACAGTCGACCTTTACATTTTGTTTATTATTTACTTATAACCAAACAAATATACCTCAATAAAATCGAGCTAAAATAAATAGGTTTTAAGTTAAATACAGGTTTACAAAATGTTCAGGTGGCGAATATAATCGGTAATTGGAATTTGAAATAAGATTAATACATGTTGTGAATTAATTTTGCGTTAATTTATATTCTGACGTTAGTTTAACTGCATTGTTTGTCATTTATTTGCATTAATATAGATTTAAAAATAAGTTTACTACGTTTTTTGTTTTCGCTATTTTGCATATATATTTTGTGCATTCGGTCATCGCAACTTTCAAAGCAAATCCATGTACTGTTCATTTTGGTTCATTCAAAATGCTAGTATTTTGTTGCGGCCTACTCTTTGAGAAGATACTTTTATGTTCCGTCTGTTTCACAACCGTAAACAAGATAGCTCATAATTTGCATTGCAGTAGATTATAAATTCGCCGCCGTGCATAACTATGTTATCTGGTAGAGACTGATTCTGCCTTTAAACACGTTCAAAAAATGCAATATTGTTTACGAGACTGCACTTGAGAACGAGCCCAAGTATTAGTGTCCCCAAACGTTGTGCGACCTATCAGAGGTCTTCATTTTCCCCGCATTTTAGGTGCAATGTTCTTTCATATGTCAAAGAGAGTGCGCTGAAAAAAGCATGTGGGCTGGTTTACCTTAGTAAATTAACAGCTAAATTTATCTACATGACATGTATTTTTTAAATTTTCAAATGCGCTAAAATTGACTCAATACGGGTTTCCGTATTTTATTGATAACCAAATCATCACCTAATACCAACGTTCGGGGCCTAATAATGCATATGCCATGTGTGCAGTGTGCAGTCATTACGTTTGTAATTAGATGCGCAAACCTCAAAACATAGCCATTGAAAATACGAGAAAATTCCTTTGGTTTCAGAATGGAACGTATGGTCGATTGTTATAAATAAAGAAATAATACTATTTGAGTAAATAGTTTTCTAACATGTCAATATCCAATTATTGTTTGCATTTGCTATATTACAATACTGTTAATTGATTTGGGTTCCATTTGATGGTTCGTGATGCAAAGTCATATAATGTTTCTTTGCCTTTTCGTAAAGGTAGATGACTATCTTTAGTTTACTATTATACAGAGTTAACAGTTTAGTGTTTGTTATAATCGGTTTTTGTCGTTACTGTAATTGTTTAAATGTGTGTTTAAAAGAAAACATTTGCGAATTGTTTCATTTAAATAAAAAACAGATAATAAGAGATACAAAATGGTGTTGAATAGGTGCTACAACTTTAAAGGCTCCTACAAATAGTCAACGTACAATAAGTACCTTAGTGCAAATGCACCGATGTCAACCTTAGAATTTACGTACTTTTATATACCATCCTACGGCGCCTGGCGTACTGGCATGTAAACGCCTCTTGCGTCAGTCTTATGTAAATTTAGGTCCATATAAGGTTTGTAAAGAGCCCGTGGCAAACGTTCCGTTTACATATTTAAGCTGTCGTTTACTTAAATAAGACGTTAGTTAACAAACACTGTAACTGTTTTGTAGTGGAACATACAATGCTATATACGTGGATCTGAACACTTTATCTTAAAAACAACGCGGGTTAGCGGTTTTATTTGAAACGATTGCACTGTATGATTAAAATAAGCGTGGCATAAAATAAAGTGATCTATTGATTTCGTGGTATAATTCCATCAAAGGAATTTACAACGTGCTACGAGTATAGTAATATTTTGATTGTGTATAATGTTCCTTGATTAATACAATCTGTGTGGAAACATCCCGACCACCGAGTAAACAACTGCACATTTGTTGTAACTGTGGAAATATTGAGCATCTAATGTTTTGTCGTCGGTTGGCAAGTAATCTAGACACAAGTGTGGGATTTCTGTAGATAGATTGGAGGCCAAGCATACGCGAGTTATTTATACAGAAAATCGAACGGATTGAACGCAATATTTTCTGATATTTATATGAAAACTAATTTACCAAAGATACTACAATTATTTCTTGTGATACGATTAAGATAACAGATATTAAGAAAATACGTTCTAATTTACATTTGTTTGGCAGGCATTTCATGAAGGAAAACTGCGTTCATTGCGGATAGACTTCAACTGACTTTATCTAACAGGGACTACTGAACAACTGTGTTTGGACTTCATTTTAACTGTTATTGATCTTTTTTTCACAATGGTTGCTGTTACAAGGATCACATTTTGTATGATTTTGTGTGCCATTTCCGTGTCAGAGTGCGGTGCGAACAATATCAAAATAAACGACGCCCCAGAAGAAGTGAAACTTGCAAAGATTCAAGAAGAAATGGAAGAGTTTTCACTTAAAACGTAAGCAGTTTTTGTATTAAATAAGTTGTGTACCTTTAGCATAATATAAGGAATTCATCTAAACTTCATATCAGTATAGCCTTCAGATACACACATTTTAAATAAAACCAGTTAAACTGTTCTTGTATATTCAAATTTGTATTTCTTTTTTATCACATATCTTTCTCATCGTATTTCTCAATTACAATTGGACTGTTCTTACTTATGCTTGATTATATTGCTCACGAGTGATACCAGGATTCAATGTTCTGTCTTGTGAGAAATCTAACGATAGTTACGTCCTACTATTTAAGCCCAGATTACAATTTACAGGTATGACAAATATATTTCCAAAATAATCCCTATAAAAGTATGAAGAATAATGAATATAATAACTTAAACGTAATAGTCAAAGGAATTGGTGCGTCTCCATAACTATTCTTAAACGGTTACTTTAGTTAATTAATTTAATCGTATAATGTTAAATACGACGGCATCCCGAATCTTTGCTTCTGTAGAACATTACAAAAACATGATTTTGAAAAGTAATAAGCTTTTAATAGATCAAAGTAATGCTTTATATTTTTTACTTGAATATCATTGTATACCAACAATATTGCTATATATTAAATGTATAAAAAAAATCGTATTTTTCAGAACTGTGCACCACTTTGCTCGCCACGGTCTCTGCGCGCACATTCAAGGCAAACTTAAATTCTTCAAGGCATTGCAGAAGCATTTCACCGGAATCTCAGGTGATACAACTTTTAAAAACAATATTAAATAGTTATATTATTTTTATCGGTGTGTTATAAAGTTAAATCTTCATTTGAAAGTGGAATAACTTCTATTATTTTCAAATGCGTGCGCATTAGAAATATGAACATTAACTCCCAATTGAGTGATAACCGGTTTACATGTACTGTTCCTTCTACGTAATACTACTTATCATCTATACGCATTCCCCACGTATTTTAGCACAATGTTCGATCCTTCTCTCGTTTAATACCACATAAAACGCGCAACCTGACCATTTACTTGGAACAATTTAATAGCGTTAAACTGCGTAAGAACAATGTTACTTTAGATGAATCCCAAGGAAAACACTCTCTACATGGAGAATTGTCACTAATTTTGTTACAACGTCTTCTAGATCGTTTGAATTTTCTATAAACAGCATGTTTTATTATACCATTACCATGTGTTGCAGATCATATGAGGGTAAATTTCATCATGGATATCTGTTCTCATAAGGATGAAATGCTGGACCAATGGGTCAAAGAAATCTTCGACATAGATGGTAATACGGTTGCAAAATCACATGGTTACTGTCACTTAAGTCAATTTCAATATTTAATTGTAACTTACCTTTCGATTCGTTGATGTTGCGTAGGCTCGGTTTATTTAATATTGTTAATATTGTCATTGTTATTAAGGTCACTTATGAAGGTATCGAAAGTAATGATATTACTTGTAGTGTTAATTTAAATAAAAATTCATTTATATCGTCATATTGTATTTCAAAGCTTCTACATAGCCTCACCTTAGGCAACCTGACATTACGACATAATAAACTGGATTGAATTCTAATTATCAGTTCTTAGGAGATTTGTTTTTGAAAGAGGCCATGACCCAACAAATCAACACGACACACAATCGCAGAGCGAACACGATGTCACATGCACAAGCTGTGGTCACCGGTAGGAGTTATTCATGAGTATTCTTGGTTTTCAGGGGATGGCTACATCTCACATTTCGAGAAGGGCTTGTATGACCACATCGACTGAGACGCAAGCAAGCATGGTAACATCGATCACCTTGATCCGCCCTGTTGATCTTATGATTTATATTATGGATAACGATTAAACAAAGTTCAATTTCTAAGTGTATATGACAAAACACTGCTTTAAAATTGAACTGTACACTTCTCGATAAGTACGTAAAGTCAAGTTTGGAGCAGGAACATCTCTCCAAAAAGACATATTTTAATTGGGCGAACAACCACATCGCATACTGTATTTGCTTGAATAAGTAATATGCATGCGTCTTAATTTAAGGACATTGTTAGATGTAATTTATAGTATTTTTGTTATGTTCTCGTTGTAAGTGTTTGTATTCTTATTGTAATTCTGTAAATCACACGAAATGTATTGGTAGACGTATATTAACGAATTGTGTCATCGAATAGGGACTATTTATTTCAGTTATATAATAATGTAACTATAACATGTATACTAATATCACGATCAAGCACACACTCGAAGATCATGTTTCCTTGAATATTTATACTGCCGCTTGACCATGTTTATGTCCATTTATTATCGTTACATAGGGAGTTTATTTCAAGTAAAGCAAAAGATACAACCTTTTTGAAAATATATTCGTTTGTTCATTGTGTATTTTTAATGTTGTATATATGTAAATATTTGCATTTAACCATTTGTAAACATTGTTAAACAAATAATACGTTTCCACTTAATCAAATCAGTTATATGTGTTGTTTGATGTGTTTAAGGAAACGTTTAAGACAAGATGGATGCTACACTAATTGTTTTACACACAATGCGATGCAATCATAACAATACAATAATAACAATACAATAATAACAATACGATAAGTATAATAATATAATAACAATACACTTATTGATCTTCTGACAATGTTTCTGGAGTCTCATTATTATTTAGATTGCTTCTTCTTTCATAATGGTTGTGAAACTAATAGTATTAGATTTAGTGTTTCTGTGTTGCATTCACATTTATTGGAAATAGTCTTTAATCGATGCGGCATTGTTTTTTATTTTTTGTAAAATGTTATATGTCCGGATATATTGATGTGGTTATTGCAACATAATCACGATGATTTATGATTTAATAGTAATGTCTTATAAATCACAAGTGCGATACGTACCTTTTAGCTAAATTTTTTAGTATGTGGTGTAATTAATATATAAATTAATTAAAACATTTACTATTTAAATACATTAATCTTTGTTTTCTTAAATTCGATAGACGTGCATAAATCATTGTCTTGATTATAAGGAATTTATTCTTGATGACAGGCTTATATATGTATAACGGCTTATTTGTATGGCTAACATTCCAGTGTCATAGTTGAAGTGTTATAAAGATTAGCATATACACTTTAAAATTTGATACGCGCACAACACCAGTGGACCACATAGACGACATAGAAACCGTCTCATTTTAAAACATGGAATACATTTATATATGGTCCAACTTTGTAAATATATTTACACCTTAATTGAAACTAATGTTCATTCCTGATGTAGATACATAATCATGCATTCCAAGAGATAAATGTTTCAGCGCAGTTATTCTTTGAACGTCTTATTGTGAAGAACAAATTGATTTACAGAGATACATCATGATATACAGTCGGCTTCGTGAAAATGCAATGGACTAATAATCACATATGTAATTATGTTTATTAGGATTATTTATTATTAGGAAATCAGAAACATGCGTTAAGGCAGGAGATGGCAGTCCTGTAAAATACGTTTGCAGTGTAACTCAATTAATAAAACACCAATTAACCAGTTGCCACCTGTCAATCAAATTTTTTCGATAACCCAATCAGATATCGATTTTTCACACACCCCTGAGCAGCGCATATCTGGCCGACAAACAAAGCGTGTCGTACATATGGAACGAGCGTAACTTTTAAGGGTTTACACATATTTTATATCAAATGTATGATCTTTGCTGTTTGAATATAATTTAAAATTCCAGGTGTTATACACACTGTATAACAGGACATTATTTTACTTATCTTTCTTGAAAATATGAACGAGTAATACAAAATAAATAAATATGAGCACATCAGTTGTGCGTTCTTTAAAACGTGTTAAACCGTTTGATGCACACTATTATTAAGCAGTTTGGGCAACCTAAATATTGCCACACGTGTTTTTTTAAATAATCTCGCCGTTATTGTTGCTAATTAATAAATAAAAGAATATGTTCATCTGAATGTAGGAACATTGAGGCATTGTTAGGTACTGTACACAAGAAAAAATGTTTAATTACTTCCAATAACATATTTATTTTTTGTGGATTATAAACAACGGAAACATTCATAAATTATTAACTTAAATATTGATTTTAACTTAGTAAAAAAAAAGCAAAAGGTGTATTTAACGCGGCTTATCCAGCTATAGTGACTTCATGTGTAAAGTCTACAATACATACTAATGATACGGGGAGAAATGTGAACATTGCAATGAACATATACAGGTGATCCAGTTATAAACAAATGCATTCGAATATTTGTTAACAGCACTGGAAAACCAACATTTCATTTTTCGAGGGTGAACTGTAACTTGTTCGCATTAGAAAAAAACATGATATAAAATGCATATCAGACTATCTGTAAATGAAACCACGAAATTAGGCATATATTGATTTATGGTTTAACTCAAATTTGATTTATATCTCAACGACGAGAATCAGTGCATTTTTAAAAATAATATAAAACACCAGGGATCTATACATTTTAATAAACGGAAAAAACGCACTCACTCATAATGATATAGATGCGTCATTTGGATCGGATACTTAATATATTCATCAAAATAATTATATATAAGGCCGTTTAATACAAATCCAAGATTATAATAAAATAAATATTCATTTTTACAAGGGATCTTTATTCAGCTCCCTATAATAGTATATGAAACGTTTCTGATAGTCAGTCTTTCGTTTACTCATTTATTTTGATTACGCAATTTCTCTCTACAGCATATATGATTGTATTAAAGTTTTACAAAGCAGTTTAGTTTATTTTCCGGCTTTAACAGTTTATATTGTAGAAAATAGCCTGATACATAATTACAAAATATACGATTTCACCCGCCTAATCCGCCATAATTGCGATATGCTTGTCGGAGTTTTCCAACCACTATACCACGTGACTGTGTGGGCGGAGCGATCGATAATTTGGCGACTTGTCAATTATAATACAATATTGTGCATTATACGTAGGCCTTGTTGAGTGTAACAATCAAAGCGATGGATATCTTTTGCTTATATTGTTTTGATACATGTTTAGATGTGCAATGAATATAAACAGTACGATAAAACAACAGCTTTTTCACAATATGTCCTTTTTAAATGTAACATTTTCAATTGTTGCTTCAGAACAATAATTTACCATTCAAATTGTGACGTAGGTACTTTCTCAGTCATAAATCAAACGCCTCCGATTCGTTCACCGAAAAGTAATACTTAAAATAAACCCTTTTAGATGACACAAATACATTATTATATTCAATATTTCATGGTTAACATCTGATGACGAAATTATGTCTGTTTATTTATATTTATCGCGAAAGGTTTTGCGCGCAACTGTCACATTCAATATAGACATTTCAAAATGATTAACCGGTTGCACGTCAAGCATGCTACCAACAAAGTCTTTTCTTCCTACATGCTCTCTAAATTACCTGAATGTAAATTATGTTTGCATCAATGTACTAAGACAAACAAAATTATGCTGTATTATGTACAGATGTATCAGGGTTTATTAAAATAAATATTTTGCCTTCGTTTTGTTTCCCCAAAATTTATTCACTGTGTTTAACAATCGCAATTGAAGTTTTGTGAAGGTTTTGCACATTAGGTTATTATTTATACTATTCCGTAAACAGAGTTCCCTACATTTAAACTCGAAATATTCGCGTCCGTAATGTTTTGCACTATTATTATTATCCTCTACTATTGCACATAAGCTGTCCGCCATATTTACACACCAATGTCCATTGCAATTACATCTGCAATATTCGCAAATGTATAAGCAGAGATGAAAACTAGGCACCTATGTTTTTAAGTTATTCACTGTTATAAATGTAATTTATGTTATTAGAACAAAAATAAGGACATGTATATAAAGATGTACACATGATACGGAGACAGTAGTATGATTTAAAATGCAAACAGTTATATTCACGTTATTTGTCTACATATTGTTTATATGCTTATTAACTTACATTATGACAAAATGAATTGTTGATGATAAAACAAAAATGTTTATTTAGGATAAATGTATTACAGAATATGTATCTCGTACTTTAATGGGTTTCTATTTTTGACTGAAGAGCAACTCACATTGTCCTCTCTAAAATGGAATATCCTTTAAACAGCCGGACTTCAATCATGGATCCACTGAGTTCCGCTCTAAAGAGTTTTTATTGTTAATGTAAATGGAGCCGTAAATTAGGATTTTAACATGTGTTTTAGTCCAGATTTTGCATGACTGTGTTTATAAATTATAGCTTAAAGGTATGAAATCTAGCATTGACCGCATATTGTTATTGCTAAACATCTCAATTGATCTCATGTAAAATCCATGGACTTCACGTTTGCATTTATTAAACATTAGTGTTACTGTATACGCCTATAATCTTCGAGAAGATGCGTTTTTGTACCGCCTCTTTTACATCCGTATACAAATACTCTCGTAATATGCATTGTAGTACATGGACATTTCACCGTTATTAAAAACTATGTTATCTGGAATAAACTGTTTCTGCCATAAACCACATGGACCGTGATATGCGCAATTGTTTACGAAGCTTGAGGGTGCAATTGATATTAACGAGCCCAACTCTTCGTATCACATAATGCTGTGTGACCTATCATATATCTCCTCTTCTTCGCTGAATTATTCTGTTATATGTCAGAGATATGGCGGTTAACTAAACAACTGGTTGCACGAACCGTGTGGGGTTTTAGTATTGGTTTGTATTGTGCTGTATTGGGCTGTTTTGTATTGTTTGGGCAATCGGTCACTTGCCTTAAAAAAGGACCAACTAATTGTTTTTAATGAGAATTCAATACTGCTCCAGCAGCTGGAGTTTCACTTCTTTATATTGTAAAACAAACTGCAGAACTGCAGAGTCGTGCTTAAATGCAAGGAATCTCAACCACTCAAACTTTACATGAGTATTTCACAGATTAAATGCGTTATGCTCATCTGTAGAAATACTGTGCATGAAGTAAGCGTAATATTAACCTCCCATAAGGAATAATTATGTTATCTGACATTATCTGTTTTGCCCGAGACCTATACAAATGTCACGTAAATATGTTTATGACGATAAAAATAACTGCACTTACTGAAGGTGAAGACAGACATTCGTGTCACAGAATATTGCGCGTGGCCATTGCATTGTGCACACTTCTTACGGGCGTAGGTGCATCTTTCCATGTCAATGCAAATATATCAAACATTATCTGGTTATATGGCACTTTAAATGTCCATCCCTTGTCGTTTGTCATAATTCAACGCACGTAAACGCCTTTCTGCGTATATGCGTCTCATATTGAACGCTACATGCACTTACATTATGTAAAGTGCCTGTGACACCGTTTTACTATTTTATCGGACGTTTATGTGTTTTTGCAGTGTCACAAATAACATTTAATTAGGCGATGAACATTAAGGGTCTGACATATACTTTAAATGGCAATACTGACTACCGACTAGTTTACAACATAAACTTTCACGTTGGTGAAATAAACGACATTTAAGTAAAAATAAGTGATGAACATAATTTAATAGGTAATAGTAATAGTATTATATTTTTAATTTTCTACATCTTTGAAAGTACATCGAAGAACGATTATTTTGAAATTTACGTTGTGAAGTATGAATATCAACCACAGTATCATCTCTGTGAAAGTATCTAGACCATAGAAGTACACACGCCACTCGAAAGCAATTGTTTTATCCGAGGAATAATTACGCAACTGGGGTTTTGTCGTCGGCTGGCACGATATCAAGGCGCCTTTGCAGACGATTGTGACGGTCCTGCTACTGATAGCTCGTTCTGCGAATCAAACACAAGTAATTTTTCTGGGAACGGACTGTATTATATGTTACATTTTCTAAGAAATCTTTATTAAACAATTCTCAAGAGGAATACAATTATTTCTTGGGATAGGGTGTTATTTGTAGATCTAAACGTATGCTGCTGATTACGCCGTTGCTGTAGTTGTATTTAAACACAAGGAAACAGTTTAGTGGTGTAGACATTATAGTATATATGTTTTCTATCAGGGACTAAACTCAACAGTTTGCTAAGTTAAGATATACGCGTCTGCCTGAGGATCTTGAATTGTTAACATTTGGAGAACTATTTTGATTTAATAGTTTCGACGAATGACCTATTTGTAGGTCTTAAGCGTTTCGTGAAGATTGAATTTAAATTAATATTAAAAGAAACTTGTCTAATCGATTTCAAAATGGTCGGCTCAACGAGAACGTATTTTTATATGGTAGTGTTTGCTATAGCTGTGTCAGTGGCGGTTGCAGACAACATTAAAATCAACGACGCCCCAGAAGAAGTTAACCTTGACACATTTCAAGAAGAAATGGAAGATCTAGAAGAGCAGTTTCGACATAGAACGTAAGCCTTTATTATATATAAACATGTGTTCGTATTGCATCGAATAAACACATATTATGATAGAGTTCAACAAGTCGAGGTGAATAATAAACGGACACAAACTAGGTCGTAACTATTTACATATGTATTGCTTGTTAATAATATAAATTTAAAGGTTTAAAATCGTTCCTGACAAACATAATGAGGCTCTCTAATCTAAATAATAAATAATAAATAAAGAAGTTATGGCAATTTAAGTAAAATGTTCAATTATCTAAGTATAAAAGGGGCCATAGTTCTGTCAAAATGCTTGATGCAGTTGTCTGCTCTTGTTTATAGATTGGGATCATGTTGGTAAAGAAGTATGCAAAATATGAAAGCAATATGTAGAAGGCCATAGAAAATATTTGAAGTGGTACGCAAACTTTATCATAGATTTATCAATAATATGCATATTCTCAGTATAAAAGGAACAAGTATTCTGTCAAAATGCTTGATACAGTTGTCTGCTCTTGTTTATAGATTGAGGTCAAGTTGGTACAGAAGTATGCAAAATTTAAAAGCAATATCTACAAGGACATTGGACTGCATTTTTGATTGACAAAGAGTATAGTAGATTTCCTGTAATATTATTTGCAAAACAATAAAGTAATTATACAAGATTCTACATATAAAAGCAGTGTGTACCACTTGGCGCGTAAAGACAGATAAACCCCATCTAAATTAGATATTGGTTGTGTGAATTAAGCGCGCATGTTCATTCTCATTCCCGTATCCGTTTTATGAAATACATGTTATGTGTGTCCTCATTCTCCAGGAAAGTGCATCACTTTGCTCGTCACGGTCTGTGCAATCACATGCCCGGCAAACTGAAGTTCTATAAAGCTCTGCAGAATCACTTCCACCGCATCTCAGGTGACTACATACAGCTAAATTGAACAAGTAACACGCATTTGATGTCGGTGTTATACCATCACGTGAAAGAAAAAAATCCTTATTCCCATTTTGGCATACCTACGTTATGGAAAATACTGTATTCTTTCGTCCATTGTAGTGTTATTATGAATATCAAAGCTAAGGAATACTAGCTGAGTAATAATACCTATTTTGTTCCCGATAAGTGTCGTTAACATATGATGTACTACAAAACGATATGTTTCATTCCTAAGCGAACATCTAAATATTCTTGTTTTTACATTCAATTGTGAATACGTGGGTGTCCTTGCAAGCGAAGATGGAACTAACGTTGTTTTTGTGAAACAGAGCGATGTTTGCTTTTATTGATTAATGATACATACTATACAATTCCTACAATCACAGTTTGTATTTGCCTTCCGCAGTTAGTTTGTTAAATAGTGTTTTTAAGAAAACACGTGACTATATATTGGTGTTATTCGCACTCAATCTATTTCAAAAACTCATCAACCATTCTTTATACGTCCTATTGATGTATGTATTTTTTTATTTTCTCAGCATGCTATTATTAATTCATTACACATTTAAATTCTTAATTATTAAATTGTTATTATATTGAAATTTAAATAAAATGTAACATTAAAACAATTCATATTAACGAAAAAACAACAACGTATTATTATAATTACTTCTTGATTACTCACTGGTCGTATCCTAAACAAAGAATGACATTTTTTTTTCTATAAAGGTGCATTGCATCCTGAATGTATATTCACTATGATCACGTGCCAGCTAATTCCCTTCTATATACTTAATTATATATTTTACAGATCACATGAAGATCGTCTTTATAATGGATATCTGTTCTCGCAAGGATAAAATGCTGAACCATTGGGTAAAAGAAATCTTCGACAGAGATGGTATATGCGTTCTCTTTGTAACCTAACTTAAGTCGAATTATATCAATATTATTTTACTGTTCGACTCGCAAAAGTGTGGTTTCCGACCTTTAAAAAGCGGAAATATATGCTTGTTGGTTTTTTAGTGAATTGCGCCATGAATAAGCAATATCGTACAGAATTAAAAGTAATGAAAGTCGTTTTAATACACGTTTTGGATTTCCTGATGCGAGCGAAGTAATGTAATGTTATATACCGAATTTTAACGGTAAAAAGCAGCAACACTGTATCAAGCTATCTAGACAGTCAAAACATCGCATAACTACATACTGTAAAATCTTGTCTGTGTCATAAGGAGAGGTTTCCTACTATCAGAACGATTGTCTTTATTGATAACAAGAGACCTGCTGCTCGACAGCATACCCATCACACACATGCCTGAATAAAACCTGGGTCGATGCAAACATTGTTACTGTTTTTGTTTCAGGAGATGGCTACATCTCACACTTCGAGAAAGAGTTGTATGATCACGACTGAGTCACATGCCAGACTGTCAACGTTTATCATGAATTACTGTCCTGAGAATAAACATGGAAATACAGCATAAACGAAAAAATTAATGCAAAAGCCACTTTCTACTCTATATATTGGCAAGACTATTTGCATGTTTTGGGAGTAGACCCTGATTGGTGATGGCAGATATCAAATATGTGCAGAAACGTTCACCCTCAACACTTATTGTGGAACAGCCACAGCGCTGCAAACTGTATTTATACAGGCGCCACATTCTCTATGATTATGCTTTCAAAAATACTACTACCAGGTAATATATATATATATATATATATGTATGTGTCAATTCAAATTAACCTGATTATTGAATTGAAATTGATACTTGGTATTGAAATTGGAATGGTTGTGGCAATAATCTTGCAGTTATTAAAATATACTTGTATAATGGCCATTTATTAATTTGCTTAAACGTGTATATCATTAACACTCTCGCATTCTGTGAGAAAAAAAAAACACACACCGACTTTGTATTATAAAACGTGTTGTTTTACCCGAATAGAGCTGATAACTTGACGTTAAATACTGAGTTTTATATATCATTTAAAAGGTATGAGATATATTTTTGATCCACGACTACATTGTCAATAATAATAAATACTAAATAATGTTTAGGTCAATCTCAAAGTATTTACTGTTTTTGTTTAAATAATACTTTTGTTAGATTTGTTCTGTTTAAATATTAATTACACGTTTGTTGGATTTTTTTCTGTATAGTATAATTTTAGGTGACGGCAACACAAATTAAGCTCATGATAATGTTTCTTATGTTTCGGTTGATACATTAATTTTTAATCTTATTAATAATTTCATAAGCTCTATATATGCGTTGTATACACATTAATCCTATTAGAAGAAATGGTGATGTTCGTTTAATTGTTTAGAGAAGGTAACACTGAAGCATTGATTCAACTTGACATATATATATAAAACAGTAGTCATGACAACTCGTATTGACGGTTAGGTGTACAATTATGTATCTAATGCCGAGTTATGTTTATAAAATAAACAATACGGATGTATTCTTTGTCAATTACATTAACTTCACAACGATTTGTGTCACTTAATAATTTAAAATGTATCAGTCTATGATAAAAGTATGTGTTTTATCTCCTCTACACTTTCCTTCGTTGACTTTATTAGTTTTTTGTCATGTCATGCTAATTTATTTATGAAGATGCATTTGTAAGTTTATAAGTGTACCATGATTATATTATTAGGCTAATTTTCGAAATATGATAATTTCAAATAATAATCAACATAGAAAAAATCTATTGAGTCACGTATGTTTAGATATGTAATCAATTTCGTTATATTCCCAGTAGGTCAACAGCAGAATAACTCCAATAAGAAAAGTGTCAAACAATGATATAAAGGCACAGGGTGTAAAAAAGCGCATTTGTCATAATGACAGTTAATAACATTCGGAATCAATGTAATATAATGTATATACCAAGATTTCTAGTGCACGCCATTACACTGAGCACACGTATAAAGCACAGCGGACTAAACTTTGTTGATTCACTCAAATTTCGTACTTCGCTAAAGCGATATACCGCAAATACTGTCCTAATTTCAATTTTTTGTCGTATATCATGGCTAAAATGCTAGTCAAGAAAGGAACTTAAAACTGTTAAACATGAATTGCATACACATAAAAAACACTATACAACGATACAAAGCGAAATATATCTGTCACCTTAAGTGTTTTAAAACAATGGAGACAAAGCCATTAAGACGTCGTTTTGTAAAACAAAACACAATCCATTGCAGAATAATGACCATTAAAATGTCAAAGCGTATTAGCGAGCGCTATCATTCATATTCAAGTTAGTGACAGCATAATGCTCAGAGACGCTGTTTATGTGTAAACTGTCGCAAATTGCTTCAACTTGAAAGTGTTTTAAAAGGCATGCTTTCATGGATGTTTTTGTTTCTACGCTTTCGCAAGGTGCTTACATAATTCATATATTTGTTGCTGTCGATTTATATTTAATGTGAAGGATGTGATAATGGCTAAGATATCCATAAGATACATTTACAGACGGCGCAGCTGTTTTACGTAAAATTTGCTACCAATGCCTAGCATAGTTCGTTTATAAAATTCGAATTTAATAATTATTAAAATACAATATAAAGAAGGTAAACTCCAGCTGCTGGAGCAGTATTGCATTCTCATTATATACATTTACTTCGTTCTTTTTAATTTCTTAATTAATCACTCTCAATATTTAAGTAGATTTGTTAACATTGCATAAACGATCTTTCAGAGAAAATTATATTTCGCATGCGTGTAAGTTTGAACTAATTTGTGGATTAATTATACCATCAGCATCGACTCTCATTCCTTTTAATAGAATCAATATTCACGTTACGGCATGTGGTCTGCGTCAAACAGGTGGTTTCCAGTCAATCACCGTAAATTGTCGTGATCAAGCTTGCATAAAGTTTAAATATAGAGAGCCTGCATGGATTCCGTGCAAGCTATTAAGATCAAGATCAAGATGCTACTTACATTTGACAATCGGTTCCGATTAATAACATTAGTTCGGCGGTATTGCAGAGAACCTGCGTATGTATGCAGCACACATGCAGACCTAGCTTACGATTGCAATTAGAATTAGTCGTCTCTATGTACATTTCACAAGTTAAATTGCAATTATAAGGTCTCGGTCAATAACTTACGTTTGAATTGACCAAACTTAGGGAATCTTTAGATTATGCAAGCTGGCGTAAAATCCGAGGTTGTAATTGCAGTCAATAAGGTCAAATCCAAGGTCACTGTTTCTAAATATAAAATACTCAATATTTTAGTTTGGATAGTGTACTGCACTGAAAATGTGTCACTAGTTAACATACATACACACATATTCGGTGATTTCACGTAAGGTCAGTAAGAGCTAAATAAAAGGGACTGTTACTAAAAATACAGTTTCTGCTCCATACATTATATGCTTGTAGTTAGGATATAGGTTTTATTGAACTGAAATGTTGCATGCATGCAGATATTGCAATTACATAGCTAAGGATTGCATACTCTGAAAAAAGTTAAAATCCTAGTTTCATGTGCTTCACTGTTTCTTGTTTTTGTGTTATTTTCCTTCCTTAAAGGTTTAATTTAACTTTAACTCTTATGTCAATGTTCGTTAATGTTTGAACGTTTACTATTGACTTCACTACTATAAATGGATATGACTTATAAAAATAACTTGAGTCATTAATTCAGATTTAAACTGGTCGTGACCAGCACTGGTTTTCTTTGTTATATGGTGTATGTTTTTATATAACGGTCAGTGACTTAATCTGAGTGTTCTAGTTTGTGTTCTGATGATAGTGTGTGTTAATATTTTATTAATCATAAATAGGGATTATTCTCCATCAGCCAAATAGTTACTACGCTCACACGGGAATCATAGCAGGCGGTACAACACTCAACAGTAAAATACCATTGTTTGATATTAATCAGGCAAATAATTAAAGTATATGTATTGATTAATAAAAAACAACAACAACGCAATCAAATTTGTTCACATAGAATTTTTAAAGTTTGGGACAAAATTAATATGCATTTCAACTTGATTACATTAATAGAGCCATAAGTCTCCATATCTGGTAGTTTATGTTCACCTATGGTTTTTGGCTCATCTAGGGCTTCCAGGACAAAGAGTCTTTAGCGAAAATCATATGGAAGATACATGGTAGTATTGCTATACAAATGTAAAATATAATATCGTGTATTTTCGCCACTTTCTGATTTAGCGCCACCTAATTGGCATTGGCTCCATCTCTTTTGAAATAATGCACACGTATGCATTACATCGGCAAGAAGCTTATGTTCTTGTTAATGCAGCAACGTGTTTATATTACAAGCAATCGCTTGATATTGTTAGCAATTTAAACGCGTAAAAATGAACTAGTGTAAATGTGCTCGTTAGAGAGCCCATAAAAAGTGTGCTTAACAATAACTCAACCATGTCACGAATTATAAAGGTTCACACGTTCCTAAATATGTTGTTATTGTATGTTTCTGTACACCAGTGCATAAAATATTCATGCCTGAAAAATTCCTGATTTTAAAACTAATGCAAAATATATGTTGAAAAACATACATAAACTTACTCACCCTGTAAAGGTTTTCATGGATTGAACATCCGGTCCTTAGCGCCACCTCGGAAGTAGCATTGGCTTATGTATTTCTTCATCTCAAAACAGGCGTGGCGCCCAAGATTAATGGTCGTTTAATAACATGGAGAAAACAAAAATATGCACCTGTTTGAACCCGCTGCAAACGGCAATCAAATTAAAGAAATATATATTATTGTTAAAATAATAAATTTTAACATCGAACGAGGGGTTCGACAAGGATGTCCACTCTCATCATCGCTATTTATTATTTGCATCGAGTATCTATCACATCACATCCAATCAAATAAACACATAAAAGGCATATCACTAGAACCTGACGAAGAAATCAAACAATCCCTATTTGATGACGATGCAACTTATTTTTTAAATGACAATTACGATTCTTTCCATAACCTAATAGAGTCGCTAACCCTTTACGGAATGACATCGGGTCTTAAACTAAACAAAAGTAAATGTAATTGTGCTTCGAGTAGGTAAATTAAAACAAAGTAATGTTCAATATAAAAAAGAAATGAAATTTAATTGGACATCCGATGAAGCCACAACGTTAGGAATTACTTTCACAAATAATGAAAAGGATACAGTTCTTAAAAACATACTACCTAAATTACAGAATTTTAAAAACTGCTTAAAATCATGGCATCATCGTAAACTTACACTAATCGGAAAAAAACACAGTATTGAAAACGTTTGCACTTCCTAAATTGATATATGTTTTAACAGTCCTCCCAAATCCACCAAATAATGTTATTAACGATATAAAATCAGCAATATTTAACTTCATATGGGACGGTAAACCTGATAAAATAAAAAGAACTCAGTTAATTCAATCTGTAGAAAATGGAGGTATTCAATTAACGAACATTGACTCATTCTTGAATGCAATCAAATGCAGCTGGGTTAAAAGATACCTAGATAATACCAATACGAGTAAATGGAAATTATTCTACCAGAAAATCCTAAAAAAATATGGTGACTCCTTAATCTTTGAATGTAACATCAGCAATACTATCTTACATGACATTGCAAACGAAAAGATATTTCTGTCTGATGTTCTATCAGCGTGGAGTGATGTCACTCATAACTTAGAAACCCAAACTAGCAGTAAAACAATTCTATGGAACAATAAAGACATAACTTCAAACAATAAGACGTTTTTCTATAAAGACTGGTTTGAACGAAGCATTAAATATGTCGACCAATTCTATGACTACAGAATTAAGGATTTCTACTCTTTTGATAATATATGCTACATATACGGAATACCTTCAAATAATTTTCTGAAGTACTACACACTAATCAAAAGCATACCCATACATATTAAATCTGAAATCAATACAAATAATACACCATGTACTCAAACAACATTTGTAGAAAACATACTTGGAAGAAAAAACAAAACAAATAAAATATTTTACACACTACAAATTAAAAACCCTACAGAAAACTCCAAAATCCAAAATAAATGGCAAGTCCTTTTTGAAGAAAATGAACTTAATTGGAAACACATATTTACCATGCCATATAAAGCAACTATTGAAAGCACACTGAGAAATTTTCAATATAAATACATCCATAGAATTATAGCTACAAATAAATATCTCTTTAAATGCAAATTATCTAACTCAAATCTGTGTGACTTCTGCAGTGAAAACATTGAAACTATAGAACATCTTTTTTGGGAGTGCAAACACATCCAGCCTATTTGGAATCAATTAATATCTTTTCTTGAACAACATCAACTTAACGTTAAACTATCTTTCTTAAATGTAAGTTTCGGAATTAACTCATTGAAATCAATAGACTGTAATAATATTGTGAATTTTATGATTATATTGATGAAATATTTTATCTTAAACATGAAGTACAAAAAACAAGTACCAAATTTTAATTGCTTTGTCCATAGTCTTAAACTAAAAATCCAGATTGAGAAAGAAATAGCCCTCAGTAATGACACATTACAAATCTTTGAACAAAAATGGAATCGGATTAAATTCTCATAATGTTTTGTCCACTTATATACATTTTACCCTAATGTTAGTTTATCTCTCTAAAATAGTTTTGTTTATTTATTTTTTTTAATTTTTATTTTTTAATCTGACAAGATCATTGTGAATATAAAACAAAAAACACAAGTCCAGTATGCTTTCTTCCGACTTTATACAACTCATCATTTTTCATAACTATTACTCTGTTGTGCTTTTCTTTTCTCTCTAAAAAAAATAAATATATATTAGCATATCTTGTAAAACATGTCTGAACTTTATTGCTTTGTATATCACTATATTGTATGATCATATACATGTTTACATTGTATGTATGATATTGAATAAAAAAAATAAAATAAAATAATAAATTTGATTACAATTGTTACGTTTGACGTTTGTTTATATCATACAATCATACCCTGGCAAAGATCCTCTACATTTCGTTTGATTGCTGATCAGATACGATGACATTCATTTGTTATAAATACTAAACACACATACGTGTGTCGGCATCTGGGGGCGTTTCGGTAAACATCGTTAGACAAATTTAAAATACGATACGAACCTCAAAGACACACATTTATAAAACACAACAAAATAATAACACCATTGTGCGGAATTTGTTTGTACATTTTATCGTTTTCTCAACCATTATTTATATTGTAAGTGCATATCGTTGAAAAGCTTTAATATGTTGAGTTTTTAAAATGTAGTCGTTAATTAAGATTGCCGTACGATCTTTGATAAAACGGGCCCCAGTCGAGTAGTTTTACGTCTCAGGGTAAAAAATCTGGCTGGTGATACATTCGGTGAAACATAAACTCTTTTCAATAAAAGTAGTAAGCATTTTATATAACGTCATGAAAGCATACGATTAAAACGTGCTGCGATACAATTGGCTTTTCAATTATGTAGGCGCTATGTGGAAAATTTAACAATATCAAACCTCAGAGAAATCTTTATTACATTTTCCATACAAAAGCATTTGTATTTTCTTGGGAAAACATTGTAAACCGAGTCTAGTTATTTGCTGAATGGATATCGTTAAAATATCACAAAAGCGTTTTCTCACACATTGAAACATTCCAGAATATAAAGTACTCATGACGAATAAGCATCGAATTATACAACAGGACATAAAATACAAAACAATTTCCGATGATTCTACTCTCCACAGGGCTGCAA
This sequence comes from Dreissena polymorpha, assembly GCF_020536995.1. Lineage (NCBI taxonomy): Eukaryota > Metazoa > Mollusca > Bivalvia > Myida > Dreissenidae > Dreissena > Dreissena polymorpha. Next base: position 315,870 of record NW_026273341.1, on the reverse strand, counting down.
TTTGCTTAAGACGCTGTTGATGATATGAGAACACTTACAAGGTCGAGTATGTTAGAATTGTACTTTACTTTCCGACAAATGTCTTATGAGAGAAACTTTGAGTAACTCATGTTAATAAATTGCATTACGTAACACGGACTAAAGTCGTTTTCTGCGAAGTAAATAATGTCGGTTAGATCTCCAGTTAGAATAGGACATAAATAATGGTATAAATATATAAATACGAATTTATCAATGAATCTTATTCAAGCAATCATTTAATATCGAAGAAAATGTTGGCACTGGCAGGCTAGAGATTTCCCTCACTGCAAACCCGATCGAAAACATAATGACAACGAGGAAATATTTCAAAGACGAACTTATGTGTTCAACAATAAATCCTACTGTAATATCTATGTTACACAACAACTTTAATATAATTGTAATACAACTAATGTGATATATATTTAACAAACTGACAGAAAGGCAAATGTTATGAAGGAAGCTAAAGAATGATTGACGTATGGACTATGCGCTACTACTGCTTATTGTATACAATACCGCGTTTGTGTTATTGTTAAAATGGGCATTGTTGTTGTTAAAACGCGTGATGTAGCTACATTATTTGACAGGGGGCGGGCATGGGGACAATAAAACTAAATCTCATGTAATTAATATAATGGGATATGTTTAAAAAAATGCAATATATGTTTTACCCTTAGTTTAATAATAAAATAAGTGCTAGATATTAAATACAGCCACTCAGTACTATGAAACCCATGTACCATTTACACAATTTTTATGAAAGTGCCTGACTATGACCATCTCATGTTTAGAAAGGACGTTGAAAACTAAAACAATTTCCGTATCCAATCCATATATTAGGAGGACAGTTGCGGTAATATGAGGACAATAGAGCACACAGTGTATGTGTTAACAACGTTTTGTGGACAATTGAACAGCAACTTACATACCAGAGCGTCTGGGAAATGAAACGAGCGTAACAGGCAACGAAGTATTATCCTATGCCGTCATTCTATGCCAGACCTGAACACATTAATAGAGCACGTTAATACAACCAATTCAACCAATCGAATTAATCGATTAAAGGATAAAAAATAACAATCAAATAAATATATTTTGATATCATTGACCAGCATTAAGCATGTTAAAAGTGACGTAGGCATCTAAAGCTCCAGCAAAATGTAGCCAAACATGTCACGTATTGTTTTTTATAGGTCAAATAGTATTTAGGTACTGAAAGAGAGAACCGCTTTGTTGTATTAAAATGACGATGTACTGTAGGTCGAATTTAGAGAAATTTTACATGCGGTACACTATTATTTTTACATGTATAAATTTTGCGAAATGCCGACTGATTGCTTAAATGTAAACTTAAACTTGCGGTCCAATATGTTTTAGTGTGTGCTATGGGCGCGTGGGTGGTTTAACGTAGACACAGCACACGAGTTTCCACTGTGTGTTTTCATTTTTATTCTTCATGAATATATCTTTTATATATTGAGATTCAGTCACAAGGTGGTACATATACTTCAAATAAGTAAAAAAATATATTCACTACAATCTTCATAAACATATATTTGTTTTGTTGGGATATATATATGTCGTGGTTTACATAGGCATTCGTAGTAAAGCTGGTATTGCCAAATTAGAAAGTGTGTGTTTAAAATATGGACATAGTATACTAAAATGATTATAATAATTAAGAATATATCATTCAATTAGCGTTTAATGCTGTGTTGTTGCCGTTATTATTTCGGCTGAAATTCAACTTTGAAAGGAGAGCTGGGTGTTTTATCAGAAGGCGATATATTGCTTTGTTTAGAAGAAAAATATGTACCCTTCCGTTGCATTGTTTTTTTTACATTTATTGTTCAAGTTGTTTAAGTAACTATTGTGTTTTCAAATGTATATTGTTACAAAATTAAAGATTAAAATAATGCACATACGTTATTTTGTATGTATAAACGATGGTTTAAATTAACTGTGGTAATTTGATTACCGCAGTTATTTACATGGTTAGGTTACCACCGTTTATTTTCATTTGTATAAACGATGGTTACGGCGCGGTTACCTAACCATTATAATTTATTAAATTGCCGCAGTAAAATTACCAACAATGCAATAGCTAAAGATGACGTCATTTTCATTGGACTCTGCAAAACGGGCTAAAGCTTTTAGCGACAGAGAAATTGACGTAATTACAGATTTCATAAAAACGAACATTCACAAGCTTAGAGCGAACCATGGCTCGGGCGGTCCGGGCATGGTTGCTCGAGTAAGAGAAATCTGGAGTGAACTTATAGCGGGGGTAAATGCTTGCGGCCACGGCCCTAGGACTCTCCAACAAGAAAAAGAAAAGTGGAGAAACTTGTAAATATAGAATAAATATGTCTTTTATTATAAATTTACATAAAAAAGACGAATTTCCATATAACGATTGAAAGAAATTTAACTTATGACAAAATTCAGCACTGAGGAATATATATTTTGCCCGAGAGTGGCTCGAACCCTCGACTGCCGTAGTAAAATCACGTTGTTTTTTTGCAATTCATAGATCTACAATTCACCTAGAAATGCCAGAATATTAAAGAATGTTAAAAGGCGAAATGAAATGTATCCATCTGTGTTATATTGATTTTAGACAAAAAACGCGAAATCCGAGGTTTCAAGAGAGCGAAACCATGCTGCCGCTACGGGGGGAGGATCGCCACTGCCAGAGATGTCACAAACCTCGCAGGCGGTGGCGAGTCTTTTCGCCACCTCGGCCTCGTTTCACGGCATCGTGGACGACGCAGATACCGTCATCAGTTTGTTCAATATTGTTTTAAGATTAAAGTAATATACATGAAAGATATTCCCGATATTTCATCTTCATAAATCAATATGTTTAACATACCCAAATATTATTAATACCAGTATGAAAACTAATCGAATAATTTAAAACATTTCGTTTATTACCATGTGCTATTAATTATCCATTGATGATTGTCATTGATACATTAGATCCTTTCCAATCCTTTTCGAAACAAAATCAGTTACACTCGGAACACATTCACGCATTAATTTAAATTAAATCCAAATCGTTGTAGCGGTTACTCCTCCATCGCCGAGTTTCCTGGGGCTGCCCATGATTGATATTATTACCGCCATGGACATCCCAGATCCCTTCGGTGTGGCGGAAACTGTTTAATACAGTAAGTACATACACTAAAACTCCATCCTTTAACGTTTAAGCACCGAAATGCGACTGTCCACTTCAACATCCACCGACTGAATGACGTTGACTTTTCACAGCGACTGTTCCAAAAATGTTTGGGTGAACTCAATTTATATGCTTTTGACATGTGCTTTGTGTAAGTAAAAAAGTTTTTCCTTGGTTATAATTATATCAAAGGTGCATTAATATTCGTCTGATGCACACATATGTTTGAAAATGCGGTTTTGATAAGTTCCATGCTATTCATATGAATATGTGTAGTTTATTCTTCGCAAAATTAACCTGTGTAATTAATGAGCGATTCCAAAAAGATTCCGTGTTGGTGCAATGTGTAGGGGACCAATGAGGGGAAACTATTGCCTTTATTTTTCATAATAGATACAGATTTGTTTAATATTATTTCCAGATACGTCGAAAACCAAGGAAAAAACTACCGGTAGGTTCTTTCATCAAAACTATTAAAAGTCTATAAAGGAACATGTACGATATAATATTTTTTTTATTTGTAAATTTTAACAGTGCCTATATTATTTATTGAAATGAATTGTATACATCATGAAATGTAATGCTACTATTACAAATACTTCTAGCAGTACCACTAACATTGCAAGTGCTACCGCTACCACTACAAGTACTATGCTACTGCTACTTCTAATGCTACTATTTCTACTACCACTGCTTCTTCTAGTGCTAAGTACTAATACTACTTCTGCTGCTATTACTCATACTTATGAAACTACCACGTTTACTACTTCTTCTACAACCACCACCACTACCACCACCACATTGTCTTCTTTTTTCCTCTTTTATTCAGTTAAATAACTTGAAAATAAATTATATTCGAATATTTGTTGTTCAATTCTAGCAACCTCTGTTCCATCAGCCTCAACAGAAATTTCCAGTGACAGAAGAAGAAAGAGGTATACATTGGAATATGTAAACTTGAGTACTATAATTATTGATAAATCATGACTTTTCTTTTTGTGAGATTATTTTTTTAATTGGCAAGTTCATGAAATGTTATTGCTTGATATCATTATGTATTTTTGTTTAACCTTCAATTTCATAAAAGTAATTGTACATTAAAACGTAAGATCAATTACTTGTTCTTTGGGACATACTTTTTGAACATTGTTCTTTGTGACATACTTTTTGAACATTGTTCTTTAAGGACTCTCAAAGATGCCCAATTAGAGGCACCGGAAAGCCAGGTTAAGATGAGCAGGGCGGGGGCAGAATGCTTCAGAAAAGTGGCCCGGCTTGCAGACTTACGTATAGAAAAACATTAAAAAATTATTCTTGTTAATGTTATTTTACTGTTAACTCTTTTTCTTTGATCCATTGATTTGTTAATAGCAACAACATTTAATACAATATTATTTATTTTACTACATATGTTCATGTATTTTCACAATGTATATTGCAATAAATAATTCATTTTTCTTTACAAAGTTGTTACTGTTTAGAAACAATTCAAAGCTTGTAGTGCACATAAATTGCACTATTTCTTTATAAAATTTACTAACACAGAGGAAAAAGGTAAAAACGGACATATAGAAAATGTCATACTGTGACATTCTCCTCTGCTAAGAGAAAAAAATGTCTCCTGACATTTCATGACTCTTTAACTAATAAAATACCTACAATATCCACAAAACATACAACTGTAAAGTACCCGGTATGACTTTATGATTAACTAATCAACTTGATTTATGACAAACTGAATTACAAGTAAAACTATATCTCAAAAAGTATTTGCATTTGAAAATAGTTTCTTCCAGTGGTTTCTAATATCAAGTATACGTATATGCTTAACATTGTGAAATAACATGTCGGAAAGAATTGAACAATATCAGTTGATGCTGGTAAGTGCCACATTCATCAGCTTAGTACTGGATTGTGTTAACAACCAAGGGAAGTAGCTGCAATAGACATATCAACATTTTATACAGGATTTATTTCCCTGCAACAGATATTTCAAGTTTATTGCCTAACATTTAATTATTTTAAAGACTGGTACACAAACACATATAATTAAATGTGGTAACACATAGTACCTGAAATTAAAAGATCGTTATTCACTTATTCTTAAAGGTACATACTCAATTTTCTGAAATAAATGGTACTGCTAACATTCAAAACATATCATATAAACATAATGTGCAAATATTCTTTTCAATCATCTGCAAGAAAACAATACATTAAAATAACTGTAAAAGAAGGGTAAAACATTATATGGCTAATAAAATAACATAAAATACAGTTTATGCAATAGTAGCCATAATCACCATGTATGAATATTAACATACTGTCTCTGTGTTAGACACTCATCTTAGATGTCTGAAAATAATCAGTAGAAATGAGAATTTCAAACTGAAACAAAATAATTGTATTTAATCTGAAACTTAATAAAGATCAGACCTACAAAATAAGACATCTGAAAACATTTTACAACTTTTCAATGAAATGAAAGTACATTTTCAACTTATTAAAACTGTGACATTCTCCTCTGTCACACATGATAAATTTCACCCTGGGGGAAAGTCTCTACATGAGCTGTAATTGGTTGAACCCAATCTCCATACAAATCTGGCTTTCTCCTTTGTCTCTGTGGTCGTTGTGGTACCACCGGCTCTGCAGCATGTGGCCGTTCTGGAAACACCGGCTCTGCAAAGTGCGGTCTTTGGAGTAACACCAGCGTTGGAGCCTGTGATGTATTATTTCTGCTCTGGTCTGCAATCTGAGACTCGGACCTATGACCTTAGGATAAAGATTGGTTCTGATAAGACATATTATTACCTGAAAAGTGATAATCAGTATATCTGTGAGGTTGAGACCTAGAAAAACTTGCGTTATTAGAACCAGGTGTGTACCGCTAAAAATTAAACGCTAGGTTGGACCTACCAGTAGAATTATTACTGGATTTACGGTCAAAAGGAGCACGTGAGATGCTAGATGGTAACTCCGGTCGAGAAAATTGACACAGGGTTGTGGTAACGGTCTTCTCCTATGTGGTATGATAATTCTCGGGCTTGCCTCACTTGTCTCAGAACCACTGTCTGACTCCGACTCTGATGGAAAGTTGATTTCCATGGTCGTGTCGATTTCCGGTGTTGATATGTTCTGTTTTGGTATGGGTGGTTTTGTCGTTTCCGGGTAAGTATTTTCATATGGGATAGAGTGCAGAGGACGTATAAGATTCCTATGTAGGGTTTTAACTGGTCCCTTGCCACTCTCCTTCTTCACTCTGTAGACTGGTATCTTCTGGTCTGGGATTTCCATCACAAGGTATGGGTCTCGCTGCAACTGGTCGTCCAGCTTCCCTTTTGGCGTCACATTCTTGATTAGTACCCTGTCACCAATCTCGAGCGTGAAATGGCGTACCTTGGTGTCATATATTGCCTTGTGGCGCCCATACTGCTTCTCGGAGATCTGCTTGGCTGTTTGGTAGGCGATGTCCAGTCTTTTCTTATTCTTGGCTGCATAGTTGTCCTTGCTGGTGGATGGAGCTATAGAGTCCTTCACCCCAAGGAACGCATCAATGGCCCGTCTCGGGTGCCATCCAAAGAGAAGATTGTGTGGTGAGAAGCCTGTGGACTCATGTCTAGTGGAGTTGTAGGCTTGAACCATGGGCTTTACATGATCCTTCCAGTTGGACTTCTCGGCTGGATTCAACGTGCCTTACATCCCAAGTAGTGTCGCATTGAAGCGCTCGGTGACTGGATTCTCCGTAGGATTGTAAAGGGTAGTCCTCGTCTTCTGCACTCCTGCTATGTTGCATACCTCCTTAATGACCTTGCTCTCGAAGTATCTTCCCTGGTCACTATGCAGTCTTGCTGGAAACGAGTAGTGGGAGAAGAAATTCTCAAACAGGACTCTAGCCTCGGGCTGTGCAGTCTGGTTGCGAGTAGGTATGGCTTGGGCATAGCGAGTGAAGTGGTCTGTGATGACGAGGATGTTCTCGTATCCACCCTTGGACTTCTCAAGCGAAAGGTAGTCTATGCATACCAGCTCCATGCGATGAGAACTTGTAAATGGTACCAGGTGTTCTTGGGCTTTGGTAGGTGACTTCCTCCTCAGGCAGTTGGGACAGGTTTGAACCTTCCTCACTACATCCTTCTCCAGGCCTGGCCAGAAGAACCTCTGCTTACCAACCAAAGTGTCCTGTCTCGCCCTTGGTGACCTACATCATCATGGAGTCCTTTCATGGCCCAGTCTCTGTAGCTCTCTGGAAGAATTAGCTGTAACATATCCTGACCGTCTATCTGACACTTTCTGTATACAATACCGTCTTTGATGGTAAAAGAGCTCCTATGTCTCAGGTACTTCTGTATGTTCTTGGATTCCTTTTTCAGTTGGTACTTAGGTAGTAGAAGTATGTTATCAATGATATGGTGAATCCTGGAAATGGTAGGGTCTTTCTTTTGTTCCTCCTTCCAGTTTACCTCACTTAGGCCTGTAGCTTGGTAGGTAGGATACTCTGTGTCTGTCCCAAGGTTACCATTGTCTGTAATGACGAAAGACTCTGCCATTGGATGTCCGTCTGACCTGGCTATGGTCTCGGAGCACAGGGCTTTGATGACATCTGTGAACATCTTGGTTTGATACCTTTCTGTTTCCGAACAAAACCTGAAATTGTTGAAACTTCATTATGGTGAATGACTATTGGACACTTGTTGGTTGTCTTCACTGAAACATAATTTGTACAATTCATAGCATCTAAAGCAATGCTGTAAGGATCTTCTGAAATTTTATCCCTGTTGCAAAAAACGTAAAACATTAGTACCAATAATACCGGGTACACTCTGTCGGTATTCTGTATCAGGAACAATCAAAATAGGTACAATAATGCTGGGTTCTCAAATAGAAGGAATCAAAATGTCACCCTCAATGTAACCTAAATATGGTAAACGTGTACCACACACGCCAACGAGATCTAAATTGAAACATGACATACTTCATAAATCTGGTTTCGGTTCAAGAGAATTGAAGAACGACTCTGAAACTAAAGTCACCATTGACCCACTATCAACAAGTACATTTGTTGTAACACGACAAATTACTGGTGAGCCTTCATTGGCTTTTCCTACCATCCTGTCTGCTAACAAATTCATCTTTGCTTTAGGGCGATTTCCAATATTGACTTCACCAGTTTGCCCAGCAACTGAGGAGTCTAGGCTTTTGGGTTATTTTGAGATGTGTTATTATAACTACCCTCTCGCTGGCTGTTTCCACCACGGTATCTTCCACGATTTCCACCACGGTAACTACCACGATTTGCACCATGTTAATAACCTCGATTTGGTGTATACCCACCTTGTCTGTTCTGGTTATTGTCCCTACAATAAAATTCATTATTACTGGAACCTGCAGCATCTATTGGTTTCTCTTTCATCTGTTTTTCAAGAGAAAGCATTTTGTTCATGAGTAAGTCCATTTTACTGGTAAGCTCATCAACAGTTTTGTTGTCTACTGCTGTGGACTGTTGAGCTGTATTAACTATTGCTGAAATACTACTAGCAGCTGACAACTCGTGCTCCACTGATCGAACCTCTTTTCTGGTTAGTATCTTCAGCTTCTCGTCACGTAAACCAGCCAAAATTTTGAACGTAACATATTATTTCTAGCAACAGAAGAAACATGACCGCTTTCTACTGCAACTTGTAGTAAAGCTTCCAGCCGACATCCATACGCGGTAACATTCTTTGAAACTTTCTGAGATGCATTGTAAAAAGTCTGCATCACAGATTCATTATTTGAAACTTCACCAAAGAGAATCTCAATTTGTCTAATATCTGTTGACTGGTTGCATGTTCACCAAGTGAAATAAGAGCACGTCTGGCAGTACCACGTAAAGATTTGTGGATAACCTGTAATACAACATGTTCCGGTAAATTCTCTGAAATCAAACTTTGGTTTTAAACCGCCATACATCGTACGTTTCATCGCCCTTGATAGGTTGTAGATCACCTGAAAAATAAGGAAGCTTTGGCGTTTCATACCTGGGCACCTGTAAATGTGAACCATTTTGAGAATTATTAAAAGAATATGATGGTGAACTAAGCCCCTTAATAAACTCTGTAAGTGGCTTCCTAGGTCCTGCATGACCATGTGTCCCAAATCCAGGTGTACTTGCCGTAAACGACGGTTTCTGTAAAGAAGCATATTCTTCTTTATTTAAAACAACATAATCACCACTTTTCTTAAGTGCCTCTACAATCTGCTTTAATGGTGCCTCTGACAAAGAGGTATCAGCATCTGCTCCGGATCCATTGGATCCTTTCTTGTCTGCCATTGTTTATACCTTCAATGACTCAAAGAGTACAAACTGTTTAACACAAAATACACTAAAAATAAATATAAACAATTCAAAGTACATATGTGAACACTTAGGACATAGCTGCAATAGGAAAAAAATATTACTGCTGCTGAAATTTGAAAGTAGAATTAAATATGACCTGGCCACCACTTTAGAATATACTCCTTAATTCCTCAACAGTTCATATATCTATATAAATTATATAATATCCATGAAACAAAATTCTACTGAAATAACTATCTTCAAATGCAGTGCCCTATAAAAGTACACACGACACACTGACTGACTAAACTGTATCAACAATCCAGTTACATGGTGTTCGGTCTACAACTAACTGCAATAATATCACAAAGAAACAACTTTTAAATACTACCAACATTTAAGACGTGTGTATGGTATTCTTACCAAGCACCACAAATACAAAAAAAATCTGCTATAATATTTATATCAGACCTTCGTTGCAACACAAATATTATCACGAGATAATATTTTCAAACGCAAAAGTCGAATAATTGAGCCGCACAACCGATGTGCTAAAAATACGGACAATATATAAAATTATGCGCTCGTCTGATTTAAACGTAGCTTTAACACAAATAGAAAGACAAAAGGACACCACAACACAGAACATATATCATTAACCTCACTCGCTCCTCTTCTCAATCATACATCTATGGGGTAGGTGCAGTGCAAAGGTAATGTATAGACAGAGTGCTAGATAGTTGGGCAATTATAACTTATGCCAGTTACTGGGACACTCAATAAATAAACACTCCCTAACGTTTGCAAAAAATTAAGGCAAAATCTTTAATAAAACTGCTCAAAATTTACCCTAAGACACTGTGATTTCAAAAAATATCAAAACGATACAGTTTATCCTTAAAATATCTTATAATTCACACTAAATTTTGACTAGAAAAACCAATAATTTTCCACTTAGAAATTATTTCAATTAAAATTTTTACCACGAAAACATGTGACAAAACAACCAATTAAGTGACAACATGAAAATACACAAAGTACATAATTCACCGTCAATATACACAATAATTATTTAAAATCACACAAGTTTACACCGATAATCTACAGGAGTTACCTGCAAATATCTATAAAGTTCAGAAATTCACAGTTCAACTGTCCTCCGCTGTTCCTCCGAAAGAATAACACGTCGTGATTATCGCTCCAGTGTTACCGTAGTTATTCAATAACCAGTGCGCGCACTTAAAAAAATCACTAGCTAGCTTTTAAAATTTCAAGAAACTCTTATGCATAATAGAAAATCCATATGGATCCAAAATTCCAACGAAGAAAGATATTGCAACGAACCTGACTTCGTGAAATCTCGAACTCGCTCTTCCGTATCTCCAAATACGGACTTCTATCTTGCGCCGATTTCTGCTCAAACCTGCGTACGCCTATGGATCTGCATCCGCTGGTACCCAGATCAAAGTCCAGAAAAACGCCACAAAAAAACTTAGCCTGGTTTCTTCAGCCTCAGCCTTGAGGCATCCTCCGGACCGACGTCTGTCCGGCCCGATCCTCGGTGGCGGCGATCTTGCCGCCCTGACACTAGGGCCCAACGGAAACCCCAATGGCACCCAATGTCACAGGGGTGTTATATATGATCAACTAAGTCCTGGCATAGGTTCTTACTTATATTTATCCGTATAAAACGGGCCACAGTGTCCGTTTATTTAATAATAATAAATCTCCTGTATATTTAATATAAAGAGTAACAGATTTCTAAACCTCTTAACTTGTGAAAGTTCTGAAGGGTTGTGAGGGACGAAGGAATTTGGCGGGGAAGGAAAAAAGGGTGAACGAACAACCCAAAAGGAACCTTTCCCTCAATATTTCTTTCATTCAAACATAAAACATAACAAACAATTGGACGGATACGGTAAACAGTGCTCACATGAAAGCACGTGCAGCAGTTGGATAGCCTCGACCGACCTCGTAGATATACATTGTTAAATGTATAAATCCGAAGTATTCCGATTCACCCAACAACAGCAGACGACACAATGACAAATCACCATGACAAAGACAAACGAGGACAAACAGAAAAGTCGGCGCATGCGCGATGACAATAAAACGTTCGCGTGCACTTTAACTATGGAACGGCGCATGAAAATTCAATATAGGTAAAAACGGACATATAGAAGATGTCAAACTGTGACATATTGAAAACATATGCTATTCATTCATTTTTTAAATTTATTATTATTTAATCAAATATTCAATTTACTTCCACATGCAGTATATGGAAGGCTCGCTTCCAACCCCAAAGCACCTCTCAATAATATTTCTCGTGCTCGTGTGTGCCTGGTTATACCGCACCTCGGCTTCATTTCCTGTGATAATGGTGACAATAATGATTATTATATCATGCTCATAATAATTACTCATTTTTTAATTTAACCTTTTTTTAAACAGCATATTAGTATTTATGTAGTTATTATTTTATTTAGCAATTTTTTATCTAATAATTATTACAGGTTATATCTTAATGAGTATGTAATAAATAATCATATTATTGATATAATTAAAATCATTTTTTACAAGATTATTTTGCAAATTATACCAAAAATAGAAAGTTTTTTTTAAAATAAACTGGTTTTAACAAATTATGATTTTTAAAATCACAACTGATCTTACTTGGATGCAATATGGGTGTCATTAGGAATGGTCGACATTGATATCCGCTGTCGCCTAACAACAAACCACGTCCAGGATCTGCAAGTAACATATATAAAGCAAATCACAAATATCAAAACAAATACCTATTTATCAAACAATTTTAATAATTTATTTGATTTTAAATTATAAAATAAAATAGTATTACTATAAGATATGATGTATTTCAGGATTAAGTACATCACAGTCTATCTTTACTTTATTATAACAGACAAGGAGTGTATGAAATTCACAACATCAACATACCACTGAAGCTCTTGGAAAACAACAAAAATAATGTTCAAAATTATAATTGGTGATACAATTTTTATAAATGTACCTTTATGATTTGCTTCTAAATGTCTGGCAATGTTTGACATTCTGAACACGTGGGCATCGTGGTAGCTTCTTGGCCAGCAGGCATTCATGCTTGTAAAATTCCCCGATAGAGAATGGATTTAAATCATGAGCTAAACATTTTATTCGGTGTATCATAATTAATTTACATAGGAATCTCAGGGTTGTTATTTTGTTTAATTATGCTAAAAATTTGATGTGAATTTTATTTTTAGCTGAAGTCGTTATAAGTAGATTAAATATAGCAATGTCCGTTGATAGATTCTGTTAACAGATAACAAAATTAACAATATTTTAATAATTAATAATGAAAACATGTAAAATTTATTTGATTTCCAATTTGTAAATATGTAACTTAAGATTTTTTAACATTAAAATCTATTGTTAAATTTAATGGATGTCCTTACTATTACTGCATCAGTTCTGATTTACAATAGATGAACTATTTTTAGAAAATTATCTTGAGTTAAAAAAGAGAAAATAATGTTGTTTTAAATGTGAAGCAGCTTTGCAGTAGTCTTAACTGTTAGAATTCTTTTAGAAAACAAATAATTAATTTTATATTTCTATCAGCATAGAAATAAACAACTAATTATTTGTGTTCTGAAAACATACACAACTCAATGATAATAGTGCTTTACATGCACTTGTATGCGACCAATAATAATCTTATATAATCTTTCTCAATAACAAATTAGATGAAACAAATTAAATGTATAATGTGCTAAGAATATTCAGAGATAACACTTACAAAATGTGTAATTTCCTTTTCTTGGGAAATTTTATTTTTATGTCTTGTTCAAAGACACAAAAAGTTATTTCAATGTTCAGTGAAGATTTTTGTCCAAATTTAAATATCATATTTTGTATACATCATAATTTAACTATAATTCAATTCTTAAATATAAATTGTCTTAGTTAATACACATTTGCAATATAAACATATTGTAATTTTAGTGTTGTAGCTCGTACAAGCACGTTATAAATGGCCAATTACGGGTTTAAAGACAACAAGACCATGCTACCAGAAAGCGTTCATTACCAAAACTCTTAGTCGTACAAAACACCACAGGTTACATTCAACTATTCATTTACACACAACACTACATTCCTCCCCACCTTTAAAGAAAAACTGCATAAAGTTAAATTAAACAAATTACTGAGCAACATTTTAAAAGAATAAGTAATCAAAGTAATTTGTTTCAATGTCCATGTAAATAAAACACAAAACTTCACAGTCCTTATAGATTAATCAAATCTCCACTCTCATAATAACTCTGATAAAAGTTTCTTTACTTAAACATATCAAGGAAATCTAAAGTTTCACACAATTGTTCAAAGCATAAGTATTTATGTGGGAGGTAAGTCATAATGGTAATAATAAACAACTCACATTCAACATACACTCATGGTTCAGGCATATAATCAAAGATTACTTGACTAGACAGTAAACATTAGCAGCCATATGCTTAATGGGAAATCCTTTTGATACTTTGTTTAATTATTATACAACAATATAAAGTTATTAACTTAATCCTAATGTCTTAAGTTTAATAGCTTGTCATTGCCTATAAATGATCATGGCGTAAAATGATTATTATTTTACATTGATAAAACAATCATTTAACAATGTTAACAATTTAAACAAAAATTAAACTTATATCAAAACTTCCAATGATTTTTCAAATACCATGATCTTGAATAAAACAGACACTGCTAACCTTTGTCAGTTCAAAATCACAGAGTCTCTTAGGCATTCCCGCTGCTCTAGGTGGATTTCTGCGCAAGGGAACAGGAGTCATTGTAGGAGACAAATCAGATTGACTCGAACCAAGGTCAGGTAACTGAGGGACTGGACATTCAACAATGCTTTCAGGTTCACCCTCAGGATCAGGATCAGGATCAGGAATACTAGCATTAACAGGTCTGAAATGTGAGGAATTGCGAGTAATGGTATGACCATTCCTATCAGCGATAACCATGCTTCCACGTCTCTCTTTGACTGTGTAAGGGTCAGGGTTATATGGAGGTGTAAGTTTGTCAACCTTACGCTGTTTGACCAGCACCTGGTCACCTGCTATCAATGTACACGGACTTGTGTGACGTCTGCTGTCTGCATACTGTTTCATCGCCAAACGAGTAGAGACAGAAACAGGATAGACAGGCTTTGAGATTTCAGGTAGTCCCATACTCATCTTTCTCCCAACAAGGGCTTCAAAGGGGGATATCTGAGTGGATGCATGGGGAGTTGCTCTATAGTGCATTAGAAAATCATGAAGTTCATCTCTCCAATCACGGTTCGCAGCAACTGCAGCCCTAACAAACTTGTTAAGTGTGGCCATAAACCTTTCTACAGTTCCGTTGGCCTCAGGCCAAAGAGGAGTAATTCTTCGGTGTTTGAACCCACAAGTAGAAGCAAACTCTGCAAATTCCTGTCCCTGAAATGGAGGACCATTGTCTGACTTCAGGACAGAGGGAAATCCTTGTCGAGCAAAGATAGACTTCAATCTAGGTACAACAACTCTGGCAGCTGTCGAATAAACAATCTCCACTTCTGGGAACCGGCTGTGTTCATCCATTACAACAAGCAAGTATTGGCCAGATGGGAAAGGACCTGCAAAGTCAACAGCAACTTCTTCCCATGGCTTAGAAGGAAGCTTTGTAGGACAGATAGGTTCTCGTTTGTTTGGACCGGGATATGAAGCCTGACATGGGATACAAGATCTAACCGCATCCTCAACCATCTTATCAATGCCGGGGAACCACACCTTCTCCCTAACTAGTTGCTTTGTCTTAACCATGCCTTGGTGGATATGGTGAGCAATTTCGACAACATGCTGCTGCAAGGAAGTGGGAACAACAATGCGGTGGTCACGCAAAATAACACCATCTACTATCGAAAACTCATCTCGAAACCTGACAAAGGACGTACAATCGGAGTTAGACCAGTTGCCGGACTGAATGGCTGTCATAACTTTCTGCAGTGTAGCATCCTCTCTGGTTGCGGTTTGAATCTCCTGTAAGGACATAGCTTTCGGTACTGCCTTCTGGACAATAAAAGCAACATGAGCCTCAGCTGCATTATCACGTTTTGGCTTCGTGAATGGGTGCCTGCTCATATAGTCAGCAGGATTCAGGTCATCTTTACCTGGACGATACTCGAGTGTGAACTGATACGGCATCAACCGAAGACGCCATCTCTCAATGCGCGCAGAAGCAGGTTTACGACTGTTCACAAGACCTAGAAGGGGTTTGTGATCTGTGATCACCTTGAATTCAGAAGCAAAGAGATACAGATGGAAGTGCTCAACACCATAAACAACAGCTAACATCTCACGATCTGTTTGTGAATATCGCTGTTCCACGTCTGTGAGTGCACGGCTTCCGTAACATATAACTCTACCTTCCTGAGTGAGAATCGCTCCGACTCCAACAGGGGATGCATCAACAAGAACCTCAGTTGACTTGTTCTGGTCAAAGTAAGCCATCACCTTAGTACTAGACAGAGCAGATCGCAAACTATCAAAAGCATTTTGGGCATCACTTGACCAATCCCAAGGAACATCTTGCCTAGTGAGACGTCTGAGTGGCTCAGTCATGGTTGCATAGTGAGGTATGTATCGAGAAACATACTGCGTCATGCCAAGGAAAGATCTTATTTCAGCTGGGTTTTGAGGAGCTGAGTGACCTACAATAGCCTTAATTTTTTCTGGATCAGCCGAAACACCTGTATCGCTGAAAACATGGCCAAAGAAAGAGATTTTGTTTACAGAAAAGACACATTTATCTCTGTTGAGTTTGGCACCACATCTGTTCAGTCGCTCCAATGTAAGGCTAAGTGCTCGATCATGATCTGACTGAGATTTACCATGAATAATGATGTCGTCTGCCAAGTTCTTTGCACCAGGGATGTCAGCAAGGAGGTCTGCAACCGTCTTCTGGAAAATTTCAGATGCAGCATTCACACCAAACAATAGACGTTTGTAGCGCCGTAAACCAACATGAGTGACAAAAGTAGTGATGTACCTGCTGGACTCATCAAGTTCAAGTTGGTGATATGCGTTGGACAGATCAAGTTTGCTGAATACTGTAGAACTATTCAAATCTGACATAAGTTCTTCCACAGTTGGCATAGGGTGTTTCTCCCTAGAGATAGCCTTGTTAGCCTCACGCATGTCAATGCAAACACGAACACCTTTTGACTTTTTGGGGACAACTACAACGGGGCTTACCCAGGGTGTGGGACCTGAAATAGGCTCAATAACATCAAGGTCTTCAAGACGCTTGAGTTCAGCCTCAACATCTTTGCGTACATGGAATGGAATTCGCCTATGACGCTGTGTCACTGGGGGAACATCATGATCAATGTGCAGTTTCACAGAGATGCCCTCTATCTTGCCCATCTTGCCATCAAACAGAGAAGGGTACTGATCTGGAATAGAACTTGAAGCTGCAAACGAAGAAAATGCAAACTGAACAATATCCAGAGCTTGAGCAGTTTTGGCCCCAAGGAGACAGCTGGACTGCCCAGAGTCAGTGTTACCTACAACATACATGTCAGCAGTAACTGTTTTACCCTTATAATTGATGGTTGTTCTAAAATAACCCTTAACATCTAAAGGTTGAGATGCACCGTATGCAAAAATCAATGGTACAGGCTGTTGAAGAGAAGGTTTGCTGCCCATGTTATTGTAAATATTTTCATTCATTATATTTACACTAGAACCAGTATCAATCAAAAATTTAACATCACTGTTAAAAATATTAACACAAACAGAGGGTATGCTAGAATTTGTACAACAAAGGTTAAATACAGATTCATCACTAGAACTATTTTGTGTAGCTTCTGAAGTACTGGCTTCTGTATAGTTCACATGTTGTAATCTTGATCTGCAAACTGTTTGAAAATGATTTAATTTGCCACAATGATGACACTTCTTCCCAAATGCCGGACACTTCCGGTCTACATGTTTGCCACCACAGTTACGACAGTCAGTGCCAGTTCTTGATGCCTGGGATGGGTTGTTGTAGGAACTACGACCTCGTGAAGATACACTACGACCACTCGAAGACACACCACGACCACGCGAAGACACACCACGACCACGCGAAGATACACCACGACCACGCGAACCACCAGGGATAGTGTGGATAGCGTTAGCGTTAGCTGCTTGCCGTCCCTCCATGTCAGACGCTCTAACCTCGGAAACCTCCAATGCGCGAGCCTCTTCAATAAGTCTGTCAAGAGTAAAGTTATCTCGCAGAGCTCGACGTCTGATGCGTGTAGACGTGCATCCTTGTATAACTTGGTTAAGGATCTCAGTGTCCTTGTTGTGAAATTCACATGTCGCTGCAAGGGTTCTTAGCCTTGTGTAAAAGGTGTCGATCGACTCACCAGATTCTTGTTTCGACTGCCTAAACTTATAGATTTCGTAGGTAAGATTCTGTTTCGGAGTGAAATAGTTTTTGAATGAGGAACACCATTTTCCATATTCGTCAGGGGTTTCTATGTTATCACCGTTTTCATTCTGTACAGTTTTAGTAGAACCTACCCCTTTTTGTTCATCAGTGAACGAGTCATATATGTCGAAACACTCTTCGCCACAGTAATGCAGAAGGAGAGCCTTTTTGCGCTTGTCAATATCAATGTCCAGTGCACAGATTAAATTGTCTAATTTTTCCGTCCACTTACGCCACCGTACGCCGGCTGAATTTGACGAAGAATTTGACGTGTCGCCGCTGTCATGGATGTTGAACGAAGGAAATGGAGGAAGGTTGGCCATCCTCGTCGCCAGTTTAGTGTTGTAGCTCGAACAAGCACGTTATAAATGGCCAATTACGGGTTTAAAGACAACAAGACCATGCTACCAGAAAGCGTTCATTACCAAAACTCTTAGTCGTACAAAACACCACAGGTTACGTTCAACTATTCATTTACACACAACACTACAGTAATATCTACCTCCACTGATAATAAACAATCAAATTATCAAACTAAACCTTAGCTTTCAATATTTAAACATTATACATATGGGTCAGTAAAAGATTTTTCAGTAGGTACCGCATAGGGAACCTCAATGTCCAAAATTACAATGTACACGAACTGTGTTGTACATATTTTTGAATATGCATTCAGAGAAAACTAAGTGGATTTAGCCAGTGTACACACGTTAAGTTGCAGATATAGTCGCATTTGTATAGGAAAGGAAACGGAGTTAAATAAACGTGGATGTGCACATGGACAGCAGTCATTTATGTTCAAAGTGAATAGTATGATTTCTTATTGACAAATGATGCGATCATTTCGTTTTATGGTGGATTGTTTAATATATTAAGACGAAATGTTTGCCTTGTGAACATCATTAAAATAATGAAATATGAACTCCGTGTTTTGAATAAGAATAATTTAAACATTAACGCAGTTTTTCCTGGAGATCTATGATACAAATAGGCTTACCGTCTCTATCACAAGTTGCCTGTACGTTGATCGAGTGATAGTGTTCCCTGTTGACGTACGCTGCTTCGTCGGGCTGCCCGGGTGAAAGAAGACGGATGTGGGTTCCGTCTATACAACCAATGACGCAAGGCAATCCCCGAACCCGGAAGAAGTCATTAGTCGCTCGGCGTCGGTCTTCGTCGCTGGTCGGAAATTTAATGAAACGGTCCTTCAGTTCGAAAATAGCGTCAACGACAGCGGTAATAACCCGAGAAACAGTAGCTATGTCAACGCCGAAGGTGTCGCCGATAACCTGAAGAAAATTCCCAGTAGCCAAGAATCGAAGAGTTATAAGTAACTTCTGTCGTGTTGACAAAGACCTGTTTCGTCGCGTCTGTCGTCGTAAAATAGGGTCCAAGAGGTCGACACGTCTGTCTAGGCTCTGGGCAGAAAATTATACCTTCGGCACAGTTCGTCGTCATCAAGTCCATTCGTTTGTAAGTCAAATCGTCGAAATCGTCGCTATTGTCTGTGTCTAAAAAAGAGAACCTCCGCCATGTTGGTCAGTAGTCCGTGTGGTAACCAGCATCTAACCCAGCTCGTAGAGGTGAGTTAAAAATAACCGCGGTAATAGGGCGATTAACGTCAACGTCGTTTTTTATACAAACCGCCGAGACGCGGTAACCATAGGGGTTACCGAGATTGTGCGGTTACCTTGTGGTTAAATTGTTTATACAATTGGCTGCAGAGCGTCTGGGAAATGAAACGAGCGTAACAGGCAACGAAGTATAATCCTATGCCGTCATTCTACGCCAGACCTGAACACGTTAATAGAGTTAATGACGATGTACTGTAGGTCGAATTTTGTGAAATTTTACATGCGGTACACTATTATATTTACATGTTTAAATTTTGCGAAATGCCGACTGATTGATTAAATGTAAACTTAAACTTGCGAACCAATATCTGTTTTAGTGTGTGCTATGGGCGCGTGGGTGGTTGAACGTAGACACAGCACACGAGTTTCCACTGTGTGTTTTCATTTTTATTCTTCATGAATATATCTTTTATATATTGAGATTCAGTCACAAGGTGGTACATATACTTCAAATAAGTAAAAAAATATATTCACTACAATCTTCATAAACATATATTCGTTTTGTTGGGATATATATGTCGTGGTTTACATAGGCATTCGTAGTAAAGCTGGTATTGCCAAATTAGAAAGGGTGTGTTTAAAATATGGACATAGTATACTAACATGATTATAATAATTAAGAATATATATCATTCAATTAGCGTTTAATGCTGTGTTGTTGCCGTTATTATTTCGGCTGAAATTCAACCTTGAAAGGAGAGCTGGGTGTTTTATCAGAGGGCGATATATTGCTATGTTTAGAATGCACATACGTTGTTTTGTATGTAGTTTATGTTTACGTAGGCAAGTCTTAATAATGGTATTGACAATAGCGCAATGTTATAGATTCTTGTTCAGCGAAATTAAAATGGAAAATGTACGAACGTGTTTTACTGCCGCAGATTTATATGGAGTAAAAACATTTAACACCAAGGAAACGGGACCCTTAAAGGCCATAAAGACAACACATTTTGCAAACATTGCTCTGCTCGTCTATGAAAGATATATAAAACATGAAATATGATCTGCTCTGTTAATGTTAAAACGTATCATTGCGAATGTTAACGTCTGTAGACGACATGTTCTGTGCAAATATTGTTTTGCAATTATTAAAATAAATTACTGTAGGGTATATACATCGCATTTAAATAACTTAACCGCTGAATGACATGCCCAAATGAATAAGTGATGCTTACGTTGCCATCGCGATATTTTCATATGTTTACTAAGGCTGTATGATATTTCTACCTTGATAATATTGATCACGCTCACTTTGAAATATGATCGCCCAGTGACACACGCACCAAGTCTCTACGATATTTTTATAGATAATAATTAAAAACTTAAAATTGTTTTCGTTTAAAGAAAAATGTGCGAAAATGTGTATTATTTTTAAGTCAGATTTCAAAGATAACAAAATATATATATTACATTATGCGAGTAGACGTAATGAGCCGCACTTCTTTTGCATGACCGTAATTCGTAAAAACGAACATATTTAATGTCGTTAGTGGGTATCATAGTTTGACAGGATTTAATTTTCTTGTTTTTTTAAAGTCCATACCGATTGTATTATCACATTATCATAGACACATACAGATTTACAAGTATCACCAAGAGCTTTATCAGGTGCCGAAAAATGGGTAGATGATGATAGAAACCTGACATTAAATAAATCTTGTTTTTGTGATAGTGAATGAACATTTAGTACATATTCGTGGGAGAGGTAATTAATCAAACTCCTACAAAGTTTATGGAAAATACATTACATCGGTGGAATGTAAGAATGATGCGCAGCTCTTATGGAAATTAACTGTTTACATTATAATACGTTAATATGAATAACAAAAATGAATTCAATTCAATAAAATCATAGCTCCAATGCATTTCAACGACAGTTATGTTCGGTCATTCATTTTTCCTATTCAATAAAGACAACAAGGTGCTAAACGATATCATTTACACTCGATATTGTAGGAATGCTTACTGTAGTGTTATTCAGGATGAAGTCGTTATTATTGGTGTTAAATTAGTTGGCTGAAGTTGAATTACAGTCGAAAGAGATCTCAACCACATGACCGTTTTTAAAGAGAACATTAAAACCGAATAATGAATACGGCAATGGGTATGGCAAATATAGAAACTCACGATGCTTTCAGACAACACGTTATTAATACATGGTGACAATGCATCATTAACATACATATTGTCTAAAATTAAGACACCAAGGGATTTCTGTGTATTTAGACTAAAGCACACGGAAAAGTTGGGCCGGATGTCAATAATCGACCCGCTATGGTCATAACGGCCCTTAGGCGAATAAGCAGCTAGGGCCGACAATATACGTCCGGTCAAGCTCTGTCGTGTGTTATCGTTTATATTCCATGTCATCCTATGTTATTTCTTCACTAAAATATAGGTTATAGATCTAAACACTGGATTTAAGTTGTAATTGAGGTGAGCGTGTCATATACTAACTTTATGACACCTGTTAAAGCTCGAACAATGTAGTCAATCTAATATACCATACAGTAACAATCGATATTGCAACGTTGGCTTAAACTGAAGATTCAGCTGAAGCCGCGCGATCAGATTATTTTTAGATATAACAAAATCGGCCCATGGGCCAATATGATCATTTAGGTCCTTCTAATACGAATAACCACCCGCTCGCGTCTCAAATGTGTTACTATTTATATGAGCAATATGTTATATGAATGCGTATCAAATACGTTTGATGCTACGTGATGCTTATGGTGCAAAATTATATTAATTAAATTATTCCTTTAAATAAACACCTTTTTGTAGGTATTTAAGAAGAAAGTTTCAGTTAAACCATTTCACGAATGTTTGCAAATATGTTATATATAATTAAATATTATTAGTGGTTCTTTCATATGTATGATATGAGTCGTTTGCATTATCAACCCGTCATATTCTCACGTTCTAACTTTACTGCTGCTTTGATCCAATATACGTTGGCCAATGGTAACATTTCTCTGGTTTGTCTATCAGCAAAAGCATACAGCATCTCCGATATGGGTCATTTGCAAGTGACCGGAGTGATTGAATAAGTGGACTGACTGGATACAATTAGTTGGTCATCTCAGCGGACTGTACATGTTTATCGCCAATTAATTTATTTGTATGATTAAGATTCGTTTTGAATATAAATTGAAACACTATAAACACTGAGCAGAAATACACATTAAAAAAAAATTAAAATTGAATTTTTCGATGACACAATTTTTCCTTCATGGACTTATATCTTCATTATAACATTAATACTCAGTTGTTTTTTTCCGTTTAGTTACCTTGATAAGAACAAGAGACATGTGGAATTCGCTGATATATTTAGGCGCCATTGTCCTGGCGAGGTTTACTGTTTGCGCAATTCAGGACCAAGGGATGATGTCTGTAAATGACGATGTAAATAACAATGTTTTGCTAAATGAATATAGGGATATAATCAGACAATATGACGACACTAAAAAACCGTAAGTAGACATTAAACTATATATAATACATATATATTGTGAGTGGCATTTTTGTCAGAACATGCGCGATATGAACGCATATTTTGATTGACAAAATACCCATGTGAGAACATTCGCTGATAATCCGGCGAGATACTTTTTGTAATAAAAAAAGACATAAATCAAAACACGTTGCAAAATCACATAATCTGCATTTATAGTTGGTTCTCATTGTGTCACATCTATAAAACTGCATTGCGTTATGTATGGTTTTTATGACAGTATCTATAGTGAAATCAATATATAATACAAACAGTTCAATGCAAATATGAAGCTAAACTATTTAAGTTTACCTCAGTCAAAATAAACAGAAAAGTATGTTAGAAATGTAAAACGTCTATTGCACTATTATTAAAGATCGTTGTATTTTCAGAACTGTGTATCACTTTGCAACGCACGCCCTCTGCAAACATCCAACTGGGAAAATACAGTTTTTTAAAGCGCTTGAACACCATTTAACCGACGTTCCGGGTATATAAGTTATAACGTTTAATGCTTTAGTTCCTTAAAGACCAGCAGACACTATTTTATTCCTGATATTTTTATATATAATGAAACGACTTACAATACTTTTTTCATGCAAATATTATTCATGCATAATAAAGATTAATAGCATGTGCTATTATGAAGGTAGACGAGAATTCCACGTAATTTTACTTTTAGATTGGTTTTATTTTATGAAATTCCTTATGTTTATGTTAATTTGTTTGTGTCTGTGCATTATAATGTCAACCTTTGAAAGATTCACTTAATATGTAAAAGAAACAATCTGTAAGATCATTTCGATTTTATATTAAGAACCAAAAAAACCTATATATTTATAGCCGTTTATATGATATGTTTGATAAAACCGAGGGGCCCGTTGGAAATAAGCTTATTCATTTTAACATGTCTAGGCTTTACGGGTTATCCTGTGTATGCATCATGTCATAATATTAGTTAGATATGTGATTAATGCAGCCATTCAAATTTGAAGTTAGAATGTTAGTTATATCGTAGTATTTATATTAATATGTTACGATATTGTATTCAATTGATTATATTGAACTATTAATTGCTTGACTTGTTTAAATAAATAAAACTAACTAACCAATTGTCAAACACAATTATTTATTATGGAAAATAGAACCATATAATTAGCACATATTGTAAGAATACAACTTATACGTTTTACCAGTTTAGTTAAGCAGTAAAAGGTTTGTTTAGAAAATGTACTAATAGAATATTTTCGTATAATAATTCTTACACATTTAGACAGGCTGAAGATCCAGTTTATTCTTGATCTCTGTGATAAACGCGATGGCACACTTGATGAATGGGTGAAGGAAATATTCGACACAGACGGTAAGTATAGTTGATACATGAATTGCGATAAATCCGTCATGGGCGATCTTTGTTTAAATAACATGACAACTGGGAATCTTTGAACGAGAACATATCTAAATTCGGCTGGTGCATGTGAATGATTCTTTTATAGGACTATTAAGTTATTGAAATAATTGAAATAGTGACGATGGCGTGCACATCACGAATAAGTATAATATAGTATATATTATTGTACCTCAGTTTGGTATATCATTTTTAAAGTCGATCCACTCATCCTTGCATACTATTTATATGCGATGACGTTGGAATGTATCCCGTATTATAATGTTTAGTATACCGCTTGTTGGGGCTGGAACATGTTAACACTGATTTCCGGAACATAAATATCAGGTAGTATTCATTAAGCGCTTATAGAATCGATATTGAATAGATTGCTTGCTAAAGCGACAAAAAATGTTATTAGATAAATAACGAACTGCCAAGAATGAGAATTGGACATAATACACATGCATTTGTAAATTGTTTAAAATTACGAGTGGATCGTAAATAAGTTTATTTTATATGTTTAAGACTTAATAATGTTTTCTAATTTAATTCTCAATAACACATTAATTTATATGTATTGCATAATAAAGTTATATATTTTAGAAAAAGAACATTATCGTATATTACCTCTAAGTAAATTGCGATGCATTACAGGTGATGGATACATCTCCAAAGATGAAAGGCGAAATCTGTGATCATCAGTCTCACATTGTGCAAATTAATAGTGGAGTCAATGTGAACATCCACATCCTTGAGATATGTCGCTTAACAGACAAACGACTGGATAGACAATAATGACCTCACACAGGCTTTAAGCCACAGTCTTTAAATATACTACAAGGGTTTCGTTGAAATCGTTTTAATGGATATCTTAGCGGCCAGACTTTAAATGAACTTTTTGAAATTTAACATTACTGCATTATTATTCAATAGATTATATACAGGTGATAGTCGGTGATGCCTCTGAAGAAAAAAGTTAAATGAAATTTATGCAGACCATTTTCTACGTGAAATGACTTTGTATGTGACTATTAGATATGTTGTAATTAATACATGGATTGGTTTTAAGTGTGTTTAAACAAGGTTTAAAAACATTTAATTCATTATTTCAACACGTTTATCCGCATATATTGTGCAATATTGATTGCGTTTGAAAATACTTTATTTCATCTAGTTGCATGTTTAGGAAAGATATTTCGTCTGATTAAAGTGATGACAATTTAAAGATCTGTCTGGAACACAACTAATTTAAGACCTTTCTAGAATACACATCCAATTTCGTCTTGCCCATAGCGCGTTTGTTAAACAAGGCCATCAGAACTTAAGGAGTGAGTCATGTATTGCGTGTCTGTTTTGTCCGTTGTCTAGTGAATGCGTCTTGTGTCAAACTATATGGTAATCGCACACTATCCATATTCATAATACAGGATCATTTTGTCACGACAATATTGCTTATGCGACAGACGTTTTACCTTTCTAATATGAACATAAATCTGACACAATAATAATGTGCCATATGCTTTGTTCGGCACTTTGCGAAGTATATTTTGAACCACTAGCTATCACACAGACTGTATCTGCAAAACCTGAATACCTTCCGCATAGCTTAAAACTTGAAAAGTGAAACATCACTGTTCAAACATAGATTAATACTTAAACATATGCTTGGACTTTAGTTGCATATGTCGCATTATGTATTAATGTTTCACGAATGTTTAGAATGGGATCGGCTTAGCAGGCAACATAACTCAATTTGAACACCAATACAGGCTTTGAGACGAAGCCGTTGTTAATTGATTCAATATGAGTCCTATACATTATATAGATTAAAAGAGTGCATTATACATCGTGCAGTTTTAGGTGCAATCCTGTTTGCATATTCTTATTTATATATTGGAATAAATGAACAAAAAGTGTATGTTACCAGTTTTATCAGTCGGCTTCGATAGAGATAAGATCATGCTTCTTTTAAAACTCAATTATAAACCGTTCACATATAACAGTCGCATCCAAGACGATACTCCCAATTTCTTTACACATCTAGCCAACCGAAAATTTTTAAATTTCCTTCACGCAGAAAACAACTCGACATTGTTTTTAAATGACACAGTCATATTTAAAAGTGTGAAGTTTCGTTAAATGTTTCGTCTTCATAGTTTTGTTAAATTTAACATTATTTGTTTCATTCAGATAGCGAGTGGGTGTTTTTCTATGAAGCAAGTAGGCATATTTATGCAGCAAGTATATCTTTGTTGCATCGACAAATATACCTGCCAGAACGACAAAATGGGCGCCGATACGATACTTATTACCTTAATCACCCATTCAGTCGATCTCGTGGGTATGCTTACCATTTTGACGTGTTGTCGTGTTTGAAACTGTCGAACCCGTCAAAACGCAACCACGTAATAAATCAACCTTATTTATAACATAGCATATAATAGTTAAAGAGAAGTTACCTTTTAAGTTACGTTGGAATAGGTGAGAAAGAACGAGGGTCGTGTTGAAGAGGGAGTCAACGAAATTCCCGGCAAGTTACACAAACTATTAGGTATTTCTTAGACGAAAAGCTAAAATAAAATTGCGAGACCAATTTTTTCGTAATATCACATAATATTTGTTTCATATTAATTATATATCTGGCTACCGCTTATTTATTTTGAATATATCATAAGTAGTTCGTAAAAACAACATGCGGGTGATAATCAAGCTTGAAGAAATATAATACATACATGCATAATAAACTTTAACTACTTTAAATACGTTGTATGTACCCAAAGAACACAACACTTACTATGATTATTGGTTCAATGCGTATGTGCAATGTTTATTATAATCCGTAGGGGGACCTGATTGTGTTTAAATGAGGATAGTTTGAACTGACTTCGGAAGTGGTTTCGTTTTGATGATTGTCGCTAAGGAGTTACTCTCATTTTCACTTGGTTAGCCACTTCATATTTATATTTCTTTTAAATGAATACTCCTTTAAAATGAATACTCCTTTAAAATGAATGCTCCTTTAAAATGAATACTCCTTTAAAATGAATACTCCTTTAAAATGAATATTCCTTTAAAATGAATACTCCTTTAAAATGAATACTCCTTTCGGCTCTGCGGTGTGAGCTTTCCTCCGTGTTTGTTGCAAGATCGTAGACGTCGGAATTAAAAAAATACTGTATGAAAATCGTCCACAAATGTGTTGTTTTACTTACGTGACCTTTGAGTAATTTAATGTACTTAAGTCATTTTCCTTTATAATACAAAGTATGTGCGTATGTGTATTGTAAAACAAAGCAAAAATTACTATTAAGTTATTTTCTCAAATTGGTTTTATCTCTAAAAATTAATTAATCGCCGGTATATATTCCCCCCCCCCCCTTTGGAGCTGAATTTCATTTAAGCACATTTTAGTACCTGCTTTTCAAATGACAAACAGCTGTTTCATATGTTAAAGAATTTGACACGAAAACCTACCAACCTTTAATAAAGACAATATGTATCTTCCATATTATAGTTTTATTGTATGTTATGTGGTGCAATATAAGTGTTTTCTTTATCCCGCTACTTACTGTAGCATTATAATAATGCTGTACGAAAAACCTGTCTACCGACTTTATCAATTCCCCTAATTGCAAGAGGATGGATTGTGGGTTGGCGGATATACGAGATAAAAGAAGGTTTATCAGCCCTTTTCAGTAATATTTTATACATTTTATAAATTTGATGACGTGTCGAACTTATTCCGAAATGAACTCTTGATTGACCATTCAATTTACCGTTGTTTAGATGGCGCAGGTCTCAGAGGACGGTAATAAGCGCATCTTTCGATGCAGAATATGCAATAAGGAATTAAAAAATTGAGTATTATGTATTCATATAAGTATAAAAGAGAAAAACATGTATATATTTATCACTCCTTCTAAAATCATATCGTGTATTGCATGTGCAAAATCTTTCTATCCACTACAGGCTCACTTTTCGTGTCTATGATATATTCAACAACAACATAACTTGTTTACAAGTATGTCGTC
The DNA here is from genome assembly GCF_020536995.1 of Dreissena polymorpha. NCBI lineage: Eukaryota > Metazoa > Mollusca > Bivalvia > Myida > Dreissenidae > Dreissena > Dreissena polymorpha. The sequence continues at coordinate 287,287 of NW_026273341.1, read as the reverse complement.
TAAAATGTATCACATTAAAATTGTATACAAGCATCCGTATCATTGCGGCAAGAATCGTTAAATATCATTATTTATTTTCAACAAACATTTAATATTTAAGTTTGGAATTTAAAAACTATCCACTGATATGCATCTTCTTAGCTAGCTCGCGTCAGGTATTCCAAATCGCCAAATCAACCATGTAATAGTACCAAACCCGGCTATACCCTTTTATTTTTTTCAGTACACTTATATTGCACGTGTAAGTCATTGTTTTCGGTGTTTAACTGGCGTGGTTCTTAGATGTTATCTGTTTTTAATGGGTGGTCTTCATGTTCATTCCGCTTTCTAGAGCGGTACCCACTATTGTTTAATCTTGGTATCCTAAACGTCTACAACTAGCGTGTGGTTACCTGCAAATAGTAAGAATAGTATTCCGTGTAGTTAGCCCAGAATTCTATTTTAGCCATATTCAATAAATATGTTCATATGTGTCATAATAACATGTAAAAACTTTGTATATAATACCGTCAAATGTCTTATATTACGCACACTAGTTGTAAGCGTTAAGTATGTACGAACATATTCAAATCAATTTGTGTGTCAACTTTGAGCTACTGACTTAAAACTACGCAATTAATCATATACTATATACTAGATCAACTGCAAAAATAATTACAATTGTAAAATCTTGACCTCTTATGAGAACAAATTCTTCACAACATTCGCAACACTGCAGATTTCATTCACGACATTTATTTCGTTTAAAACTTCTAACATAGGTGTGAGCCGTGTTTGTCGTTTGAAAATCAGGTACCAACCTATGCTTAAAAGAAAGTCAGTTCCAAATAGTTGGGTCAAACCATTATAATACGGCATTAAATAAATTAATCGAAATAAAAACGCATCGATAAACTAAAATAGTCGTGATTTATGTAATATTTTACTGTTAACAAGCGGAAAACATGATATTCGTGTATCCAAAATATCAAAGGTCAAGTAATAAACAATAAATGTTTGGACGTTTTTCCTTCAATAACTGTTTAATTCCGACGTCAACAATCTTCAGATAAAACTCCGAATAACGAACACACACCAGAGAGCTTTATATAAATATAAATTGGCTTACATGTTTAAAATACACGCTACTCCTTTGAAAAAATCATGACTACGGTAATTGTGGAAGTCAGTTTCAACTACCCTCACTTAAACCCAGTCAGCTCCCCTATACGCTTGCCCACCCCTTTACCGTCTGTTTAATGGTATGCTGTTTCATCATATCAGTAAATGTGGTTCTATATTGAGATGCTAACGTGATTGCGCACATTATAAACCACAAACCGTGCACTGCACACAAACACGTGGTCCATATTACGAATATACCGTTGACATAATTGTCATATTTGAGGTAGAATGTTTTAACATTTGATTCGCTTACGATATTGACTGCACTTGATTTTTCTAAAATCATTATCAAAAATATAATTGGAAAGTTTTTAATTTCTCTTAGATTTATCAGACTAAAACTGTAGACTGAAAGTAGTTTGACATGCGTTGTATAGAACAATATAACTGTATATCTACATACAATTATTATTATTTATGAAATATTCATCATGCAAGGTAATTTCTCTTGAGAGACTGAAGCATTAATGTGTATGTCAATGAAAGAGCTAAATATAGCTTTATGGCTGAAATAATACATTTAAATAAATTTTATGAACGTGTGCTCGAAAAACAATGACATTTCTCCAGTATGGCAGTGATATTTATGACACTATATTATCGCAAAAGACGGATGTAATTTAACACATTTGGGATCGCATGTCATGAACGTTGCATATTCTAGAATCGATCCCATTAATCGAAATAATAGACATAACACAGCTAGGATCAAATTCGGTCCTAGCTTCGTGTGTGGGCGATATTCCACTAAACCGCGGGTGCGGTATCAACACGTCACTTTTTGCTGTCACGTTGTCAGTTTCTGTCTGAATATGTATAATTTGGTTGAGGTCTCTTTAGGCGTATGTTTAGTTTGTGATGTATTATTAGTTAAGTGTGAGTTTGTCAAGCTCTTAAACCGGCATAAATCGCCAATGCTTGAATTGCTCATTCCAAGGTGGTGTCATTGTTTGCTATTTTTTTTTAAATATGTTACTAATTAACTAGAAAGCGTTCATGAACCCGAATGCAGAAATATTCGGTCGGAAAATAACTCACAAATGTTGCATTATAAAACATTTCATAAACCACACATGGGTAATGCATCGAAAAAGTATATGGTTTGAAATCAACAGCGATGTTCCTGATGTGATTGAGTCATAATGACCATAACTATTTGAAGGACCGATGGATATATGACTGCAACTTTAGAGTTATCAAATCAAACAATTTGGCGTTTATAGGACGGCGTCGTGAACCTTACACTTCGTCCAACATGTTCATATAAATTAACCTCATAGCATGTTATTCAAATTGATAAACATTGCAAAATCATTTCAAAAGGATGTATTACAAGTGAAAAAATCGTGAAAAATCAACTATACACCATTCTTGAAATAGATGTATACTTATTGTAAAATGCATCTAGTCATTCAAGCATGTCCGGTACATTGTATACAGCATTAATTGTGTTTGACTTTCAGTATACGAAGTATTTGTTTCAGAAGTGGTTATTGTATCTACCATGTGTTTTTTTTTATTTACGTGTACTCCGATTTCCACTTAAGCTAGCGCCGACACCTACACAGCAATGCAAAAAAACGTTCATGTCTGCTAAAATAAATTATAACAAAAGCAAGCCAATGCAAATAAAATAATACATCACGGTCACGTAAGCGAGGTCAATGCTTTTATTGAATCAATAAATACATATAAAAACAAAACCCACCGGTTTAAAAATTTATATATTTTAAGTTAAGTTCACAAACATTCAAATTAATCGATATTTGTGTAGATTTGATACTTAAGCTAATTCAATTTATATAGAACCATAACTTTCCTTATTTGTGTGTCTATTGTCACACTAGTTGGCTATTGAAACGCGCCGTAGGTTGTATATGCATTGGCGTCTATAGTCACATAAAATCGACCCATACAAGTCTATCTCGTTCACGGATAAAATTCGACTTGAGTTAGCTCTATACTATAAACAAATCCACGACACATGGTCTATAAGTTATATAAAATACAAAGTAATATCTAGCAATATATTACAAAGCTTGAATACATGCATGTTACTAAATAATAAAACAGTTTAATTAACTAAATTTGCAATAAGTAGTTACGAATAAAGCATTGCCATATTGCAGTGTGTTACAGAGCGGACAAACGCCATTTACACGTCTAGAAACATTTATTAACATTTGACATTAAATCGAAAACATATATATATATATATTAACATAAATTAAATAAAAAATATATTTAACAAGCTAAAAAGCCTCCAATACAAAACAATAAGTTGTAATTTTTATAAAAATATTGTCCCGATTTTTTTCTAGTCTTCCGTAGCTTGGATTTTAAAACTGCAGTTTAAATGTTTGTTTTAATGAAATATATTTTAAACGAGCAATTACTTTAAAGATGTCGCAGATTTGATAATTATTTGATCTGATTAGGGAAATGGCATAAACACATGTAGTATTTAAATAATTAATTCATTAATACTGACGTACACTTCTCAAAATGTTTATACCCGTTGAGGGAGTTTGGTTTTCATAAATATTGCACTAGCCACATTGAGAAAAGGAGTATCTCTAATTGCCATGTGAAACATACATTTTGGACGTCGACACTTTGAGTTATAAAGTCAAATTCATAAGATCAACGTGGCATAATGGATATAATGTCCGCCTTGCGATCGGGAGGTCATGGGTTCGCTCCCCACTGTGGGAGCGTTCTTTAGATCTCCCCCGTAGACACCAATGAAACGGACTCGAGAGCGTTTCATATAAGCTTAGGCTTGTTATTTAATCGAGCTTAAATAAAATGTTTACAAAAAATAAAAAAAATAAAATCATAACCACTTAAAATTGAAATACATTTTAAAAATGTATATTTGTAGTATCAGATTTTGTTTTGTGTTGGGTTATATCAACACGCGATGTACAGCAGCATATCATAAAACGACGATTTGCTAGTTATAAGAGTTCTCTGTCATCGAAATACCTGAACAAACACGTCGATGTATGTCGTTTTATTGGCGGATGAAGAACCGCTGTGATATTTTTTCACCAACGATACTTTAATTATTATTAGAATTATTCGCGTACCAAGCTGTACATTTGTGTGTGCTACATGCTACATTGAATTTTAAAGTTAAACTCAAAGGTGTTGTTAATCAAAATATAAATCATCGGTATAAAGCTCAGCATTTTAGAGTTTAAAATATCTTTACATACATCTCCACGGGTTTGACTAAACGAACATAGACGCTCTAATCATTGGGGCTCTTTCCATTGTTAAGGCAGATCATGCAGAAGAAAAAAATAAAATTTTCTACAAGATACGAATTTATGTTGTATTGTATATTCCACAATGAAGCAATTGTATTATCTGGGGAAATTTTGCGAAACTGGGGTTCTTTCATTGGCTAGCACGATATAGTTAATCAGACAAGCGATTTCGCAGACAATTGAGACATGCCTTAAAATAAAGTGGCGACAAATGATTTAGATAAGCTGGAAAATGGATTGAAAATCACGTAACAATTTTCTGGGAAACAATTTTCAGAGAATTGAAATGAATAATTGGAATACGGCATTGATAAGCACACCTTTTCGATTGCAGCGTTTGTCATCAACTAGAATTATAACATATTTGGTAGAAAACATTATATGAAGCGTGTTCTTTGAATGCTTATAAGTATTACGTTTTTTGTAACACAAGAAGTGCGAATAAATGAAGAACGAAATTAGAACGCTAGCAAAATTACTTATATGAATTTGATACACAAAACATAAAAAAATGGGAGACCATTAATATATTGTGAAAAAATATAAAATATAAGTTATATCCATCCCGAAGGCATATATATATATATATATATATATATATATATATATATATATATATATATATATATATATATATATATATATATATATATATATTTATATATAAATTGCGTTCGTAATCTTTAGAAGTGTAGTACAAATGCAACAATCTGTTGTTGGATGACCTAGACCAGTGCGTACTGCAATCCACTATTGTTTATTGATGTATCATTGATGTGTCTCAAGATAGTTATACATAGGTGCACTAAAGTAATGGATAATTTACGTATAGATCAATGATCAATTGATAAATGACCCATGTATACCTCTAAGTTCGATTAACTGATTTCGTTTAATTCCATATAACTTCAAAACTCATATTGAATCTAACAATTAGTTTCCGACAATGTATGAATTAAATGAATATTGTATGCGGCATACATGTTCACATATAAGGGATTGGCATTTTGAAGCGTGCTATAATACTTGTCCGTGTTTCAATAACGTAATACATCAATGTAAATATTTCTTTATTATAATTATTGAAGTCATGAAAATCAATATTTAAGATCACAAGATGGCATCATGAATGCCTCTAAGATTATTCATATAGGAAATACGTTTTATGCCTCATTTAAACGTGCAATGTCTATAGCTTATAATTTAAATGATCTTGTATTTTGTTGTACTATTATTTCATTTTTATCATTATGGAATCGTTGTTGGAAATCATACCTATCATGTATGTACAGTTCTAATGACGTAGCTATCCCTTTATATTGCCCAATTAGTGCAAAAAGGTACTGAGTGCATTCTTGTCCAATCATGGATTTTATAAATATTTTCTAAATACTTGTGTGGAGTATCAGTATATCGATGAATGGCGTAATGACATATCTAGTTACCAACACAAACCTATTCCGACCGATATCGATCAACTTGACGAGGTAATACAAAATCCATTTTTTTCACGGAACTAACCAAAGTCAAGCAACACTTCAATCCCAAAGGCCTTAATTTTAATTTAATAAACAAGTTTCCAAACAATGCAGACAGGCATTAACAATGTCATTGAACATTAACTTATGATCAAAGCTCTGTCCATCGCATTCGAACTCATTATGCTAAGCCCTACCCGTTGAGACCAACTGGAAGGCGTGCCAAACAACAAGAATATGCACATGTAAAACAGTGTAACACTCACTTTAACGTCACATCATAGTTATTCATATTTACAAATAAATAGATGATATTATCAATCAATTTTATTATATTTAAATACCCAATTATTTACTATACACAACAACAAAAGTTATAACTTGTGGAAGAAGCGATGCAATACATTAAAAACAATAATAGCTTCGCACTTTCTTGTTGCAAGATTTCATAACCTAGCATTATATAGCACACACGGTCTTACAATCATTGTGCACCTAAGAAAGTAGCCGTGAAGTAACTATTCCGTATAGCCAAAAGCAAATACAGTGAAGCATTTATTTTAAGTTAGAATAGATTTGAATCATTTAAATCAAGCAGAAATGAAGGTCCATTCAGATGGCTACGTAATACATGTTGTGTATAAGGAGTTTAATACCGAGCAAGGTATCTGGGTATTGATGATTCGAACTAAAGCAAATATCAAGACCAGAACGGATACAAAAATGGTTACTGTGTATTCGAACTTGAGAATTTGTTTTGGAAAGGTCACTTGCCTTAAATAAAGGACCAACAAATTGTATATAATAATAATGCAATACTGCTCAAGCAGCTGTTGTTTCACTTCTTTATATTGAGTGAATATCGAGCCCACTAGTAACCTCTGGCCTGTAATTGGGTATTCGAACTTTGTCGGAAGACTAGCCAAAGTCGTCTACCCTGCCAGATACGTTAGCGAGTATCGAGCTAAGGACGAACACACAGCTTAGTAAAATGATCTTCAAACTAGAGCAACCATTGAGCATGGGGCAAAAACCCAGAGGGGAATCGTGTATTGGAACTGAAGAGAATATCAAGCCAACAAGGAATACCTACTGTTTGTTGTTTAAGAACTAATCTTATATAATGGCCGTAACGACGAATATCAAGTCACGGACGACTAACAAGATGAGTATTGTATTATTTAACTACTTCATATTTAAGTTTAAATTTCCAAACAACTAGCTATTTATTCCAAATTGGCTCAGCATTCGCAATATTTCAAATGCCAAATATTCGACCCTGTCTCGATATATACTAAAACCTGAACGCTCGACACCACCAATGTATTCGTATCTTATTCGATATTCGCCTATTTTCGATACCCAATACTAAACTCGGTTTTCGCGCATTTCTTCGTATACATTAAAACGCGAATACTCGTTACTCAGCTTGGATTGCGACCAGATTTTCATCTGGCTAGTCGAAACAGGTTCCATATTTTCAAAAGCTTGAATACCAAACACCCAGCTTTTAATTAACGTCTCGATATTCACTTTTGTTTAAAGGCTAAATACCAAATGGCTTTTAACATTTGGGTTTATATCGAACTCCCTATACCCAACTGTGTATTCTACAGTGATTTGCAATTCACTATTGCTTAAATATTTAATATCAACTGGGTGTCGACTTTTACTTGATATCTGTTCACCTAGTATCCAGGTAGTATACTGTCTTGATATAAGTAATAATTCAAGTATCCAATACCTATTTTTTTTCAAAAAAACAATATCAGTCTAATTATTTGACCCTGATTCGTAAGTGTATTCACAATACAAAATACCGAGCCATCTTCACGGACCTGAAGGTTAAGTGTTAGAGTGTAATCATAGCACAGTTCAAACTTATGTTTTTTAATTAAGGATATGTTTAAAACTATATTCATGCAGTATACTATATAGCTGAATATGGATATGAACCAAAGATATCAGACAAACCCTGGTTTGCACATATTTTGGAGTCCACGTTTGGCCCACTGCAGTTGAGTCCGCCGTTGCTAGGGGTCGGGTTGGTGCACGTGCGTGTGCGTGTGTGTATCCCATTTTCACATGTCCCACTGCAGTTTGACCAGATACTCCAGTATGCCCAGTTTCCATCAACTGTTATGATATTTTATATTAGGTTTCAGTCATAGTTAAATCTTTAGTGTTGTGTTGTTTTTATTTGTACTGTACTATATTGGAACTTGCGCAAAGGCCCCAAATAAAGGATGGACACATGTGTCTCCCTCCTGATGATGTGAATGGGATTTCAACATATCTATGTAAAATATTAGTAAACATTTCAAATTGTGTTTGAAATTCCCTCTTATTATTGTTTAATTTGAGTTGCTATGCTATGAATAACATTTTTATTTACACGTATTTGTATCATGAATATTGCTGTACCAAGTGTGTGGTTGAGCGCTCTAAAACTGGTTTAAACCCCCAATGCTTTGCATTGACCGTTCCAAGGTGGTGACCCAAGCTTTGATCTTCTATGTGTGTATGTTGTGTTGTATTGTGCTTTTTCGAAATGTTTTGGCAATTGGTCACTTGCCTTAAATAAAGGACTTACACATTGTATATGGTGATTATGCAATACTGCTTCAGCAGCTGGTGTTTCACTTCTTTTTATTGAAATTAAGAAATATATTATACAAACTATTGAATAAGTTTATATTTACCCTTACCTAGCAGGCACAATCCACAAAACCTAGGACAAGTCTCTTTGGCATGATGAACATCAGCACACGTTAAAAATGGAGTTCAATCGAGCACAGTCCAGTTGGAGATCGTCAATACATGCAGATGCTTGAAATACATATCACTATGATACATGTGTGGTTCTGATAGTATTATATGTTGTTATGTCGTATTGGTTTGTTTCCGACCTTCTTGACATCTACAAGATTGATAATTATTGCAGAAATCTTACATTTTGCGTTGAAATATTTACATTTTGTCCACTACAAGTATGCAGGGTGGGGGCCTTTTATGCTTTTGCCGCATACGTTCGTTGGTGACTCAGTATAATGGTGTATCGGTCAGTTGATCTGAATGTTTGACACGACAATTATCCCATACTTAAAATATTTCCCATTTAGTAATTATTTCGAAATGCCAGGAGGTCAAATGGCGAAATATAGCACGTATTGTCTGAGTATGGCTTCCAAGACCAATATTTTGACCTTGCTAATAAGAAGTTTAAATACAATGTCAAACTACAGCAACGTATTCTCAAAATAGGGCGTGAAAGCATAATACTTGGACACTAAATTGAATGATATTTAAATTACTTTCAAAAATATCCGTCTATAAGAAACTTAATGTTTTGTGCAAACAGATGGAAGTATTCAAAGTCATGACCGACATTGATGGTTAATGTCAAACATACACCGATTGGTAATACACGAGCGGTCCATTCTATTACGTCACCATGCGCCGGATGAAGCTTACGCAAATAACTTTGTTAAAAGTACACATGCACGAGATGATGTGTTATGTGCGATAACCTACTAAGCAAAGGTAATACTAAGAATTCATATGTTTGTTTTAAGCAGTGGTTTTTCATACAAATAGTTGTCTTCTTAACAATGTAAGCATGTACTGACGGACATTAAAACGTCATAAATTGTGAGACATATACACATGGCAAGTCCTTGTCAGATCAACAGGTGCTTGCTCTTAACGACTTATTGTCCAATACGTAAGCTTTCTGTGAGCGCAGAGTTGGTCATTACAGTTACTTGTACTGCAACATGGGTGGCAGGAATAATGTTGTCTGGTTTGAATGAGGCGTCAGATTATCTCGTTTGTGTCAGCTGCGGAGGAACTGCACAGCTTTGTGAGTGAAAGTGGCAAAACGTATAGAAATGTAAATGTAATTCTAGCGAAACGATGTTAATAGAAATAATGCTATGAAAAGTATCCCTTTGCGGAGATACGTGATATTACAATTTGCACGGTAGCAGTGCTATTTAAATTTTACTTTAAACATTTACCAATAACCAGCAAACATATCTCAATCTTTTCTGATCCAGTATAATACCATTGATCGCTTGTTTTAACAGACAACACAATGCAATAATTGTGATTGCAAGTTTTGACATTGTAGTGCGGGATATGATTTATACTTAATGTGAAGTTTCTTTCACGGGTAGTTAATATCCACAATTAAAAACAGTGAGGATTTTGACCACATGAACATTACGAATTAAAGTTAAAAATAGAGCAGATAACCATAATAAACTGAATGGCAGAGTGGTTAAAGAATTTCGCTTTTAATCCAGAGACACATGTTTGAATCGGATGTTATCGTTGTTCACATAACTTTTTATTATATAAAGGCTCTTTCAAGCTATAGTTGATGCATTCACTAATTTTCATGGAATTTAAATGCTCGAGCCACACCTGATTGCTCTGACAGCCCATGTTGTACCGTATATCGTTGCCTGAGTGGACAGTTTGGAGAAAGCAGGACTAGTAAATATATATTGTACATTATGGAAGTCTATAGAATGTGCAAAGCATGTATACATGTACCTTGATCCAAGCATTTGCAAACCATGTTTAAATTAAGAAGCATTTACGAAACAATACATTTTGCAAATAATCTTTCCCCGACGATGACCAGATAACAACACAATGCATTCTATCTGCAAACGATAAATACTAGTTTTCATATTAATTATGAAACCAGTAATAATGTGTAAACAACACCGTGTTTCTCTAAAATCAATAACAGTAATAAATACTTGTCATGTATCATGAAAGTTGCTCTACAATAGTGAATCTATTGTAACTGGCACATTCTGACACAACCTGGCTACTGGAACATTGGCTGGTGTTAGTACAGGCAGAGAATCAACTAAGTTTTGACAGTTGAAGCACTCGAGACTTTCTGCAATGAAATATAATATACCATGCTGACACCCGTGGTTCGTATCTAATCGGGTACTGGTTATCATTTCTGGTACGTGTGTATATATGATATATTATATGCAATACGTATTCTAAAAGAAACTGTGCTTACTTTTCCAGCATATGAACCAAAAATAACTCTGTTAATTTCAATTGCAGGTCGTACCTTGTTGTCTTCAAAAAATTTCCGTTAATGAGGGACTGCTTTCGAACTTAATACATACCTGTTAATCCAGCAACAAATACTACTCTAACCACAATCACACAGCCTGAAAAATCACAACATTAACGAAATAAGTATATATATATATATATATATATAAATAATAAGATGAACTTTTATGAAAACCGGATACAAGAAACGAAATATGGCAACACGAGTTATTTGAAATAAGCAAAGGACTGTTAATTTGCTGTTTTAGAGGCAATGTAAAGGGTCCAGCGAAATAACGTACCACTGCAATGGAAAGCAAAAATTACACAAACGAATCAACTACATTGGCCGGGCTCTGTGAAAGGGGGGTTAATGCATGTGCTTAAAGTGCCGTCCCAGATTAGCCTGTGCAGTCCGCACAGGCAGATCATGGACACTACCTTCCGCCTTAACTGGATGTTTGCTACATAGAGAATAATAGGTTAGTGTTGATTATAGATCAGGTTTATCATGCGAGGCTTAGAAAACAAAAAGCACGAGCCTTGGCGAGTGCTTTTTCGTTTTCGTGCCGAGCATGATAAACCTGATCTATAATCAACACTAACCTATTATTCCATTTATCCCACTTTTTATTCAGTAAACTATTTTTATTTAAACAAAATAAGTTTTCATGAGTGTTTGTCGTACTTTGATAATGACTGTAGTGTAACCAAGGTCAGTGTATTACTCCGCGTTCCAAAAATAACCGCTGATCAAATAATCATTTTTTTTTAATCAGAATATCGTTCTGTAACAAAGTGTCGAGCGTTATTTATTACACTTTTAATCATATTGAATTGCAAATCTTTAAGTTTTATGATATCAATATGGCATTAAGTTGTTATATACAAGGAACTACATTTGTTTACAGCGTAGCCTAACACCACACACAATTCACTTTCGATATCAAACTATCGAGTCGATCACGAGGTGCACAATATTTCCTTCTTTGTTATAATATGTGGTTATTTCGTGACAAAATAACAAAGATTACTTGGATTTAAGCTAATTATATACATTAACATTTTGAATGTTGAAAGTGGCACCAAAGAATTGTGAGGCAAAGTTGTTCGAACTAGAGAAAGACATTTGCAAGTGAAGTGACTGGGTGGGGCGAACATCAAGATCAACTTGTTCGACGGTAGACATCGGTTGTCTAGGCTGCATTTCGGCCATAGTTTCAGTGCGTGAAGGTGAACAAGAGGAATCTGTTGGATTGTTACATTTACTGGACTGAGCAAGAATGAACACTTTTGCTGCTGTTCAACAGATATGTTGGAATAATTGGTTATGGACTGGACATTTTTGTGCCCTGTTATGGCCATGGTTTCAGTGGGTGGAATGTTTGCATTTCGAAGTTTTTGGACCAGGAATTTGCGAACTGAGTGGTTCGTTATTCTCTTGTGCTTGAGAAAGCCGGCGTCTTTTGCCATGGCCTTCAGCATCTGACCTAACTTGTTGACACCCAATTGTTGACGCAAGAATCACCGGGATGCAGTGTCATTTGTGCGTATTGCCAGGTAGAAAAGATGCTTTAAAGAAAAATCAGATGGACGCATATCCGAGTACATCTTGTAAATGAACACAGGATTTCTTGGTCCAGACGATTGTTTTCTACGGTCAAAGGGGAGCAACTCGAACTGACTTCTTCAAAGAGGAGCAACAACAACAGAACCTATTTGCATAGTGTTAAATTTACCTAATACTAGGTTTTAATGACAATAAATGACAAAAAACTCGTTTTTTTGCTACTTTCCTTTGTTTTAAGGTCATTAAGATTGACAAACATTTGAGATTGTTTTTATTATTGATGCACTTGGCAAATACAGGTGACGAGGTGCGTGGGAAAAAGTAGTCCCGGTTCGGCAGTTGATGACGTCATTTCGTGCCATTGATTATAGCCTTGCCGTTGATTATAGATGAAATTTAATCAACGGGGCTTTAATCAACCGATTTCGCTGTAAAAGTGGGATAAAAATATACTTTCTTTAAAGTTAATATATTATAAAAGCGGAAAGTGTCGTCAATGATAAGCCAGTGCGGAGTGCAAAGGCTAATCTGGGAAGGCATTTTACGCACATGCATTAAACCCCATTTTCACAGAACACGGCTCTATATTCGCGATAAGTATATAATTAAAGCTGAACTTACCACCATTCATTCTTATTTGTCGTATCAATGGTCATTTACTGACTTAGTTCACATCTTATAGGCAATGCCCCGTGACCGTTATAAGCAGTGCATGTGGATTTCACGCTGTCGTGAGCTGATATGATTACCGAATATAGCAATCTACTAGCCCTTATCATGTCTCACCTCACGCTTCCACGAAATCGTTAGTAAAAGGTGTTACGTTATCGATTCTCGTGAGGTTGGTAGACACGATCACTTTGTTGGTGATCATTTATAGATGTTCTAAATTGAAAGAGTGTCCCTTTCTTGAACGTTAGCACTAGTGCATTATTCAGTTTACTAAATACAAACGATCCGTGTACTTTTAGACCGGTCCTGAACATTGACATTTTGAAGACGAAGACATCGATCCCCGTTGTAATCATTGGTGTGAAGTGTGTGTTATGTTATATTATTATTGGCGATGTGTAATAATATTCATCTATTTTCAGAAGGTAACATATTATGTATTGCTTCAATATCTCAGTAAATCATATTATAGCAATAAATATCGTTTTTAATATATGGGCTTCTTATATGAAAACATACTTCTATTTTCAATTATTGCATACTCATTCATAAGAAATTGACATATACATAAATGCATAGATTGATACAAAGTAAATAAATTGGTTTATTTTATATTTATTATCGTATTAATATACATGCGTTTGCGAGCGCACACTTTATATATACATATGCTTGATAAATGACATGTGTTTATTTATTTTATTGTCGATTTACTTACAACAACATACACGTCATTTAATATATGCAGTGTTGAGCACGGAGTAAACGAAACATCATAAATACATATAATTGAATGTGCTTGCATTACTATGCTTTATATTTATATCAATTACAGTTCGACTAAAATCTTGTGCTGACATAGTGAGACTATTTGTGCCGAATTAAGGACTTCGCTAATCTATATGTGATATTCTGCTATTTATATTCATGTCTTGACCCACATTATTTGAATTGATAAGTAAGAGGTTCGGCTGGACCTAAAACCAATTGGAGCCCACAAATCTTTACATGGTTCGTTCAAAAGTGATAGCCAGAGTTTTAATAGATTTGCAGTTGTAAATGTGTGTTCTGATATACACGTCGCGGGTATAAACACACATTTATTTCTTGACATAGTTGCCAGGGATTCATCGTTTGCTATATTAAAACGGAAGAACAATTTTTGTTTCAAGTATGGGTTAAAAATAACGACAAAGACATTAACTTGTCGAACGGCATGTGTGTTAACCAACGTTACGGATATGTTGATGTATATTCTGTTTTATTATGACTCATATGAGTCAAAAATTAATTTAGCGGTATAACATTTATTTCCCAATAAATTGGCCGATCCTTTAACATATTTTGTTGCTCACTTGTTTTTGTGTGTTATGTGGTAAGCGTATTGTCCAATGTTGTTATGACCAGTTATCAGTTGACGTAAATAAAGGACCATCACATTAAAAAATGGTTTCCCTCTTTTAGTGTCACTTGTATTTCACGTTGTTTGTGTGTGATGTTCTTTTTGTTTTCAGGAAATGGTTGCATTTCGAGTTTTTCGACGGTCTCGTGTTATAACATGTATACATAATATCAATTGAGTCCCATGGCAGATTTGTTACGGTAATCATAAATTGTGTTCGGAGAATAAATTTAAGATTTGAGGCTGGATAATGCTAAAATATGTACAAGTGGCTGTGGACACTGCCGATTGATGTCGGAACCTAATGTCAGATTGCAACTTTATTATTTGCTTCTTGGAACGGCAACCGATTGGAGAATGGATGCAGACTTGAAGAAACAGCTCAAGTTTCCACAGTAGATCACCGTGACAAACCAGAGACCCGACATAGTACTGTGGTCAGCTGCATCAAAACAGGCTGTGATGGTGGGGCTCACAGTACAATGGGAAGAGCGGATCGAGGAGAGCTTCGAACGGAAGCGCGAACAGTACCAAGCTCTCACAGATACTTGCACAGAGAAAGACTGAAAGGCATGGTGTTTTTCGGCGGAGGTGGGCTGCAGAGGTTTCAAAGCGCAATCACTGTGGCGCACTTTCAGCAGACTGGAGGTCACAGGACAGGTCCGGAAACGGGTCATATCAGTTGTTTCACGTGAAATGGAGTCTGCTTCATTGTGGCTATGGCGCAAGAGAGAGAGAGAGGAGAAGTGGATAGGGGAACACAAGGCAGTTGACTAGCGACTGGCCACCGAGACCTGGCAGATGAGAAAGTGTTGCGGAGGCTTACTATCTCCTGGCCGGAAAATTGATCACTTCCGATCGGCACACCATAGGAGGACGTAGTGGGATAGTGCCGAAACGTCCGATGAATATGGCTCCATCTGATGAAGGATATAGTAGCAGCATCACGACTGTATCTAATAACTGTGTCAGGCAAACTGCTTTGTTGAAAAGTGTTAGTTTGAAACGACAATCGCACAAAAAAAAAACGTATTTATTGGTTAAATATAGGGAAATGCAATTATCAAACGTTAACGCAACAGAAAACCATATTTCACCTGATGTAAGGCAACATGGCGAACAAGAAAAAGAAGAGAAGATGACCATGGTGATGATAATAATGGCGCAATTGTCTTGAAAAACTTCTGCAGAATTTGAAATTTCACAAACATATGGAAATGTCAATGTATATATATAGACGAGTGTGTTTTCTTTAAGTTATGAAGCATAAATTGTCTACATGTAATATTTTGACAGTGTTAAGCTTGATACGACACATATGAGAAAGGATTTACAATATTGACTACATAAGATGTAGCTTTCACTTAATAGTGAAGAAAATCACATCAAATAAAACATGAAGGAAAAACCAGCTCTAATTGTTTATAAAATACCAGTAGTGTCGTAGATGAAAATGAGTTTATTAATTACATACACGTTAGCAATGCCATTTATGAATACCATTTTAATATCAAGCATTATCAATTTGAATGCGTTATAGAAATGTGTAACGCAATACAAACAAATTAAATGTTGTTTTATCAAAATTGTCATTGTAAGGATACTCCCTATTAAAGAGTATACATTAGCAAGATAATGTCATTTATGCAGATCTTTCTTTCATCAAAATAAATATATTTTATGTGAACTCGCAAAATCAATTTTGTATCCTTACGGTTATCTTGTACAGGGCTATTATCCCAAGTTAATACTCAAGCCATGCATATATCATCTTTGAATGACCATTGTATGTATGAGTTTTTAAAATAACATTACTTAATGTTACTCGGATGTTAATAGGGAAATACCAGTGGTGTAAAAACAATAATTCATTGTTTAAAATTGTGAAAACATAAAAGTGCAAATGTTAAATATTTTCCACTGTTTTACTCTTATTCTTGAGGTAATGACGTTATTTATCCCGCGAAGTGCTCCAGTTGAACTCTTACGATTTAAGTTAAAGATGGAAAAGCATTAAATGAACAAAACATGTTGGTTTTTAGTCGATTGTTGATTTTATTCTTTCGTTATCATAGTCAATTTTTGTATATGTTTGGCTGCGTGATTAAAAAATTGAACCAACAAATATTTTCAATGTAATACTAAACATTGTTCAATCCTTGACAATAATATAGTAAGAATTAATTAATGATGTGATTTTGCCGGCATAGATTCGA
Source organism: Dreissena polymorpha (assembly GCF_020536995.1). Lineage (NCBI taxonomy): Eukaryota > Metazoa > Mollusca > Bivalvia > Myida > Dreissenidae > Dreissena > Dreissena polymorpha. The sequence continues at coordinate 270,419 of NW_026273341.1, read as the reverse complement.
TGACATTGAACAAAAATTTAATCCGCGATTTCGTTTCGTGTTTGAGGTGTAGTGAAATACACGTTGGTAACTTGTTTTAATTGCTTCTGTTTATCAATCTTGAATGAAAAGGTGTGGTATTAAGTAAAAATTTAATCACGAATTATAGTACTGCAAAAACGTTGTATAACGATATTATCGTTGTTTGAGTACTATTATATGATAATATATAACCTGGTTGAGATAACGGAATGATGTTTACATTACACGTGTTTACTTAATGTTATGAAGTGATCTTCTAAGGACAATGTTTTTCTCATGCAATTAAGTGTAGGAAAAATTCTGAAACGATTTGATAAACCGCATTTTAATACTTAACAATTTGTATGATGTACACACTTTATAGATGATGTAATGCTAACGCACCCATGTAATGATACGCCTACATGTATTGTGTTATATTTGCACCTTGATAGCATCGGATAATTTGACAAATGATAGCGACCAACCTCAAGGATTCCTATCTACATATTAATGTTTTAATATTGAATTAATTTCATATTTTCAATTTACCGAACTGCAGTAGTGTTGTATAACACCTAATAATTAACAACGACAGATGTCAGTGTGAATGATTGAGTTAGATATGCATTAACTATTTATCAATGTATCTTAATTTGCACTAAGCATATCATGATCGCTATTGGAAAAAATCAACAATAAATAATGTCAACGAAATATATTGTCATAGGTGGCATGCTTCGATATTAACCGTCATTTCGTCTATCAATTTGGGTAGCGTGTAATTTGAAATGAGTTATTGTTAGATATAAAGCACTCTGCAAACATCATGTTATCTTACGAAGCATCATATTAAGGATTACAATTTTAAAACATATAAATGAGTATTTGAATGAGCCATTTTTTCTTTTATTTGGATTGGTTTGTTTCAACATAACTGTAATCATATCATATCAGTAATAAATGCTCCTTTTGTTGTGCAACAAATACATGAATCACCGTTTCTCGCGTTTAATTTTAAAATATACAGCTGCTAGAGTGACCTAACTTCAAAAGGAAACCCGCATATGAACTTGTTTGTGCTTCAAAGTTACTAAATAAATCGCAATTCACCAACAAAACATCAACAACATTTTACACACATACGCTGCCAAATTTTTAATTTGTGTTTCTCATATCCTACAAAACATTATTGCTAACGCAATTTCACGTACACATTATCACTGTTTGATTGTAACGTCAATTGAAATGCTGACAATGACAATCCAAACAAGTATATGTTTAATTATGAGGATATAAAAAGCGCCCATCAATTCGCATAGCAATAGTTGATATGGATAATATGAAAACCAGAACAATATAATGGTTCACATCAAGCGATATTATTTGCGATATATCATTCTTAGAATGCTCCTATATGCAGTTAAGGCACTTATTATTGGATATTACTACTATAATACAGATTCAATCTCAGTTATTTTGTTTAGAAATATTTGAATTCACTCTCATTATATTACTGTTTCTTAATATTATTTTTTAAGTTCGCTTACAATCCTGTCTCAAATGTATGTATCTTGTTTGTAACGTTCACTTATTTAAACTGACCTTCGCTGAGTCACGAGGAGTAACATTACGGTCTTTTACAACCGTCCCAACATCATTCAACTATGTGATAGTTTTAGGATATTATAATAATAATTCCTTGTAATAATACTTGCATGGCGAACTTGAAAGTGTATTAATTTTCTACATGATGCGTCAGATTATCGTCACTGGAGCGTACTTAAAAAAAAAATAAACCACGCCAGTTAATGTTTTGAGAAGGGTTTTAAATTAAACATTTGTTTATAAGTTTTTTCTCCCACACCAGCTGTTTTATTTTGCAATGTAACCGAATTTGCAATGGTAACCTAATCAGGTGTTTGTATCAGAGAAACATGAACCAGCGATTGGTGAGCATTGTCGTTGAGTCACTGGGCGTAACGTGTGGGTTGGTTCTATATTCAGCAAATTCCGACTGATTGTCATTAAACCAATAATGCGTAAATGTAAATGATATATTTTTACAACAGCTCTTTATTTAAGCAGGGTTTCACTTCACCATGTTTACAATATTTTTGCAAACATATGGGTTATTTTAGTTTCTTTTGCAACCGTCCCAACATCATTTAACTGTAAGTGTGATTTTAGGATATAATAATAATATAGTTGGCCTAAAATTTCCTGAAATCTGACATATGATGGCATTTTTAGGCATGGCTTCCTTTTATATTAAAATTATTGCAAATATATTTTTAAAAAATCTGGAGGGGATGTCATCCTCTTGGATGCTTGACGACCCTGTAATTAGGTCAAAAGGTCAATGAGTGCATTTTGCTTAAAAAATTGAGGTATCATTGCCAAAATTGTGAAATATACTATTACTGATTTTACTACTGAACTGACTTATATTTTATACTTGAAGGGTTATCTCATTTTTGAACAGATTTTGGCTTTTCGTAAGTAGGGCAAAGGTCATCAAGTGCACTATTATAACCCGTATAAAACGTAAATGCAGTGTATGTTGAAATCAACCAAAGATCCGTTTATGATATATTTTTAAGTAGCTTTTCAATGAGAGATGGATACTTTGATGATGAAAAGAGTATTTATCTTATGTATCTTAAGTGAATGTTCCTTACTTTGTAAATTAGGTTACCTTAATTAAAAGAACACAGTTCATTTTTAGACTTAATGATTTTCTTTAACTTCATCGCTTCTATATTGCTGCATAGGACACACGTTCACTGTTTTAATCTACATGCATAGGTTATTGGGTTTAAAACGTGAATTTCTTATTATATTTTCTCTCTGAAAGGCGTTTCTTGTTTAATTAATTTTTAAGAAGTCACATAATCAACCAAGCTATGTAATATAGATTTTTAAACCCATTATTGCTGCTTCTTCCTGTATTTGCGCGAAAAAAAAAGAAAAAAAAGAAGGAATGTAGTTGACACTTGTTGGTAGTTTCACTTCATCGTTCCTCAAAAAGTTGTAACTCGGTTGCTCTGGTTTCTTTCCTACCATTTAGTAATTAATTTGAATGCGTTTTAATTCCCTTTTATTATTGTTTAATTTGAGTTGCAATGCTATGAGGTTATAATTTATTTACACTTAAATGTATCATGAATGTTGCTGGCAAAGTGTGCGGTTGAGCGCTCTAAAACCGGTTTAAACCCTCAATGCTTTGCATTGACCGTTCCAAGGCGGTGATCTCATTTGTGTTTATGGTTGTTTTGTATTGTAATGCTTTGTGCTGTTTTGTACTGTTTGGGCAATTGGTCACTTGCCTTAAATAAAGGACAAACTAATTGTATATAATGAGAATTCAATACTGCTCCAGCAGCTGGAGTTTCACTTCTTTATATTTTTAATACTTATTGCGCTTTATAATATAACAACTTTTTATAATAAGAACCAAAATTATTTCTACTTTATCCTATCAATACAATTGCGAGACTTTAAACAATGAAAGTATAGTTACAAGTAAACATGTGTGATCTACGTTACAGTCTTAATATATATATATATTGTTTAATATGCATATTATACTCAATGCTATTTTAAATAAAAGATTTTAGCTCAAATAGTATACTGTAATGAAGTTCTTAATACTGTACGTTCTATAATGTCATATTCATGCAATACAAGTTATTTGTTTTTCTTCACCAAATTAGTATTAAATTTAAAGTAACATTAATACTCAAAATTAACGAAAATTTCGTACAATATTTCGTTAAATAAAGCTAGACTATTAAAAATCATTGTTCCTTATTGCAATTGCCGAAATTTCAATGCCAGATGTGGTGTGGTAAAATAGATGTTTGTGGATACACAATGCTCGTTTTCATTATGGTTTTAATATGGTACCATTTTAGTGTTCGTGCGTTGTATGAATAGATATATTCGCATGGATTTATTGTGGCCACAAATAAATAAAAACGAGCATTTTGTATCTACAAAAATCTATGTAATCATACCAGATCTAGCGTTGAAATTTTGGCTATTGCTATAAGGAACACTGATTGTTTAGGTGTTAACTTTATTTTAAAAATTACTTTACGAAATTTTCGTTGATTTTGAGCGTTATAGATACTTTAATAGAGATGAAAAATGTAAAACAGAAATTATTTCACCCCAAAAAGTGATCTATCTCGTAATAAATTTCAAAATCTTGAAGTACCATTTATAAAATAAAACAAATGTTCATCTAACTTCAATGCACTAGTATGATCTACTGTATCAACATGCTGAAGATAATGTCGGTTTGAGTGATAATTTATCAAACATACGTTACATAAATTCACAGTTGTGTTCAAAAACACGAATAACGATGGCAGTATATGTATCTCCTTATCTTTTATCGTTTACAATAATAAACTAGGGTTTAAACAGCCATTCGCTTCACAAGCGCATTCAAACAAGCATCCTTGGTCAGATCGATAGAACTTACTTCCTGCTGTTCTAAGCTTGGTTTTACAGCCACACGATACTAACTGGACACAGACTGCAGGGACCTTTGGTTTCCTCATCCATACCGGTTTAAATGAATTTTCAGCAAGTCGCAGCCAGTATCAAGAGGATCATCAGGTGAAAATCCTTATCTGTAACATTTAGCAATATCTTTGCCTGATAATTTGCCCTTTTAATTTGAACAAATCCAAACTCTTCCTGGCTTTCAAAACTAAACTATACCTACATGTGTCAATGTTTGGTGGGTGGTCCTGACAGCAGCTATACAGCGCACACAGAAATTTAGAAACTGCTAGAGCATCACCACCTCTACCAACATCCTCCAATGTATCATATTGTGCGGTATACTTTAGCCAGGCGGTTCTCTTACTTATTCCATTTAGAGCAGACGTGGTGTCGCATCCTGTCAATGCGTGTACCAGATATCATATATACCTCGGCGTCAGCTCCAACGTGGTATATTAACAAGAGCAGAACGTCCGTGTCTCTACAATATACTTCTAAACGCTTGTAGCCTCTATCAATAGCGTCCAATGAGTACAATATCACCCGCGTACCTGCCTCCTAATAAATAACACATATGTTTGTCGCATCAAAAGTACTTGACTTTGAATCAGCATCATCTGGAAATTCTCCACCTACAATTAAAGTGGATCGTGCTAGAAGATTTTCTGATTGTTTTAGCAATTCGTTTGAAAGAAATTCAGCCAGGTCTGCTTTTTTGTCATCGTGTGTGATATACTGTTCCCATATTTGCGGAAGAGGAACGTTTTGACTTGTTATGAGCTTCCGAATAGGTCGACGCTTTCCTCTTAACTCTCGTTGCTTCTTTGATAGATTTACCTCCAACGTATCGATCGAAATTCACATCAACGCGGGTAGTGTTGGCGCTGATATGCCTTAAAACAGATGTTACAAAAAAAGTTGCATGTTGTCCAAATGTTTGACAGTCATAAGGCTTACCTAAACTCTATATTAGCGCGTGTCCATCAATTATTGCACATTTTGCATCAGTCGTTGTCGGAAAAACTTCAGGTGTCACTATATCATTGTCCTTGGTAAGCACTTGGAGTATGTTTGATTTCTGGGTTTCATGCATTTTCCCACTAGCCTTTGCAAATGATAATGTCCCCATCAGAAAGTTCATGTCCTAGTACAGATGCTGTTTCTACGGCTCTCCCTGAATTAGCTGCCTTGAAAAGTCTCTGCATTAGCTTTCTGTCAGCCTTTAAAATCTTTGTCTGTATCTGCTTTTCACTGACTGTCTGCTTATAGAGATATGCACATGTTTTGGACTTCACCTTTTGAATAGGAGCATAAAATTCAGCATTCTGTTCAGCCTTTTCTCTGCAAATTCCTTGAGTAATGTTTTACCTCGACTGTCACAAGCATTAGTTGCAACGTCTTTATATGCTATTGAGAACAGTCTGTTCTCCTCTCCATGCACTCCGAATTTATCATATAAACCAAAGAGCTGCATCATTTTCTTCATGCATTATTCCTCATTAAGAAACTCGTGAACGAGTGTCATCTGCTCTATTCTTGAATATCCCATTAGCTTCGTCTTCATCATGTTGATTGAACAATTTCATGGTACTGTTGGAAACCTCAGATCTTACTGACCAGGTCATACAAAACTTATCTCTTGCCTGGTCTTGTCTTGTTATTCCAATTATAGCCCCTGTCGTTTTATACATTATGTTTATCCATTCATTAGCTTTGTCGACAGGTATTCCGTTGAATGTTTTTTCCTTCAGCCTGACTACAAAGTGACCTTCAATAAACTCTTTGAACACTTCCGGTACTGCATATTCAAATGCTTTTATGGCTGCTGGATATACAGGACCACAGCGAACATAGTTTGTGTGGTCGTACACCATAGCCGCGGTAGCATCTCGGACAAGGCTTCAATATGCAACAGCCAATAGCCTGTCCTTTGGGCTTCAATGAACTTCATAAGAATGTCAACAAAATGTAGGTAGAAATTCCCGAAAAAAAGTTATTCACTTCAAGTTTCTCTTTGTCGAATTTATCTAGTAATTCACCTATCTTTTTCTCCTTGACTGTTTCAATGAGATTATCATTTGCTTCATGAATATCATCTTGGTTCAAGCGACTTTTCATTTTAAAAGCAACCTCTAACTCTCTTACTTTTATGTTCAAGTTCTGGGATTTCTTCTTTCTTCGATTCTAACCACTGACAAAAATCATTTAACTTAAACCTACAAATCGGCTCATATGCAAGCATATGGCCCCTAACCGCACGATAATATGCCTTTCCATCCATAACCCTAGTAACAGCATTTGGTCTAAATACACTTGCTTCAAGAAATACGTCCTCCAATCCTGAACATTCCATATGTTGACCGATCGCGCGAAGGAAATTGAAGCACACATAACGTCCTCCCATCATGAAAATAACATTCTTATAACGTTTTGTATTTGCCCATATTATTTCTTTGCCTTTGCTGTATAATGTCTGGTCAGTAGTTATAACAGTGTATTTCTGTTCAACATGCCTACTTATTCCTTATACACAAATGAGTTTCAGTCTTTTTTTTGTGCTTCATTATATATATAATGGATCCTTTTAATTTTTATATTTACATTATAAATATGTTTATAGCGTTTACAAAAATTAGCAAAAACTATTCCATTGTTTAAAAAATACTTTTTGAACATATTTTATTCTGTTGATTTTCAATGCCAGTTGCCATGTTTATATTGGCACAAAAGTGAACTAAATAACCTTTTGACCCATAAGAGTGAACACTAGAACATATACAATTTTAATTAGATCCAAGCAGGTTCATTTCAGAAAATATAACTGTCTAAAACTTTTCGATTTTGGTTATAAATCACAATTTCATCTCCTTAACAACTGAAAACTGTACCCATAGACCTTTGACCTAATTAAAAGGATGTCAAGCACCTGAGAAGGTGACATCCCCTCTAGATGTTCATCAGAGGGTATGTAGATACCCAAAAACATAAAACGAAGCCATGCCTAACAAATGCCAACCAACTTTTGTTCTAGGCACATTTCCCAGATTTTTAGGTTAACTACTAATTACCTGTAATAATATTTGCATGGCGAACTTTAAAGTGTTGATTTTCTACTTGATGCATCAAATAAGCGTCTCTTACTGGAGCTAACTTTAAAAAAAATAAACCACGCCAGTTTATGTTTTGAGAAGGTTTTAAATTAAACATTTATTTTTTAAACACCAGCTATTTTATTCCGCAATGTAACCGCATTCGCAATGGTAACATAATCTGGTATTTGTATCAGAGAAACATAAACCAGCGATTGGTAAGCATTGTTGCAAGAGGCCGTAGTTATAATATCTGTGGAATTCATTTCTATGACGTTGTTCAATAATGTTTTTGGTCATAATTTTGCTCATATCCAAAATATATTTTATATAGATAAATCAGCTCGCACACTGATAAATAATTGAAGTAAAATAAAATAAAAATATATTCATATAGACTTATGGTATAGCATACGCTTATCCTCGCATTGTCACATAAACATTCTGCTCTAAGCGGTCTTACATATGGGTTCTGTTAAAATCTCGCATCGTGTTTGTCTGACGAGTTAAGCCGTAAGTGCATATAATGACAACCTCGGCTTTTCAGAACACGACGATGCATCTACAGTTTTCTACTAGATTAATACATGGATATCATCCGGCTATATGGCGAGTTCAATAAACATTGAGTTCACATGTGTTCCTGCATACATAACATTCATTTATGATTACGTTACAGTTATTAACATCCGATTTTACCTGAACAGTACATGGGTATGCATATCTTCGTGCTAAATAGTTATGTACAATTTACGTACAAATCAAATAGAAAGTTCGAATTCTTCTGTTTTATTTATGTTGTCATAATTTCGATAATTTGTATAAACCATTAACAATAACGCGATATTTATCACGTAACAAGTGAAAAAATAAAGGGTGTGGACCGTTTTTAGGGATTCATGATCGATAATCAATAATTGAATACACAAACATCGCTTTTCAAGACTGTTATATATTTTTGCATTACCCATTTTTGTAATTGGACACCGTTTTGTAAGCACTGTGAACTATTTCGCGAGGCGCGCTCTCTTCACAAACACGACCGGAAAAGCTCTTGAACAACTCTTGACCAATCTTCTAGTTAACAATCATACACGTGCTACTTTAACTCTTTTGATAGTTTTGTGCGAAGTCTTTAAAATGTTAACAATAATTATCTCCTGATTGAAAATGCAATATCCAAATCAGCGATGTATTTTTAAATCATAACTTAAATATTAAAGCATTAAGATTCGGTCACTTGGGAGTTTAAAAGTAACTTGTTTTGACATGTGTATCTACGACGAAATGATCAACGTAAACGTTATTTTGTGTAATTTACAATTTATTTGAAAACGTGAATAATTGTATAATACATGTTTTGGTGTTTGATATGTGTACGAACTATATTTACTACTCTTATTCTATTTCAAATACAGACAGGCTGGAGATCCTGTTTAGTCTTGATCTCTGTGATAAACGCGATGACTCGCCTGATAAATTTGTAAAGAAAATATTCGACACTGAAGACACGTAGAGTTGATACATGAATTCCGATATATTCGATGCTTGTATTACATCTGTTATCTGATAGAGACTGGTAATAATAAATGTCACCAGTGGAACAAAAGACATTGCTATTCAAGTACTTTTTGTAGCACTTCATCTATAGCTTTTCGCAGGCGAGGTTTACAGCTTTTATCAGTTTAAACACATTCTACACATTTTTCTGCTGTATATTTACATCACAAGAGCAAAGACTTGAACTGATGTATTGTTGCAGTGTTTATTTAGTAAACTCTCTTTTCTTATTTAATGAATACTTTTTTAGTTGCTCATTTTCAACAATTGTATCTAAGATTGTAACCAGATCTAAACGTACATTCTTGTATGGCAAACATCAATGGGTTGTGTAATTTGCGTAGGCGATAGGTAAAGCTATCCCAGCAGACACAGTAACGTTGATTCAACGTTGAATCAACGTCAGATTCAACGCTGAAAATTGGTTGGATTTATATTTGATTTTGAAAGTTGAGACAACGTTGAGGCATCAACCTAAAATCAACGTTGTTTCAACGTTGAAAATAACGTTGTTTCAACGTTGAAAATAACGTTGATTCAACGTTGAAACAACGTTGACTTAACGTCAATATTTGGTTGAATTTTCATTACTTTCCATTCAGTATAGCGAGGTTTTCCAATTGTCCTATTAGAATAACTGTTAGGACTGTATACAATTTAATTACTACATTGGTTTCATTAATACCACAACATTCTATAACTATTTGAGAGTGTATTTTATTTTTATTTTAACACAAGTTTCATAATATTCCAAAAAAAGCAGTTTTTACTTTTACACTTAATATTTAGTTATTTTCAATATTGCTGGTCAAAAAGCAACTATTGTCCACTAATTGCTGATCTTAATACAACTATAATCCACAATGAACGATGTTTTGATGTTACTAATTTAAAGCCTAAATTCTAACTAACTACACTCTTTCCAGACACATTATTAAGCTACAAATTTTCCACTCTCACCAAACAGACCCACAATTATCAACATTCACAACATAAAAAGCTGATAAGCACAGCCGAAAATGTAATATCTCTTGCAACAGAGCACATTTAATCTTAAAAAACAAAAAAAACTCTCACTCTCTCTCTCGAACAATATCAGATATCAGATCCAGCATCCACACCCAAGGTATAATTAATCGCAGTTCGCGACACGCCAGCCAAAAAAGGATGAAAATCAATAAGCAATAAACACAACATAACATAACATGACACTCATACCATACCAAACCATAACATAACATTGCATAGCATAGCATAAATTGTCAAATTTGATCAGATGCATATACACAACATTTAAATGGTAATTAACACGCAAATGTATATTCAATGTTGACAGACTGCTTAATATCACTATACATGTATAAACAATTAAAGTGTTTGAAAATATGAATTTATTAATCAGTTGAAAATATAATTTCGACCTAAACCAGTAATCAACGTTGATACAACGTTGAGTATCAACCAAGCAGAATGCAGACATCCATGTAGTTGTATATTGGTTGGAATTAGGTTTATCGACGTCACGACTGACATTCAACGTTGTTTCAACTTTGATTCAACGTTGTGTGTCTGCTGGGATATCAGTTTCAATAAATTTCAACACGTGTTTTGCTGCTGTATATTTAGGTATCAAAAACAAGGAATTCGGCTGATGTATTGTTTCAGTGCATACACTAGTAACCTCTATTGGCTTTATTAGTTGCTCAATTGCAACTGATAGTAAGAAACGTGTATGACGAATGGTGTTAGATGCGTTTTATTATTCATGTATTAAGCAATTTATTAATAAAACGTAAACTTTTTTTGCGTCAAACTAGTACTATTAGAAAACACACACAAAAGCAACACGACAAAATAAAACGGTTGTAAGATAAGAACAAATCGATTTTTTATGTTTTCAAAGTTAAATATAGTAATCAATGTTGGTGTATGTCAGTTTTGCCAAAAAAAATATTTTGCAATTGACAAATAAAATGTGCTGTTATTAATTAGAATTAATTTCATGCGATCTATATGTGTTTCCAATTATTTATTTATTTATGTTAAAGCTGTGTAGCTATAATTTCGTTTGATCGCTTATACCTTTGTTACAAATAAACAATCGTTGCATACGTCAACAATCATGTTAAATATCCCCCACAGTTCGATTACTGTTCGTAAAAACCTAAAACGGACATTCCCTTCTTTTATACTTTAGGTGTATATATATCTTTTTTTCAAAATATGTTAAATGGTTATAACACTTATGACTTGCTATATCCATTGGGTGGTTAAGTCGGAACACTAGTGGTGTGATGCATTTTCCTGCAGTTGCGCATGCATAACTTAGGTTAATGTATGATTAATAAATGTCTCATATTGCGCTATGAATTAAGTGGGACGCACCTATCCAATTACAAAGGGCTCTCATTTATATAAATTGCGATTGTATAATATTATAATTCAAAACGTCTAAATAAATCGTATGAGGATTGTTTAATACTTGGATAAACTGGTATATATAAAGTAAGATTCTCTACTGTATTTTATAATTGTAAATTGTTTATCAAGACATTTTGAACTAGATAACACTTGGTAAAAATTGTTAATTACTATTATATATATGTTAAATAAATAAATAAATAAATAATTAAATGCATATTAATGATTTCATTTTATTTGCAGTTCAAGTACGGAGGATCTCTCGATTTCGAAAATGCTATCATTCAAGTCAGTGTTCCTCATTCGACAAATGGGTCTCATGTTCATCCTTATCGCTGTTTTACCATCAACCCGATGTAAGGGCGATAATGCAAGCTGTGAAGGAACAAAGTCTTATCTTCAAGAACACTTCCGCGATATGTTAAAACCACATGCGATACAACAACCAGCTCGCGAACTTTACTGTAGCAACGTACACCGTACAACAAAAAGTCATGAACTCTTCTGTATTTTGACTAATAAAGAAATTAAACGTTATTCAATAGGTATGTCGTTAATACTGACCGATGTCGATTTACATTTAGATGCGATTTGTGGTGGCAATTTAGATAAACCGCATTCATAAAATAGCATAATTGGTGAGTTTACTTTATTTATCTGGAGGTTTAGCACAGTTCGCAACCATTGGCATAAAATATGAATTAGCTTACCAATTAATATGCACCATTTAAGAGGACAGTATATCATCATGTTTGCAAATTTAGAGTATTATTTTATTCTCAATTACAACAAGGCACGCGCAAAATTATATTTTAACAAGAAATAATCATTATATGGTGCTCTTCTAAAATTAAGGACACACATAAAACATCCCAATCTCGCTCTTAACCAAAGGATTAAGCTAAAACAATTACCCAAATGTAAAATCAGCATGTCGTATCATTAAGCATCTCGCGACGAAATACTGTGTGGACCAATGTCGAATAATCTAAGATCTACTTAATTTGTAGCAAAATCAATATAATCATAACTCAAGAAGCACATACAACACACCAACAAATAGTTAAAATAACGCATGTTGCGTTGGGAATCATGTAGACCACCATAGATCTATATTGTACAAAGTTTCGATGTATGGTAAAGAGTGACACGTTTATACATATAATTGTTTTATTTAAAGAAAAAAGAAAAAATCATTTACTGCATACACATATGTTAATCTCATGTTTGTAATGCTAATTTAGTATAATTGTAACAGCTTGGTCCAATATCTATATTTTAATGTCAAACACTTAAATGTTTTTTACACATAGTTTTGCAACATAGATACATGGTCAAGCTAAGTAAACAGTTTGTGTTCTTCGCTGTTGTAACCGACTTCGATTGTCGATTGCTTTTAACAACACCTTACTTTCATTTAGATAACAGTACATACCAGATACATGTGTCAAGTATCTGACGTACAAATCCATATGTTGTTGAAAAGGTCAACTCTCGATGATACACCATGAGTTAAACTACATTAGAGTGGAATTATTATCTTATAGCAATAACTAGCATATACGGAATTCAAACGTTACAGGTGGAAAACAATATGAGAACCTAAAATTTAACGTCGATGCGAACATAAAGTACATTGAAGACATTTTAACCTATGATTCAGTGTGCAGCTGGTTTGATACCAAATATAGCGAATATGCTACAATTGTAATGATTGCTCAGCTAATTATTATTTTAAGACTGTAACGCACTTGTCACTGAATAGTTATAAAACATCTATAGTGGTTGTATGCGTTTGATATTCAGTGGGTAAATATTTATATTGTATATAAAAAGTACATCGAGTTTTCATATACCATGGATTGGGCATGTTGGCGAAATATGCATAATACAATTCAATGAAGCAATTATTCGTACAAAAGTAGATTTGCAACGGTTCGCAATTAGTTTAGATACCTGCCGTTGTATTACACAATTTAAACTCAAGAAACGTTCGTTCTTGATGAATCTTTGAACATATGCATGTAATTATATTTGAATGATAAACAAGTATATTTATGTTTTAATTGGTGAATATATTTGGGATAACCTACAAATGAAAAGCTTCCGAATGCCTTAAGACTTTAATGCCAAAGCGATGTACATTGCCCTTCAATGGCAGTGAATTGTGTGTGGTTCCTTCCAAACCAGAGGCTGATTTATATGTAGACCCGGAATGTGCCCCAACACTCTAAATTAATTAACTTACTAGATGCGAATTTTGAATTATAGATGCAATGTCTAGCTATTACGTTGCTTCTGAACATTTTTTCAATATTAGTAAAGTCTTGTGTTACGGGGGGAGTCGGAGCCGGAGTACGCTGAAGAAATCCCACCTGTCCGTTATGCGGACCGCTAACCAAACTTACATGCTGCCGGGTACATGAATTGAACATGGATCTTCTATGTGAGAAGCGATTGCACCAATCACTGCGCTAGCCTGACAGCAACGGCATTGACTTGAAATACAAAATGTATGGTGCACATGTTAAATAACAGCATCCGAAGTTGTATTTTGATTTGTCTCATCGATGTAATAAGTCTGATATTTAAAAAAAGTTCGTGCACTCTATTTGACTTCATAATCCGTGACATTGTTATCCGGTAATGCTAAAGGGAATTATGTCTTTTAACAATGCATCCAGGTGGATACAGTTACATATTTAACACCCAGGCAGATGCATTACAAATAGTGAGGTCCGTGAGATGTTTCTTTCTTTCAATTATAGGAATACTTGAACCAATGGAAGTTTCGATCGAGTTGACAGAGGGGACAAAACCATGCTGAAAGTGTTGATGACTAAACTAATTTATAAACTAGTCATTCCTGTAAATATAAATAGAATGCACGCATGTTGCTAGTAGCAAATCATGAAATGACAAGCACATGTCTTTTATTTTACAAATGCTAAAAATGGTACACTTACCACGTATTGTTCATATATCTAAATCTATGTGAGTTTCGGACTGGTAATCACGTGTGGGTTAAACAGGCTTTTCATTTTGACATTTAAATGGTAACATACACCTGGTTGAACAAACGCGTTTCTTAATGCGCACACTAGTTTAACAGGGCAAAATCTTTAAACTGTTATTGGGTTCCAAAATGTATTTGTGATGAACAATGGCAAGGCATATTTCCCTCTTCATTTCATTTTCAAGAGTTTCAAAAATAGTTTACTTTTAATTGAACACAAATTTCGAATATGACATCGGTCGCGCCGCACATGTTGTTTTCTGCTAATGCAAACAAAACCAATCACAAACAATATTTTAGTTTTGTCATTGGAATGTTATTTTTTGCAATCAAAATAGTCAGGACAGTTTGATTATGTTTACCTTCATACGAACTGAAACGCGATTGGGTCAAATAGAAAATGTGTGCTATGCAATTACTTTATGAACGTCTTTTTAAATGAAAGGCTTTCAAATGGTAATATGCGTTTTCAACAGACGATATGTACACTTGTAGGTGAATTGTGGTAATCTCACTGTGCGTGATCTGACAGGGCCGGATAATCCTTTTTATTAGATTTGGTGATAAATGACCCGATTGGGTCCGCTAACAACGCTTTAAATGCGGAGCGATAGTTGTGTGTATGTTTGTATAAAGGTACGAGTTTAATAATGCTCCTTGCAATTCAATAATTGCGATGGACTGCGACCGTTCTGTCCTTTTTGAGGTCAACACATGTACATGTTGCACTTTTGCAATCCATATACATGTGTACTTGAGACCAGTTTTATAATGGTTAATATATTACTTATACGTCTACATTTTGGAGACAATAATGGTGTGCCCTATTCAATTTATCAGCTTTTGGATATGACGTCAAAGTAATTGCTGACAAGAACATACTATGGTTGAACACAACACAAACATTTCTCAATAGCGACAATTAAATACAACGTTCGGCTTATGTGAATCTTTGTTTAAGTTACATTTTATAGAATTAATCTCCATGGGTAGACTATTCGAAAAAAATATGGATTGTTAACAACGAGGTTAACCACTGAATGAGTGGTGTGCTGAAGACAACGCTGTAATCACAATGTAAAGGTGATAAAGTCAACACTGAAGAGGGAATTACACAAACAACGATCATTTGATCGATATACACTGCACTGATACAGCGATGTAAACATTTCATCAAGACTTTCCGCATGCTCTCGGTCCAAGGCAATCTGAATTAAGAACAATATATCGATGCAAAAAAACAACACAAAACATACAGAAATAGCACGAACGCAATTCGCATATATTATACACAAAACGAGGTATGTACAGTAGTATTACTAGAGAAAATAGCCATTAATATTGTGCTGTCATTATCACCTTGATCACAGCACCAAGAGCAACATGATCATTGGCATCGCAATCATCATACCCATTATCCCATTTCGTGTTGTTTTTTTCAATGAATGTTCTCGCGAAGCAATGGTTTACCTTTTTAATAGGACACTTTAAGAATATTGACATTTCCAGAGCCACAAAACATGAATACTAATGGTCTTAATAATCATAAACAAACAACGAAATACCACGGTACAAGGGCGGCAGCAGAGCTCGTGGTCCATGAAACATAATTGTTTACAAGGAACGTATATTTTTGTAACGTGTAAGTATTGTTTTCAATCGTTTTGTTTCAGTTTTACTGTTAATTTGATTTTTCACAAGATTTCAAAACATAAATGATTGCTCTGCATTGTTACTCGAGAATTGTTTTTAAGGTCTCAGGGTATGCAAGTTCACTGTGCAATGTTATTTAAACATTAACCTTCTAATTATAAACACGTGTTGTATCATGCAGAATGGATAGGTAGGACTTGCTATTGAGGTTTGTCCGGAATGTCGAACAAATTTTGAAGTCGCTAGCATGATGTTTGTGTATTTTTTTGTTTATTATATCAAGTCATACGTTATTATATAAAGTTATATAATACCGCATAACGAGTTAACCGTGACTATCAAAGTTACATTAGAAATCGATAAACATTGTTTTAAGCGATATATAAATGCTTGCGACTTTTATATATCGAGCTGTGTTTAGAATTATTTAAATTTTGTGACTGAATATACTATATGCATCATAAATTAAAATTTATTAGGAACACCGCTTTTCATTTCCTTGCGTAATCAGTGTATTAAAGTCAGTGTAGTAAAGCGCGACATTGCGTCGCAAACTTTTGCATCCTGGAAAACGTAAAGAAAATAATTCTACAAACCTAACCGGGACTCATTTTTCCAACATGCAATGCAATGGAAAAGCTTCGGTAAAAATTGATGACTGTCCGAAATTTGTTTTAAAACAAATAACTAGGTTTCAATATGTAAGTTGTGCGCCACTACTAGCCGAATAGGTATGACAATGCTATGAGAGGGACTGTATACCTAGCGTGACTAAAGAAAAGCAGCTAAAACATATTCAAATCACAAAGAGACCAGTAGAGTTATTAATGGTTACAATAAAGATGAGCCGGTTTTTTTAAATATTTTAGCAGAAGTTTACCAAAAGAACTACCAGTTAATACTTATTCTTCTTGTATTGATGCTCCATTTCTAGATTTACATCCAACTATTAATAACAACACAGAACAAACTCGCCTGCACGAAGAACGTGATGATGAGCATGTAGACTATTTAATTTTCTCTTGTTAAATGGTAATATTGCTGAAATACCTTATAATAACATATATTTTTCCATTTTAGTTCACTTTGGGAGGGTATATTCATACATTAATAACCCACACAAACATAACATTTGTGTGTGTTATAAAGTACTTAAAAGATGACGCTTGTTTCATGAATTTCGTAAAGATGCACAACATAATTTTGTTAATAGCTATACAGTATTTTGTGTAGAAATGTACTTGTAATATCGTTATTGGTAAACGGAATGTTAATTCCATCATTTAATCATAATAGCTAAAAACAATTAGTCCAATTTGAGTTGCCGTATTGCCGTATTGAACTACGTTCACTGCTGAATAATGCAATAGAATGTAAAAATAAATAATTTCAGGTTTATATTAGACATGATATGGAACATAGCATCCGCTTTAGATTATTTAAACGTTTTTATGTCGTACGGATAGATCTGTATAATATCAACACACAAAAATATAACGAAATGTAAATAAATACATGGTGGCATTCAGAGATAGCATTGGAAGCGAAATGTTGTACGTGATTACTTACGTAAATCAATAATAATGAGGAAAGTCAAACGCTGCAATTAAGTATTTGCATACAAATTTTAAGTATGTAATCGAATTGTGTACAGTCCTAAATTGAACGCTTTATTTATCTGATTTAATAACCCTATATTTTACATTTACTGTGTTCCGAGGCGGTCACACAATCCTGAATCATTGTTATGTGCACTGTTCGTGTTTTATGTATCTCCATATGGTTGCAGTTGCTAACTTTATTAGCATAAACACCTAGCGTGTGTTGATAAAGTTTTCTTCACTGATAATATTTATGGAGTCTCATTAGTTTATATGTCCGTATTTTTCTTGTACGTCAACACTCTCAAGAATCATATTTCATGATAAAACATACGAGCTTTCGTCTGACTATTGGATGTTCACATTATTCCTCGTTTATTTTCATATTATATGTTCCATAACGGAATTAATGCCATTTGTCATCTCCGCTGCACCTCCCTGTGTATTGAAGTGTTTTCACCAAAAAATAGAAGTACTTTTCATTATAGAGATCGTGAGGTTATGGTTTATGTTGATGTAGATTCATCACCCGCGCTATCAGAAGAAAAAGACAGCTTCAACAGAAGAACTCCTTATTACCTGATTCAGCCTAGCTGTTGGCATCGCTTATCTTGGATTGCCACTGGACCAGAATGATGACACATATGTATTGCCAAGGATCCGTACACTTTCACGATAAGTCCTGTCGATGAGTGGGTGGTTTTTCCAACTGACCTGGACATAAACAATCATTATTTGTAGATGTGAATTAAGGTGCGTTATAAAGAAGACTACATGAAACAAATCAAAAGCATTACTTCAATCATTTGTTTGCAAAAACATCACTTTCAAATAATTACCTTAAAGTAAAGTGTCGTTACTGAGTAATTGATATTGTGAGTAAATAACTATAAGACGATAACATTTTCGCTCAGATTGATCTAGTGATTATGCTATGTTGTAGGGGTATTAAGCGTTATTTTGCGTTGTGTTGCCTATTGAAAGCGCATCGACAATTAATATTCTAACTTTATTTATATAGTGTGAAATAAAATAATGTTATAATATAAATGCTTATGTTGATGTTGCTGTTGCTTATATGATTACATCTACTACATCTTGGATGCGCATATGCCCATACAAATGCACACACTGGAAGCATATAATAGAATATGGTCCCCACATATTGAAATGTTGACATGACCATTTATTTATGTTATTTTCCAAATATTTTGTTATACAGTGTGATGATACGTGGTTGGTAGAACATCATGAGCATTGTAAAAGTTCATGTTCCTACCTGAAATGTTACGATGGTAAATACACCTTAATAACAAAACAAAGTTACAATCACTTACTCTCGATCAGGAGGAAACAAGCTGTTTTTTAATAGGTCAACTGTTCCAAACACGTGTTGCAAATTAGATTCGTATTAGAGGTCAAATGTTGTGAACATTGGTACAAATGCGTCAGTGACTGCACTTAAATGGCATATAAACTATTTTTGGACGCATGACTACGCATTTGATCAAACCTGTTTATTATAACTAATTGTGTAATATAAATACAAACACGTTAGAGGGTAGGAAGAAACACTAAGTAACATAATATGAGTAGCTTTGTAAAAGCCTTACACTAACTTCAAAGGCCATTCATCAAATGCGGTTATTTTTTTTACTAAATTCTATTTATGGACTAATTTTTATGCGGGTGTAACATTTGTCATTACGATTCTTGTAAGAGATACTCGTGGCACTATAATAAAACAGTATTACACACATTAGCATTTGATTATTATAAAATGTGTCATTATGCATTTAACAAAACAAGTAGGGTGTGAATGACGGATTGGGCTCACTTTTGTCCGTAGAATGTTGTTAGGGTAAAAAATTTCAAATGAACTCGAAAACAACATATACTAATTCCCAAAGTCAGCTTTGTGTTTGCCATCAAAACAAAACGTATTCCAGTCTAAAACACACTTCGATGCCGTTATTTTATGAACAATGTGAATGACGGATGAACTGAACATTCAAATCATGTATTATTTTATGTTTGGTTTGCCCAATGTTCATTTGAAAGCATGCCATGTCTTAAAATATTGTCTACAGTATCATACAACTAATCCACTTTGGTTGAGTATTATATGTTCCATAACGTAATAAAATGCATTCGTCATGATCGCTGCACCTCCACTGTGTATTTAAGTGTCTTCACAAAAAAAATAGAAGTACGCCTTTCATGACAGAGATCGTGAGATTATGGTATATGTTGATGTAGATTCATCACCCGCGCTATCAGAAGAAAAAACCCAGCTTTATCAGAGAAACACCTTATTACCTGATTCAACCTAGCTGTTGGCATCGCTTATCTTTGATTGCCACAGGACCGGAATGTTGACAAATAATTGTTGCAAAGGATCAGTACACGCTCACGATAAGTCCTGTCGATGAGTGGGTGTTTTTTCGAACTGACTTGAACATAGACAATCATTCTGTGCAGATGTGAATTAAGATGCGTTATAAAGAGGACTACATGCAACAAACCAAAAGCATAGCTTCAATCATTTGTTTGCAAAAACATCACTTTTAAATGAATTACCGAAAAGTACAGTGTTGTTACTGAGTAATTGAAAATGTGAGTAAATAACTATAAGACCATAACATTTTTGCTCAGATTTATCTAGCGAGTTTGCTATGTTGTAGGGGTATTATGCAGTATTATGCGTTGTGTTGACTATTAAAAGCGCATCGACAATTAATATTCTAACTGTATTTATAAAGTGTGAAATTAAAATAATGTTATACTAAAATGCTTATGTTGATGTCGCTGTTGCTAATATTACTACATATCCTACATCTTGGAAATACGCATGCACACACTGTAAGCATATAATATAATATAATTTTCACATATTGTAATGTTTACTTGACCAAATGTTTCAGCCATTTATTTATGTTATTTTCCAAATAAATTGTTATAGAGATAATGCGTGGTTGGTAGAACATTGTTAGCATTGTACAAGTTCATGTACCTACCTGACATGTTACAATTATATATACACCTTATAACACAACGAAGTTACAATCACTTACTCTCGATCAGGAGGAAACAAGCTGTTTTATAATAGGGAAACTGTTCCAATACGTGTTGCAAATTAGATTCGTATTTTAGGTCAAGTGTTGTGAAAATTGATACAAATGCGTGAGGGACTGCACTTAAATGGCATATTTACTATGTTTGGACGCATGACAACACATTTGATCAAACCTGTTTATTATACCTAAAAAATATGTTATTATAACTACAAACACGTTAGAGGGTAGGAAGAAACACTAAGTATCATAATGTGAGTAGCTTTGTAAAAACTTGACACTAATTTTAAAGGCCACTCATCAAATGCGGATAAAATAACGAATATTTTGCATTTAACAAAACAATTAAAATAAAAATGACGGATGAGGCGCAATATTTTCCCTGGAATGTCCATAACCAAGCCTTAACAAAAATCTTGTTGTATATACACTAATTGCAAATTAAGGTAAATATTGATTGGTATTCTCCACTTATATTATTTTAAAGCAGCAACACAATTGGGTAAATTTAAATTGTTGGTGCAAGTCCCGATTTAAATCCATGATATAATCGCATTCCTCATATGTATGTTTAAGAATAAAAACACAAAAATAGCGTACACATTTAACATGTTATACCCTAATGGGAGAACGTTCCTTCCGATTAAGCACGGATGAGGGGCAACGGCTTCAGGGCAGCGGTGCTATACCTGAAGATCGGGGAGGAGAAGAAGTGGCTCAATGAGTGGAACCTCTCTCTGGTCCTGCTTCTATCGTACAAGAGAAATCTCAAACTGTACTAGAATAAAAGCACAGTCAGCCTCAAAAGTCATGACAAAGTTATTATACGCATCATCAACAACCGATTGACATGTACGGCTTAGGAGCTGCTGGCGGAAGGGCAGGCTAAGTTCAGAACTGGGCAAAGAACAGTGGAAGATATATCAACTGCGAAGTCATCATAGTGAAACACCTGTAATACAAACTCAAAATCTAAATGGAGTCTCAGAAAGCTTTCGACCGTTTGCGGCATGATTGCAAATGGAGGTTTTAGAGGGCCAGACCGGTTAAGAGAAAGATGTTGATAATTATCCCTCATTAAAATAAGATCTTTGAGACTAGTTAAATGTCTTTGTTAATATAAAATATACACTTTGTACATGTTTCACAATTACATATTCTACAATTAACAATCATCCAGTCGCCTAAGACCAGATCGGATGGTCTATACAGCAGCGAAAATCAAATTCCATTCGTAGAGAAACAAAAACATTAGTTCACCAGAAGCCTAAACAGGCCAAACAAGATTTACTTGCATAAGCCTTGCAACTAGGCATGCGTTGTTTTCGTAATGTTAAATACAAGGTCAAAATTACTGGAGATAAAAGCGAATTTTTCATGACGTGTCAGTACTTAAAATTTTAAATACAATTTATTTATTAACAGAACATACGTTTTTGGAATTGTCTTAACAAAAAGAAAGCAAGAATGAAAAAGTGTGTCTGCAGCGGAATCGTTACCCGGGTCTATTTTGGTAAACCTCAAAATCTGTCTCTTCATCAATGTGTTTAATACACGTTTTGTTACGTATTACTAATATTCATATGCATGACGTTTCATTTTATATCGATGATATTTAGTTAACTCATACCTACAGCGTGGATATAAACTACATATCTTTGCGTAATGTATTTCTAATGCGAACGGACAATTAAATGAGCGGTCAATTAGTCATCGACTTTTCCTGGATATAAACAAACACATTGGTTGAATATATTTGCATACAAGATTTTCGAACATTGGAAAATATGGAATTCTGGCTTCATACTTTTATTATTTTTTATTGAAAGATCTTAACTTTTGGAATTATCTTGGAATTATATCTACCTGTGTCCGGTATTAGGACCATCATCAATTCACGCCTGTTGATTTCGTGGATTTAACTAAAATCGAAAATGTGCGATCCGCGTATATCAACCATTCCGCGAAATGGAAAACCTTAACTGCTAACATTAAACCAAACTCTACATAAATTATATAGTATTAATGTATTCTCTAATTTGCATTTTATATCGAAATATATACTTTTCTTTGACCTTTAATAGTATGATAATACTATGATATTTTCTATATTTTCCAGAGACTCTAAAATAACAATGTCAAGCAAATGTCGGAAGAGCCGTTATTTACGATTTTAACTGCCACAGAGTAATGTGCTTAGTAATAAATCAAATGCAACGGCCACCGGAAAAACTTTGCGAAACCGAAATTTCGCAAACTTAAGTACCCTTTTTCTTAAAGATTTGCTACTTTGAGACATAGTATGCGATAAAAGTCTTATCGTTGATTAATAATTGGTTATTTTCACTCAAAAAACGCGTTTTCTTCACTATGAAATTTATAAGCAAAGTTGGGGTTCCCATGGGATTTTTGCATTTTCCCATGGGATTTTCGATTTTCCCATGGGATTTTTTCTCCCATGGGATTTTTTTTCTCCCATAATTTGCAAATGGGAGAAAAATCCCATGGGATTTTGAACATTTTAAAAAACGTGTTTTATTTGCGTTTGCAAGTATTTTAACGTTATTTAAGGACTGTATATTGGTTTTATGCCAATTATATATAAAAATATTTAGTAATAAAAAAATCCCATTTTAAAATGGGAGAAAAAAATCCCATGGGATTTTTTTCTTATTTTGAGAGATTTATTCATGAAACTTTCAGAAACATCATATTTTATGAAATGATGAACAACTACGATATTTTAATGCGTTTAGTCGTGTTTAAAAAAACACAAAAAATCCCATGGGATTTTTAAAACCCATGGGATTTTTAAATCCCATGGGATTTTTTCTCCCATGTGATTTTTTCACCCATGGGATTTTTTTCCAATGGGATTTTTCAGTTTCGTAAGCCGAATAAGTTTCTTAATGCGAAAAACAACAATAAAGGAAATAATAATTATAATTTTGAATAATAAATTGAATAATATAAATAACATGAATATTTTTAAAATGAGTTACAATTAAAGGTTTATGCTAGTAGAACTTATCATTTCTTGTTCGAGCAGATGGTTGAGTCCAATTGGTGAGTATGCCAGCTTAGAACCAGTATGAATGCATCGCAGACAGACAACGCTGTCATACTGTACACACCGCTGAGTAACAATCTTTATTGCATTTCATTTTGCAACAGAAAATGAACTCCGTAGTATAATTGATCTTATATATGCCCTCTGCTTTTGAAAGCGTGCAACACATTAACATAACAATAAGTCCATGCCAAAAACTATGTGCAAATTCCATTCAAAGCTATATACACATTATAAAGGTCAGATGACCCGCGTCATGCGAAAATGGGTCTTATGTCATATGCGGCCGAAGTTGGTCCATCCTAGCTTGTCCAACCGCGCAGTCTGGTCAGGTACTACGCTGACTGATATATAAAGTCAAGCCATGATTCGTGGTCTCATATCCAAACTCGGTAGCTCCTGTGCGAAACTTTCACCGGAAACGACGGCACCGAGACGGGCGCTCGAACTTTGCGGATGCGCGTTATATGTTATATAGATCTATAATAGCGCGATGTGTTTTTTCTTGCCTCAAATTAGTAAGCCCAATCAGCGTTTTATTGTGTTCTTTGCTTCTACTATTAACAAGAACTTCAACTGATACGAACATGAATTTTATTTTAATATGTTTATTTAATGCTCGGAAAACTCATTGTATATTTAGACTACTACTTATAAAACAAAGTCGGGTTTCAACATCTGTTTTCGGCATAAAAATTGTTATTCCAAACCAGATTTTACGCACTTTACTGTACAAAATACCGTTAGGGCCACCGTGATTACTCATTAAAATCCAGAGGGCGAGAATGCGAGAACGCGAAAGTACGATGACGACAGTGCGACAATACGATGGCGACAATGCGTTCGTACGATTGCGAAAACGCGCTAGTACGATGACGACAATGCGACAGTGCGACAATACAATGGCGGCAGTGCGATAGTACGGGGGCGACAATGCGATAGTCATATCGTACTGTCGCCGTGGTATCATCGCAATGTCGCCATCGTTCTATCGCATTGTCGCCATCGTATTGTCGCACTGTCGCCATCGCATTTCGAATTGCCGCCATCATACTATCGCGTTATCGCATTGGCACCATCGTACTATCGCACTGTCGGCTATCGCCATCGTATTGTCGCACTGTCGTCATCGTATTTTCGCACTGTCGTCATCGTATTATCGCACTATCGAACTGTAGTATTGTCGCCATCGTACTATCTCACTGTCGCCATCGTATTGTCGCACTGTCGTCATCGCACTGTCTGATTGTCGTCATCGTATTATCGCGTTCTCGAATTGTCGCCATCGTACTATTGCATTGTCGCCATCGTATTGTCACCCTGTCATCATCGTATTGTCACATTGTCGCCATCGTACTATCGCGTTCTCGCGTTCTCGCCCTCTGGATTTTAATGTGTTACCACGATGGCACTAACGGTATTCCGTAATACTGCTAAAGCACAGTATGATTAGGTCACTCCCAATGCTCAAATCTCTATGTCTATTTTAGTAACAACACATGTCTATGGAAGGATATTTAGGTAAAAGTTACATCATTCGTGGTGAATATTTACATTATGACTGATGCTTATTCTAATTTGCTTGATGACAATTCCAACATGCTTGTTGTCTATTCGTTTATACTTGATGATTGCTGCAACATTACATCATTCATGAATAATATTTACATTATGCGTGATGTTTATTCTAACATGCTTCATGACAGTTCCAACATGCTTGTTCTCTATCGGTTATACTTGATGATTGTTTCAACATGCTTGGTGACTATCCAATGTTTGTGTGTTCATTATTCCTGAAACCAGTCATAATCGGGTTTGCCACTAAGCGTCATTAACAACGGCAGTTAGCAACAGGCAGTAAGCAGAATGCAAGTTACTAAATTATGACATCAGGTGGCGCGCGTTTATTTTCCGTATGTTGAATAAATTACTTTTCGGAAAAAAAAGCGAAAACATCCGAATCATTTTGACTAGTAAACTGAATAAGCTGAATTAGTTCCCTTCGTTATATAATCTCCATTAAACTAAATACGTTCATTATTGTCATGAAGACCAGTAAGTTTACACAATGAATTGACTGCCGTGAATGTTTTTGATATTTGTAAGATGCAATTGGCTTATTTTTTATCCGTTGTATATTGATCATAATTAAGTTTAAAATGGCATGCCTCAACACTTTATATCATTTACGAATTTCAAATGTGTTGTGTTCATTAAAGGTATTGTAGTATAGGGGTTTATAAAGTCTTATTAAGATTCTAGAAGTTAAGAATATACAAAGTTTCACGACAACTACCGGTTAACGATTTATTATCATCAACAATCACATGCGTTAATTATATATTTCAGGCTTTATTATTAACCAGCACAATATGCTTATACTGAACGTGCTATTTAAACGTCTCGTCACTCCGAATATTTAGCAACGTTTGTAGAGATTGCAGTCAAGTCATTTCAGTTCATCGTAATTTCACTTATTAGTTAATTTGAATACGCCGGTGTATTTTTTTTACTTCGTTAGGCGCGACCCTTAGTCCAAATTATAAACGCTTGTATCATCGTCCTCTGCAAACAAACATAGTTTTCACAAACGTACTTTCAAATCAGGTCATATGTTTTACTCGGTTACTGCGATGACATTATGCGTAAATGTCGTAGGCCTCCGTGTGTTAATGTCGACAATAACACCAGCATTGGCATGAAGACAAACATACAGCTGGTTTAAAGTGCACACGGTGCCGCAGCTGCTGTCGTTTCTACCATGGTTATTTATTTAAAAAATGCTTTATTATATGTACATATAGTTAGAGATAGTATATCGGGTCAAAAATTAAGATACGTGTGCAATTAGAAGATTATATATTCTTTTGTGCATAAGGATCATTATGTTTAGTTAAGGACTTTGTCCTTCAACTAAAATTTAATCCTTCGGGAACACTTCTTCATTGACATATTTTTAACTAGTTTAATATATTACAATACATCCATGCGCCGACATTTTGCTGAAGTCATTTGTTCATTTCTTAGTTGCATAACAGAAGAAAAAAAATTAGTTTCACATGTGCAATGCATTTACGATCCACGTATTAGCCTGTACATCCCTGCGTTGACTTCCATTTGCCAACTACATAAGATTTTTATTTCAATTTAAGGACTGAACATATACTAAAATATTCTCACTTTGTTTTTATTTACCATTTACACGCGCGATCTCTTTAGCAATGCTTTACAAAAAATAATAGCTATGCAAAATTGCCAACAATTTCGCCGGCATGCGTAATTGTGTTATCTGTTATAATCTGTCTAGCACGAAGTCATATTAAGTCGTAATTTAAACTTGTTTACTCATAGGGCTGTACTCTAGATGCTGCACTCAAACATAGATAGTAATGTCACAGAATGTGGTTTATGCAATGTCACCACTTCCCACAGTGTTTTGGTGAATCGCTCCATCCCCCTTCACCTAAGAAACGTTGAGCATGGAATAAGTCGATTTGCGCTATGTGTGACTTTGTTTTATTTACCAAAATGTTGGGGTCAGTGGTTGGAGCCCAATTGAGTTTTTTTTGTTTCTTTAATTTTATTCTTGTTTTTTTTAATGGAGCTTTTAAGAACCAATGTTTACATTTATCAATATTAAGCATTTAATGTCAAACTGTAAAACGGTCCCTTTAAGATGTTTACTAAAATGCTACAAAGTAAACATTTAGAACTCATTGGTTATTTATTTGATTTAAAGGTGATTTTGTTTATTTGCCTTGTCAGCGACATTGCTTTGAAGTTATTATCACTTTTATCTTTTTTTTCAAATCATTAATAGAAAAGTTAATTTAAGCTTCATTTTGGGAAAACAGGGCTTAATGCATATGCATTAATTGTCATCCCAGTACCAGGGACTCTCTTTTAACAAAAAACACTATACAGTCAGGAAGTATCGTCCTTGATAAGCTTGTTTGCACTGCACAGGCTAATCAGTGTGCACAGGACACCACTTATTTGACATGCATAAAGCCCCGTTTCCCTGAACGCATCCAATATTACAGATTTCAATGATAAACTGGCCAATATCGTCCCACAAGCTGTTTAACACTATTGATTACATACACGCACTCACTGTCTGCAGTGTACCAGTGGTGAAGTATAAACAGGCTAATAAGTGCACATGCAGATGCGGTGGTTATCGTTCTTAGAGTAGCTAAGAGCAGACCGACTTGAATTTAATGGCAGTAACATTAGTTGTTCGCAAGCGAACAACTAATAACAAATGCGCATATACGCGAACTGAAACGCCAATTGCAACAGAAAGAAGTTAAATTATAATTACGGATAACCTTTATTTTTTTACAATAAACCATTTGCCCAGCAATTTGACACTTCATAAAACTACAATTACATAGACTACGACATTTAATAAAACTGTGGTTCCGCTTTTCTCATAGCTTTTTCATATGCTATATCAGCTGTTTAGATGGACTGAAATTATGTCATTAGTCGTTATATATAGAGAATAACAGGTTACTGTCCCATCGTTTTGTAATATATCAGGCGAGGCTTAGAATAATATAGCGGCGAGGCTTGCCGAGCCGTTATTTTATTCGTGCCGAGCCTGATATATTACAAAACGATGGGACAGTAACCTGTTTTTCTATTTATCATACCACATCTTCCTAAAAATCTGCAAAACAATCCATTTTTTATATTTAAAATGTACGGATCCCCGCTGATTTTGCTGATCCGGCTCAACACGTTGACATACACGTAGAAACGGCGTTGGAAAAGACGACACGAATAATCGTCTATTTTAAACATGGTATAGAGAAAAAAAGTTGTTTGCACTACGAATTGGAAGAGTACACCCGCTTTAATTATAAACGTCTTGAATTGGAGATCAGAAATGGACTGCAGCGACAAATTTAATCGAAAAAAACGCACTACACCGAATAGTTTGGAGACGCCATTTTGGAAATGTGTTTTGAAATTGACATTTTGATGATGGTGTCAATATTGACATAAGCGTGTTAAATCGTTTGTTTAAATAGTTTAGGATTAGCACACAGTTATCATTTGTCTTAACTTTCTGTGCAACACTTGCGAGTGCAATGATTATATCTATATTTAAGATTTATTGTCCCATTGATGACGTCATTTAACTTATGTAGTGCGGGCTGTGATGATTAAAAAAAAGTGTTGACTTTATTGCAAATCCCACGTAACTCCAAACATTGACTGATATAAGAACTTCCTGTTGACCATGATATAAAAAATATATCAGGCAACCTTATGTCAAGCAGATATCAATGCTATGGTATGATAAAACTAAATATGACAGTGTATATTGCATTGTATGTTTTGGTCTGTCTTGAATTGATGAGTATGTTGGTTTAAATGTTTACATAAATCGATATGATTTACTTATAATGTTATTGTTGTTTAAGTGTTTAACCATTAGATGTTTTTCATGTATTATATCCTGTCACTTATCTTTAGTGTGTACACTCATTTAATAAAGCACGAAAGTAAGTTACATACAACGAAAACTATGCATGAAACATATAGAAGCAAGAAAATAAGTTGGTATATCTGAAAACATAAAATATTATATCGCCTCTAAAATGCAAATTATGAAACCGGGTATATAATGTCATTTGGAATTGCTAGGATAGTTGAATTCCAAAAATCATGTCATAAAGTATACGCATAATACTGGAAATCTGTTTTAACTTACAGTTGATGGAGTTTTAAGCTCTCAAATGAGTTTATTTCTTCTTGATAAAAGGTTATTATCCGCTGTCATTCGTTACGATGTTTAAATAGCGCGTGATATCAATATCGGGCGACTTTTAACTTCAGTAAATAAACGGACTAATATCTAATTATAAAAGACAGACACAGAGTTTATTTCGACTTGACAATGAACATCGGCAACAAAACACCATGCAAACTGTACAGTGTGTCAGTTATGATAGGAGCAAAGTTATAAATCATTTACTTAGCGAATTAATTTGCGTGAGCACAAATAAAATATAACAACGAAAAATAAAAATAGAGGATGAGCAGTTTAAGCATTTTTGCATTTAGAATTGAGATGTTCGTTATTTAAGTGATTCTTTTACAAAAGACAGAATTTTATTATTTCTGTTGAATTTTTTCAATTGCAAAAAAGTATTTATACAAAGGTGACCGTTTATAATAACATGCTTTTTGTATTTTATTCTAATGATTTCAAACGCCGGGCAATGCAAATAAAGTAAAATTGTTGTTCGATACAGGTAGAATCGCAACAAATGCAGTATTATTGGTCTTTAGAAATGATTTCTCTTGCATAACGACCAGTAAGAATATGTTATGGATGGGCTGACAATCTTATTATAGTGAACAGTTTTCTCAAACTTCTTGGTAGAATGGCTAATAAGGACTCATATTCAAAGTTCATTCAAAACTTCGAATGTCATGTAACATTTAATTGTTATTTAACGTTCCATACCAATCCTATATATTAACGTTCTATACCAATCCTATATATTAAACGTTCTATACCAATCCTATATATTTAACGTTCTATATCAATCCTATATATTTAACTTTCTATACCAATCTGTATAGAGTAATCATATACTCTTCGTTTGTATTCCTCTACAAATTTAATAATGGCAATATGAATATTATTCATATCCTAAAAAAATAAACTATGGCCAGCAAGCATTTTTTTAAACATAACATATGTCAGCTCATGTGATAATCTGAAACGGCCAAGTCATAAATGTGTTTTATTATGATATTTTTAGCTCTAACTAACTTAAATCAATATGTTATGACATTGACATTCAATATATATATATATGGGAAATCTACCCCGCTAACCATTGACACCTGCATTACATGTGTAATGGCTAACCATTAATTATCGTTTACAAAATGTCAAAAGGATTCTTTCCAACTCCTTACATTGAATATAGCCCCAAACGTCCGTGACATTTTTTGTTAAATGAAACCAATAAATGCGTCAAATAGTTGACAATCAATAATAGTCATGAAATTAAGATTATACAATATTAATTGATTTTAATGTTTCATACGTTAGGTGTTCCTGATTCGATGTAAAACTCCGAGTATAATGAAAAACAAATACTCAAGGTAGTAAAATTCATTTTTGAATGACATATCCATTATAGGTCCACTTTTCACGTGGAAATAAACCGCCTCTTTTTCGAAATACCATTACTTTTGTTTTCCCTGTATGTACTTATTATAAAAGCAAAAAATCTATAAGGTAAAATGAGCCGCGTTCTGAGAAAACTGGGCTTAATGCATGTGCGTGAATTGTCGTCCACTCAGGCCAATCAGGGACGAAACTTTCCGCTTTTATGATATTTTTAGTTTCAAGGAAGTCCTGCGGACTGCACAGGCTAATTTGGGATAACACTATACGCACATGCATAAAGCCCAGTTTTCTTAGAACAAGGCTCAAACATTAATGCTGCTTTACGACCCGCAAACTTTATAAAGTATATGTACGCGTGTCATAAATCATTAAAATTGGAGTGCTTAACTTTCTACGATGTTTATTCTATAGCGCAGAAGGGGATTTGAGAACAATACAATATCTGTGAAAATACCCAGACTGCACGGTAATTTATGTTTCACAATAATCACTTTACAAAGAAGCAATTATATAATATGTGGAAATTTGCACAACAGAGTTTTTGTCTCAGGGTGCAATTTATCTAGATTCACTCTCATTGGAACGGTTCTTTATCTTAGCTCGTTAGGCGAATCAAAGAAGCGAATTATTTATCTGGAAAACCAACTTGTTTCAAAGACTTGGCACCAAATTCACACAGTTACACATTTATTTCATGGATTGTAGCAATGACAAGTAGACGAAATAAAAAAAAACGTGGATGGCGCCATAATTGTAAATGTTTTAATTGCTCAAAGAATCGTCATGCTGTATGAATGGTGTGGGCAGTCTCTAAATGGACATCCGTTTAATGCTTCTAGTACAAGTTATACTTACATAATAATAGCAAGCTGTGCATTCCACAAACTATATTAGTTTAGTTAAATAATGATTTGATCTACACTCTTTTAACAGAACACATATTAAAATCATGATTAAAACTTGGATCAGAGGTAAATTCATACAGTAAGTGTGATTGCGAACCCTCTATTAATTACAGTATATCACAATTACTAAAATATTTGAAATAACACAACACCACATAACCATAACTAACAAACAACTTGTGTAACCGTGAATATTGTTAATGATATTCGCTTTCATTTCATGAGATGGCTGTATTCACATTTCGAGAAGGGGTTGCATGATATTATCAATATAAACAAACAAAGAATGTCATCGTTTACCATAAATATCCGCCTATATTGTATTTTGGTTGTGCAAATGTTTTTAAATATTGTGTTGATATCATTACATATCATTCAAATTATAACGATAATCCAATGTGTCTTCTTAAATTGTTTATATAATAATTGTACGTCCTTTCATTCAGCCTTATCATGTTTACTTGAATCATACATTATTTAATATATTGACAATACAATGAATCATCGCTGCGTCTTATACTAGGCAACAGTCGATTGCACTAAAGACTTAATTGTGCTTGTACATTTTAATTATGCATTTCATTATGTAAACGGAATTCGACTCTACAGTTAATATCTATGTCGTTATATAATGTATTACCTTTGTGAATACATTCTTTTTAAAAACGCATATGCTACACATTCGGTCGTTAAAAGTAATTATTAAGTAATTACCTATTATATTATACAATTGGTCGAGATAACGCTCTTGTTGGGTGCCCATTTAATTTTTGTTTGGGGCGACACTTAAATGACTATAAAAATGTGCATATTCGATAAAACATCAGCCATTCAAGAATATTGAATTTTTTAAACTTGTATGTATTTTCGCACCTACAATCATTACAATTTATAGTTTGACATATATTGTGATTCATTAAACAAAAGCCTGTCGCCGTGGCCTAGTGGATATGGTGTCCGCCTGGTGAACGGGAGGTCAGGAGTTTCATCCCCACTGCCCCACTATGTTAGCGTACATTATATCTCCTCCAACATATACCAAGTACTGGTTCTAGTCCCAGGAAATGGACTCAAATAAATTTTAAGTACTTTAAATGCAATCGAGCTAAAACAACAATTCTATAATAAACTAATAAAAAGCCGTCAAAGTGCTTCGCCGTCACATATTAAGTTAATTGAAACTGAAACGTTTTGAACGACACGGATAGGCGTTAAGTGTTTCTAAATTAAGGTGTTAAAAAAATGATGACTTTATTACCCATGTGGATCACATTTATTTTTGACGGGATACTTTCCCTTTTAATTAAAATATGTTACACTGGTAGCACTTCAAGCAGGTCAAACAGGTTATCATCACTTTACTTTCGCATATGTTGACCGAATTTCTTAAAGGCACATTTTTTATATGAACCTGCTAACGAAAGACTGAATCATTACGAATATTTCGATATATCACGTAGTGTTATATCCGTAAAACTAGTTTTTTTGGCTGTCGGGTAATTTCGCAAAAAATTCATTAATTGCACCCAAAATATTTGAGAACGCGTATATATAGGTGAGGAAGGAGGTAAATAAGCCATCTACATGTATATTTGTTTGGCTATTAGTAACAAATGAAGAAATGCCTATGCCGACTGTATATTAGACACAAACACAAGAAAAGCATCATTATGTCCTTCCTTTTATTAAAAGCGACCAAGCATATTATTATATTCACGCAGATTGAGATAGTGTCCTATGTTTGCATTGCAATAACGTTACAGATGACGTACTCTTAACTATTTGAATCACATCGATAAGTGAGTTCCTTTGTTGTCCGAACCACCCTGACAGGTGGCCGTGGTGTAATGGATATGGTGTCCGCCTAGCGACAGGAAGGTTACGGGTCCGATCCCCACTGTAGGAACGTTCTTAAGATCTCCCCAAAGACACCAAGTACTGGTCCTAGGCCAAGGAAACTGACTTGAGAGCGTTCTAAATAAGTAAAATAACTATGTTTAAACTTAACTACAGGTTAACAAAATGTTAAGATGGCGAATTTGTAATTTGGATTATAAATAAGTTTAATACATGTTGTGAAGAAATTTGTGTCTATTTGGATTTTGAAATAAGTTTAAGAAATACATTTGTTTTGCATTTATTTGCATTCATATAGATTTTAAAATACGTTTACTACGTTTTTGTTCATAATGTTGGCATTTAGATTTTACGCATTCGGTCATCGCAATGGTTAATGAAATCCATTAACTGTTCATTTTGATGGATAAAAATTGCTTGTAGTTTTGTCGTAACTGTAATTGTTTAAAAGTGTAAGTGTTTAAAAGAAAAACATTTTCTAATTGTGCCATTTAAATAAAAAAACAAAATAAGAGATACAAAATGGTGTTGAATAGGTGCTACAACTTTAAAAGGCTCCTACAAATAGTCAATGTACAATAAGTACTTTAGTGCAAATGCACCGAGGTCAACCTTAGAATTTACGTACTTTTATATACCATCCTACGGCGCCTGGCGTACTGGCATGTAAACGCCTCTTGCGTCAGTCTTATGTAAATTTAGGTCCATATTAGGTTGTAAAGAGTCGGTCACAACGCCCCGTTTAAATATTTAAGCTGGCGTTTACTTAAATAAGACGTTAGTTTACAAACACTGTAGTGGAACATACAGCGCTATAAACGTGGATTTGAACACCTAAGCTTTAAAACATCGCGGACTAGCGGCTTGTGTGAAACTATTGCACATCATTAAAATAAGCGTGACATTAAATAAAGAAACAAATGATTCGTATTATAATTCCATCAAATTAGAATTTACAAGAAGTTAGAAGAATACTTATATTTTGATTATGAAGAGGGTTCCGTGAATACTTTCTGTGTGAAAACATCCAGACCACCGAGTAAACCACTGCACAGTTGTCGTATCTGTGGAAATATTGAGCATCTGATGTTTTGTCGTCGGCTGGCAAGTTATCTAGACGCAAGTGTAGCATTTCTGTAGATAGATTGGAAGCAAAGCAAACGCGAGTGTTTTTATTAACATGAGACGCAACATTTTATGATAATTATATGCAGAATAATTAACCAAAAATACAACAATTATTTATTGGGATACGATTAAGATAAGCAGATATTGAGAAAATACGTGATAATACACATTTGTTTGGCATATATTTGAAGAAGGGAAACTGCGTACCTCGCGTGTATACAACTGTGTTCATCTAACAGGAACCACTGAACTGTGTTTGGACTGCATTTGAATACGTTTTAACTGTTATCGATCAATCTTCTTCAAAATGGTTAATGTTACGATGATCGCATTTTGTATGATCGTTTGTGTCGTGGCCGTCTCAGAGTGTGGTGCGGGCAATATTAAAATAAACGACGCCCCAGAAGAGGTGAAACTTTCAAAGGTTCAAGAAGAAATGGAAGAGTTTCAACATAAGACGTAAGCATTTTGTTGTAATTAAAAAGTGTTGTAACTTCAGCATCATATAAGGGATTCAAAAAAACTTCATATGATTTTAGCAAGAATATACACACAATCTACATAAGAGCGGTAAAACTGTTTCTTGTATATTCAAAATTATATTTCTTATTACTACTTTTTCTTTCGCATCGTATTACTCACGAATGATGCCAGGATTCAATGTCCGATCTTGTTGAAGATAAAACGATATATACCTCTGAAAGTTTTAACCCCCATTAAAATATACAGGTATGACAAATATATTTCCCTATTAATGTATTAAAGAAAAATATATATAATTACTCGAACGTCATAATCATCGGAACTGGTGCCTTGCCATAATTATTCTTAAACAAATGACACGGTTAATATTGTTACTTAACTGTGTCGTATTCTGTTTAATACGACGGTCCCCTGAATCTTTTCTTCTGTGGAATTTTACAAAAACATGATTTTTAAAATTAATAAGTGTTTTATAATTCGAATAATGCTGTATGATTTTCTCTTTATAATCATTGTGTACCAAATAAATTGCTATATATTAAATGTATCTAAAATGCGTATTTTTCAGGACTGTACACCACTTTGCTCGTCACGGCCTATGCGCTCACATCCAAGGCAAAATGAAATTCTTCAAGGCTTTGCAGAAGCATTTTATCGGCATCTCAGGTGATACACTAATGTTTTTTGTTTATATAATAAAGGTATATTATTTTTATCTTTGTATTATAAAGTTCAATCTTCATTTGAAAGTGATAAACTTTTATTTTTTTTCAAATGCGTGCGCTTTAGAAATATGAACATTGACTCGAGTAATAACCGGTTAACATGTACTGTTCCTTCTACGTAATACTACTGAGCATCTATTCACATTCTCCATGTATTTGAGCACAATTTTTTATCCTTCTCTCGTTTGATAACACGCAATTTGACATATACATTCACTTGAAACAATTTAATAGCGTTCAACTCCTTATGAACAATGTTACTTTAGATAAAGCACAAAGAGAACACCCTCTACATGGAGAACATCCGCTAATATTGTTACAACGCCTTATAGATCGTTTTCTATAAACGTTATGTTTTAGTATATCATTACAATGTGTTGCAGATCATATGAGGGTAAATTTTATCATGGATATCTGTTCTCATAAGGATGAAATGCTGGACCTATGGGTCAAAGAAATCTTCGACATGGATGGTAATACCTTTGCAAATTCACTTGGACATGCATGATTATTGTCACTTAAGTCGATTTCTAATTTAATTTTCACTTACTTTTCGATGCGTTAATGTTGCCTAGCCTCCCTTAATAAATATAGCTTTGCAAAGGCACGTCAAAGTTTTATCGAAAGTATCGATATTCGTTTTATTTTTAATTTAAATAAAACTTCTGTTAAACCATATAGTATTTAATGCTTATACATAGTCACACCATCCATGGACAACTTGACATTAAAACTGAATAAACTGGATTGAATTCTGATTATCAGTTCCTAGGACATTTGTTTTTGAAAGAAGGCATGGCCCAACAGTTGGCACGACAAACAATCGCATAGCGAACGCGAACTCACATGAACACACTGTAATCACCAGTAGGCGCTATTCATGAGTATTGTTTTGTTTCTAGGGGATGGCTACATCTCACATTTTGAGAAGGGCCTGTATGACCACATCAACTGAGACTGTGTAGCATGGCAACGGTGATCATCAATAACCGTACTGGTGCACATTGTAGACTTGATAACGATTAAGCGCACAGTTCAATTTCGAAGTGTACATGTAGATGACAAAACACTCCTTTAAGATTGAGCTTTGCACCTCTCGGTTAGTACGAAGATGTAAGTTTGGTTCAGGAACATCCATTCAAAAATAAATTTTAAAATTGTATGAACAGTCACATAGAATACTGTATTTACATGAATAAGTTCCAGACCTTAATATGCATGCGTCTTAATTATAAAAGAAATTGATCGATATTATTTATATTAATTTTTGTTTTTTCTAGTCATAATTATTGGTGTTAGTTATTGTAAGTCTGTAAATTAAACGAAATGTATTTGCTACATGTATATGAATAAATTATGTCGTCGAATAGGGCCTATTTATTTCTGCTATATAAAATGTAACTCTAACATTTATACTGAAATCACGAACATGCACACAATCGAAGAGAACGTTGTCTTGAAATATCAATACTTACGTTTGACCCTGTTTATGTCGATTTATTCATGTTACATAGTGAGATTATTTAAAAAAAAATGTTTGTTCATTGTGTATTTTATTATGCTTTATTTATGTATAAATTTGCATAAAACCAATTGTTTTTGCAAACATCAGTCGAATATTGTTTAAAAATAATACGTTTTCACTTAATCAAATCAATGGTATATGTTGTTCGATGTGTTTAATGAATCGTATACGACAAGCTGAAGGCTACAGTCATAACATTGCGCAAATTTCGATGCAAGAATAACAATACGATAATTGCAATACAACATGACCAATAGAATGAATATAATACAATAATAATAATACAGCCATTTATCTTCTGACAATGTATCTGGCGTTTCATTATTATTTAGGTTGCTTCTTCTTTCATAATATATTGTTTATTAGCTATATGTTTTCTGTTTGTCATACTTATTTATTGGAAATAGTCTTTAATCGATGCGGTATTGTGATATTCTTGTAAAATGTTTATGTCCCGAAATATCGATGTAATTGTTGCAACACAATTATGATGATAAATGATTTTGAAATAAAACAACATGTGAAATGTCGGTATTTTAAGTGAATAGTAATGTCTTATATATAACAAGTGTGATACGTGATCTAAACTGTTTAGTATGTGGTCTAATTGATATATAATTTAATAAACGCATTAAATATTTTAATACATTAATCTTTGTTTACTAAAAATCGATATAAGTGCATAAATCATTGTCTTGTTTATAAGAAATTTATTTTTGATGACATGCTTATATATTCATAACGGGTTATTTTCATGGCTATTAATCCAGTGTCATAGTTGACATAAAACCAGTGGACAACAAATACGACATAGAAACCGTCTCATTTTTATACATGGAATAAATTTATACATAGTCCATCTTTTTAATATTTTTACACCTTAAATGAAGCTAATGTTCAGTCCTGATGTAGATACACAATCATGCATTCCAAGAGATAAATATTTCCCCCGCAGTTATTCTTTGAACGTCTTGTTGTGAGGAAAATTACATAAATTAGAATATTGATTCACATAGATACATCACGATATACCGTTGGCCTCGTGCAAATGCACAGAACTAATAATCACATATGACATTATGTTTATTAGGATTATTTATGATTATGAAATCAGAAACATGCGATTAGGCAGTAAATGCATATGCAGCAACGTTTGCAGTTCACCTTAATGAAAAACACGAATTATAATACACAATTGTACATTGTACGTAGGCCTTGTTGGGTGTACCAATCAAAGTGATGGATATCCTTTGCTTCTATTGTTTTGATACATGTGTTGCAGTAACATGAATATAAAAAGTACGATAAAACAACAGCTATTTCAGAATTTTTAACTTAAAAATGTCAAATTGTGTATCTTCAGAACAATAATTTACTGTTCAAATTTTGACGTGGTACATTTTCAGTGATAAATCAAACGCCTTCAGATTCAATCACCGTAATTATTACTTTAAGTTAACCCATTGAGATGACACGAATACGTTATTAATGTTTCTTATTTTACGTAGTTAACATCTGACGACGAAGTTATGTCTGATTGTTTATAATTATCGAGAAATATTTTGCGCGCAACTGTCACATTTAATATAGACATTTCAAGATGATGAACCGGTTGCACGTCAAGCACGCTATCAACATGTCTTTTCTTCCTGCATGCTCACCAAATTACTTAAATGTAAATTATGTTTGCATCAATGTGCTAAGAAAAAACCCCTTAAATTTTGCTCAATTATGTACAAGTGCATCAGTTTTTTTATATAAATTTTCTGCCTTCGTTTTGTTTCTCCAAAATTCATTCTATTTGTTTAAAAATCGCAATTGTTTGTTGTATGAAGGTTATGCACGTTAAGGTATTACATGAATGTATACGATTCCGTTAACAGAGTGCCCTACATTTCAACGCGAAATATTCGCATCCGTAATGTTTTACACTATTATTATCCCCTGCTATTGCACATTAGCTGTCTGCCATATTTACACAACAATGCCCATTGCAATTCCATCTGTAATATTCGCAAATGTATCAGTAGAGATGAAAACTAGGCATCTATGCTTTTATGTCATTCATAGAACAAAAATAAGGACATTTATAAGCCCTTGTTTATAAAGAAGAACACATTATATGGAGACAGTAGTATGAATTGAAATGCAAACAGTTATATTCACGTTATTTGTCGCCATGTTTTTGTGTGTTTAAGTACAGCTTTTGCATGACTGTGCTTATAAATTGTAGCTTAAAGGTATGAAATCCAGCATTGAACGCATATTGTTATAGCCAAACATCTCAATTGTCATGTAAAATCCCTTGACTTAACGTTTGCATTAATAAACAAATAGTGTTACTGTTTACGCATATAATCTTTCAGAAGATGCGTTCTTGTACGGCCGGGTTTCCATATCTCCGCGTCCGCGTTTCGTTTGCGTGTGTCCGTGTCCGCGAAAATACGAACTAGTTGAAATCTGTTGGAGCTATACCATGTATCTATGGCAAGCGAAATGCACATTAAATCCTTAAACCACGGTTTAACAGTTAACTATATAGTTAAGATACTTTGAACCCGGGTTCAAAGTGCCGTTTGCACATTAAATCCTTAAACCCGAGTTCAAGAGTTTGAACCGCAGTTCAAAGTGTGTCTAAAAATAGATACAAATCTGTTATCTGAGACAACCAATTAGCGGAGCTTAAACCACAATTAGCTATATATAGAAGGTAAATGCCGCGATTTCATTGGTCCTCTCTTAACTATAGGGTTAAGAGACTTTAAACTGCGGTTCAAAGTCTTAAACTGCGGTTAAGAGGCGCGGAATGCACATTAATTATTAAACAGTTAATTATATAGTTAAGAAATTTTGAACCCGAGTTCAAAGTGCCGTTTGCACATTAATTCCTTAAACCCGAGTTCAAGAGTGTAAACTGCGGTTCAAAG
Source organism: Dreissena polymorpha (assembly GCF_020536995.1). Lineage (NCBI taxonomy): Eukaryota > Metazoa > Mollusca > Bivalvia > Myida > Dreissenidae > Dreissena > Dreissena polymorpha. Next base: position 229,705 of record NW_026273341.1, on the reverse strand, counting down.
TCTTAAACTGGGGTTAACAAGCGCGGAATGTACATTTATTACCTAACTGTTGAATATATACAGTAATAATACTAGTTGTTAATTCATGTTGTCGTTTTATTACCAAATGTATGGATGTAATCTCTAAATTATCTCAATTTCTTAACCCGGAAGTGGATAGTTCCGATTTATTTACGGAACCACATACATTGATAAATATGAAAAAACACTAGTTTAATAATATAAATCCTTTATTAATCAAAATCATATGTTCAACCTCTCCTATACCACTTTACCATTGTAACGATTTGGAAAACAGACCGGACTAAAACATCCGTATTAATAATAATAATAACAACAAATAAAAGCTTTATTTTCAAAACGTTACACAAAAAAGAAAAATGGAAAAATGACATGACAACATTTTTTTATGACAATTTAACTTAACTAATACAAGAATAATGGTTATACATTAATTAAAAATAATTTAACAAAGCGGGATGCTAAGAGTTCTTTATCGACGCACTCCCACTCAATGAGGTCTATTAATGTATAAAGTTTCAAACTGGTGCTATTAATACTTTTTAACGAGACAAACGACGGACAAGTGATCCCTATAAGAAAACATTGGTTAGAAAACAATATTAATGCACAGTATTCGATACAAAAGCATTTGTTCGTTAACAGAAAATACTATAATTGTAACATAATTATACTATGTACAACAACCTCAAGGTAGACATAATGTAATACAAATTTGTAGTTAATTAAATAAATAAAGTATAAAATGAATCAAAAACATTATTGTCTCGCGTTCTGAGAAAACTGGACATAATGCTGGTGCGTAAATTGTCATCCCAGATTAGCCTGTTCAGTCCGCACAGGCTAATAAGGGACGACAATTTGCTCTTTTATGGAATGTTTCGTTTTAATAATGTCTCTTCTTAGCAAAAATCCAGATAAGGCGGAAAGTGTCACTTTACGCATAAGCATTATGCCCATTTTTCTCAGAACACGACACAATTATGCATGTTCAAAACCATTTCTAGCTACATTTTCCCACATTCTCTTTCACTATTGCTTTAACTTATATTTTTATGGGACCGTTTCATCAAAGATCGTACGACAATCTTAATTTATAACTTAAATTTAAAAACTAAAAATATACAAGCTATTGATAAATAGCTCCGCAAGATATAAGCCATCGGTAAGAAAATGATGAAATAAATGATTTTACTTGAAATAAGCAAAAATATGCTTCGGTCTGTTAAAATAATGTTTCTTTGAAATTTGTATCGTATTCTAAATTTGTCGTACGATGTTTGATGAAACGGCCCATAAGAATATAAGTTAAAGCAAGAATTTGACAGTATTTGAGTGATCTCAGCTATATCATACTCTTGGGCACACTCAAATACTGTTTACAGAAAATACTATATTTGTAACATAATTATACTATGTACAACAACCTCAAGGTAGACATAAGTGTAATACACATTTGTAGTCAATGAAATTAACAAACTATAAAATGAATCATTAACATAATTGTGTCGCGTTCTGAGAAAACTGGTCATTATGCTGGTGCGTAAATTGTTATCCCAGATTAGCCTGTGCAGTGTGTAAACTAGGAATAAATCGGCCTTTTTTGTGGAGATAAATAACGAAATACACTTTTGTACAAAGTCTACATCTTAACGTGTCTTTTTCGATCGTAATCACCTACCATTTATTGACCTTTTTGCCATTCAATAAAGCATATATTAAATTAAGAGAACGCTTTATGGAATGGCAAAAATGTCAATAAATAATAATGCCGGTTTCACGATCCTGAACAAGGGGTATATATGAAAAAAAAACTGCATATTTTACAAATTGAACTTTCTTTGCATGTACTTGTATATTGAAATCTGTTTACTAGTGATAATGAGTGACAACAATCTAGCATTTAATGATAACATAAATCTTTACTTTTAATTTATTTTATGCAAGTATTTTATATCCCTATTGTGATCAAACGTGATTGCTTGTTTTCATGATATTTCGAACACTGCAGTAACGTACGATCTTTAAACGTTTTAGCAGAGGTTACATTTGCCAGTACCCGTTCAATACGTTATTATTATGTTAAAACTGGCTAGTATATACTATAATACTATGTAGTTCATGTTCATCCATTTCGGACAAATGTCTTTTTGTATGCCCCTGAAAGTGGGCATATAGTGATTGCACTGCCCGTCTGTCTTTCCGTTACACTTTGCGTTTAGGTTTCGAAAAATGTGAAAAAAGGGGCTTATGCCATCCTATGGTGGCAAGCATTGTTTAAACATGTTAAAATATTTTATTAAAGCAACTGTTTAGTTATTGGCTTTAAACTGTGGCTTAAATGTCTGCTCAATATGCCAAGAGATGACATGAAGGCATCATAAATTGTGTTTAATGACCTGCCACATGTGGTGTAACTTTATTCAGGGACCTACACAAGTATGGGTCCCTGGAAAGGCCTGGATTTATGACACCCTGTTTTAGTCTGGACAGTATCCGATCATATCGAGATAATCGGTTTGTGATGAACGAAGTGGCAATTAAACACTGGGTTAAAAAGGCTTAAACAAAGAGTGTCAAAATTCGTGTGAACAATAAAAAAAAACAATTACATTTATCAAGAGGATTTATTTAATCTGTAACAAGGTAAGTTTTTACAGACATATAAAGGTTCAAATCAGTTAATACTATATGTTGATAACATAAAATCAATCTTTTTGTTGTTTGTTTTCGTCCATATTTCTGTTCGTTCATTGAATTAAATTTATTCTGAAAGAATTTCCATTTCTGAATATTTTTTTGTTCTTAAAAATGGTCGCGAAGATGTGCCAAATAGAGATTGTTATGGTAATCGTATCACGATGCGGTTCATCAAATGCAAACAATAGCGAAATGGCCGCTGTCTTGACGGCCAAAACTTACGCATGTGAAAACCTGACGTCATTATCGGAATCCCCAAAACCTCCTATGATATTAATAAGTAAAAACATCATTTTGAATAAAAAAAATCAAATTATAGCGAATAATCAATTTCTCTGAAAACACTATTTTCACTATCAAATATAACAAGGTATTCAACTCAAAATGACCCGAATATAGGGTGCATCGCTTTGAACAGCTATTACTTCATCAAGTGTGCAGCGATTTTCATGAACTCGGTCTTATTAAACGCAGAAATAAGCGATCCTGTAATGGCTGAATCAGTGTACCATGACATTCGCGCTGTAAACAAATAATATTTGTTGGAAATTTAAAACCGCTGGCATGTTTCAATAAGAAAGACATTTGTCTTTCGAGGTTTAATAATTTAATTACTGAATGCATTATGCATACGTTTCAATGAGACTCGAAGTCACTCGGCTTAGCTATCCGTTATACAGTCAAGTTACCATTACCGGATCAGTAGCGTAATAAAGTTGTTCTGACGAAAAGCAATAAATGTTTTGAGACTTCTTTTACATCAGTTTGATTAAATATTACTTTCCTTACTGATTCAGCACATAGTTTTATTTTTAATCGCAGGCAAAATGTATTTGTGATACCTTTTTTTCACCGCAGAATTCATGCATTAACGGATCAGTTGTAGCCATAACGGATCACGTGATCGAAACCACTCCGGGGGCATCTAACATGCTATTTGAATTGTCGACACATAAACTGTGTTGTTTACAATGACCAAGTTACATTGCCAGTTATAAATAATATTCATTATTTTTGTATTGTTTTCTATATGTGATCTTGTATATACACGTTTCGCATGGTGTTCTTGTGTGAATTATCTGTTGAAAAACCTAAATAGATCGAAAAGATGGGCATCTTATAAACCATGTTAATTGTTTTAATCATATCTAATCATCGGTATTGAACATGGAACATAAATACAACATTACGAGTGAGATCATTTATTGAAAGAATCAACAAGATGTGCATATATTTTAATATATTATATTATCAATTCGCATATTATCACGCTTGATCCGTTATTGCCCTAATTCTTCATTTCATTTAAGGTGTTGCAAAATCTTAAACACGAATCAAAACTGAAACGGACTTTTGCAGTGAGAAAGACTACTAAATGGCCTTTAAATCAATGCGTAAACTCTTTACTTTTCAACAGAGTTTTAGAATGTGGCCGCGAATAATGTTAAACCTCTTTTTGGAAACGAGACGGAAGTAAACAAAGTCGTATATACATGTCGCCAAAACATACAAAAATGTTTAACAACGAATAGCTCCAATTACGACTCAATCAATGCATTTAGAAAAAAAAACGGCCTTGAAGATGCTGTGTGCAAAATATCATCTAAAAATGTCAACTATTTATCGCGATACGCATGGTCTTCAACATCAAAGTGATGCGCTATGGGTAATGATCCGGAATGGTAACTTGACTGTACAGTCAGTCAACCAGTTTCGAATAACCTGGCAAAAAACGTTAATTCACATGTCCAGTCCACAATCATTTATTTCGGGATTTAGTGTCAATGTGAGATGATGTAAAAATAAAGGGTAAAATTTATTTTGTATGATAACAGGTTAGGCCAGACGGCATATGCATTTTTTTGTCAAAAATAGCCAATTAAAGTTCACCTTTTCGGAAAATTATTTAAAATCTTTCAACTTACAGAATTAGTATTTCAAAACATTATCATGGCATTTGTATTCAATCAGCAATTTTTGTATTTGAAAATAATAAAGCCTTCTATTTCCATATGCGCATTTCAAAACATAACTCATTCAATCAGTTCTGGTTAACTTTTTGCTGCATTTATCCCACCCCCCCCCCCCTGTAAGCATAATACAAAAGCTTTCTTACTAAAACTTTGTTACTTTATTCCTTTACCTAATGTAGACCTTAGACACTTATCTTTTTTTTATTGGGGAATTATGGAAAATTAAATACAAATTAATCGGAACTGCTGATTTTCCAGAGCTGATTGACAAACTGTACACTAATCCGAATCGACTGTATTTCGGTTAGGGGTATTTCTATCAGATTTATACCATAAAAGGATCACAAAGAAATTATATAAATATAACCTTATTTGCTGCAATAACCTCACACTTTTGACGAAGTCTGCGTTGTCTGCAAAACCACTTTGAAGTTTTCTTTCTATATCTTGGAATGCTGTTTCAAACGTACGTAATAATTCACATACTTCATCCGCCGCCATCTTGATAGAAATGCGTCAGGAACAAAACAATATCACATGACGATATTGGTTAATAATTAATGTGCAGAGACAACCAAACACCTAAAAGTCTTAACCTATTTTTCAAAGTCTTAAACTGCGGTTCAAAGTCTTTAACTGGGGTTAAAACGCGCGGAATGCACATTAATTATTTAACAGTTAACTATAGAGTTAAGAGACTTTGAACCCGAGTTCAAAGTGCCGTTTGCACATTAAATCCTTAAACCCGAGTTCAAGAGTTTGAACCGCAGTTCAAAGTGTGTCTAAAAATAGATACAAATCTCTTATCTACATAATTCAGAGACAACCAATCAGCGGAGCTTAAACCACAATTAGCTATATATAGAAGGTAAATGCCGCGATTTCATTGGTCCTCTCTTAACTATAGAGTTAAGAGACTTTGAACTGCAGTTCAAACTCTTGAACTCGGGTTTAAGGATTTAATGTGCAAACGGCACTTTGAACCCGGATTCAAAGTCTCTTAACTATATAGTTAACTGTTAAACCGTGGTTTAAGGAATTAATGTGCATTTCGCTTGCCATATGTATCCGCATTTTTCGTCCGCGTATTGCGTCGTTAGCGATTTTTAACGGACGCAGTCAACATGAAAGGTCGACTTTCAAGCATAGATACTAGTGAAAAAATAATACATTTAGTAAGGGATCACCCTGAAATATACAACCAACGTATGAAAGAATACAAAGACAAATTCATTGCATCAAACATTTGTACACTCTATTATAATCGCTTTTCAAAAGACACAGTATATATTTCAAACGAGATATAACGCTATAGTAAGTCGCTATTTACGTTCTACTAAGACGGAAGTAGGTCCTGAACTCTTCATCGTGCAGCTCTTATTCTCTAACAAGATGGTAGTATATGCCGTTAGTTTGACGGTTTCTTATGATGGCACGTGTCCAGTACCTATGTCTGCGTTTCCGTTAACTAACATGCAGTACTGTTATAATATTATGAATGTGAATAACAGTGTTGGTATATAAAACTGGAATGAAACTGGTGAGACTGCATTTTCGATTTCGTTAAAATGTCGAATAACATGATGTTTTGTTGAATAATTGATTGATTAAATTTAAGAAAAGTGTAAGTGAATTGTTCTTTAACTGTTCGAAGGAAATCGATGTTGAATTAAAAGGGTAATTTCTTTGATGAATAAGTCGTTCCTTTGTCAGTCGATCAAAGAATGTCTATCCACAAAGAATTGCCTGCTTTAAAATGGAAAATGTGGATAACGATCAAATATGTGTCCAAAATTTTTACTCGTCATGGAAGCAAATTAAACTTTACGAAAATAAACATGGTTATTACACAACTTCGGTTAGTAGATCAATAGAGCCTAGATGTTTTACTTTTTTATGGCTTATACTGGATGTGGACGCCATTTTTTTCAGTTGAACGTCAAGCGCACACATTCTAAGGGCCGAATATAAATAATCGGCCCTAGGGCCGAATATTTATAATGACTCCGCAATGGTGATAATGGCATGAACAACTGTACAAATGTGTAACTATATATAGTAATGTATGTATTATCTACCGCTTAATTATTATTATAAGTGTACTGTTATTTGATTTGGTCCAATTACATTGTTCGTGATGTAATGTGATATAATGATTCTTTGGCTTTTCCTTGAGGTATTTGAGTATTGGACTATATAGTCAACTATTATTTAGATTAAACATTTTAGTATTTTTAGTATGTCGACACTGCATTCTGAAAATTTCGATATTTTCCTAATGTAATTAATAACAAATGTTCTGATAAAACTGGGGATGAATTGATGCTGACTTTGGAAGTTTTTTCTGAATAGTCGATTTGCAATAAGCACTTTCTTGCAAACGCACCGAAATCAGCCTTATCGTGTTCGTACTTTAAAAACACATCACACGGTACTTAGCGTACAGACATGTTTACGTCTTTTGCGTCAGACTAGTCTAATGTTAGTCCGTGTTAGGCTTTAAAAGAGCCTGTGACACTATTATACTAAACGACGTCCCAAAAGAGGTGAAGCTTGCACAAATTCACGAAAAATGGAAGAGATAGAGTTATCACATAAGACGTAGGCGTTTGTTTTAATAGTATCATTGTATACCTTAAATTCAAATTATTAGTACCTAGGACCTTTTAAAAAAAGACAAGGCCAAGACATTCGAAAAGCAGTCACAGTAACAAGCTGTGGTCACCGGTATGAGTTACTCATGAGTATTGCTTGGTTTTCAGGAGATGGCTACATCTCACATTTCGAGAAGGGCCTGGATGACAACATCAACTGAGACGCAGGGCGGATGGCAACGGTGATCACCTAGAACCGTCCTGGTGCGCATGCGAGTTGTAGTCTGGATAATGATTAAGCAAATGTCAGTTTCGAATTGCAACATTTGCTAAAGCTATTGTAGGATTGAAGTATTCGTACATAAAGAAAAGTTCAAGAATATCTGTCTCCAAACATTAATTGTAAATCTGGTAGAACAGCACACTTTATTTGCTTCAATAAGTACCATACCTTAATGTTTATGCGTAATAATCCACGAACTTCATCAATGTTATAAATTATATTATTGTTATTTCTTTGTTGTAATAGTTGGTGTTAGTAATTGTATTTCTTTGCAATTAGGCAATATTTATTTGTTATATGTACATTCATTGTGTATTATTTTATGTTTTATTTATGTCGTGTACATATTTGCTTAAAACCTATTTTTATAAAGGTCATATTTTAAAAACAAATAATTCGTTTCTACTTATTAAAAAAATGTTTGATGCTATGACAATGATGACAATGCGATAATCACAAATCATAATGTTTCAAATATAATAATAACAATACGATAATAACAAAACAATAAGTTCCCGTCTGACAATGTTTCTGGAGTGTCATTATTATCGAGGCTGCTACTACTTTCACAATGGATTTTGAAATTTATATAAGCTATATATTTGCTGTTTATTTTGCACATTTGTTTGAAATTATCTTAAACCGATGCGGCAGTGTTATATTTTGTAGTATGTTATACAGGAAAATCGGTTCACATGATATGTCTGGATATATCGTTGTCATTATTGCAACATAATTATGATAATGTATGCTTTTGAAATGAAAAAAAACCAACAACCTACGATATGTAGGTATTTACGTGAATATTACTATCTAATAAGCCACAAGTTAAATCAGTAAGTATATGGTCGAATACTTATTTAAATTCTTTATTATCAAATATTGTACATATATTTACACATCTTGCGAAACTAATATTCAGTCGTGCTGTAGATACAAAAACATGCAGCCCAAAAGATAACCCGTCTCCATTTTATGAACGTACACGTGCTCATATTGATCTTCAGTAAGAAATATTAGCTCACGCATTCTGTAATTCTTATCAAACACATGACATTTGTAGGAAAATAACCCTACGGTAAATTGAGCTGATAAAACTAGTGGTTCTCACTATTGACCATAGGGAATACCTCGAATTTGAGCCAACCTTTTTACTCATGACTTAAATTTACAAAAAAAAACAATGAAAACAATTCAAATGATGTAAGATATGGAACGCACACGAAATGCATTGCTAAAATATGCGGCCATGATGTGCAAAATTGACCTTGAGTCAGCATGACTGCCTTATCCAAAATTTTCGCAATAACCTTCAACGGGTGTATAACATATGGACAGGACAGGACAAATGCAGCTCACTATTTGGACATTAAAATATGACATTGGCCTTCTGCTCAGCCAGTGTATCATTTTTACTTAGTGTCATGATAAGTCGTCAAAGGAAATATGAGATATGGACCCGATAAGAAAACAGAGACTCATTTAACATACACAAATCCCAAATCCATCTAACTGGCTAAAGTTCGATTAAACACTTTATGGTTTCAAAGGGGCGGTCAACCAGGTTGCTATATATATCGAAGAAAAAAAGTTCTAAAATACCGTATTTTTTAAAATTATTAGTTTATATTGATTAAAATATCACGACTGGTATATAAAATTACTTTAAAAAATGTTGTTGTGTTTTTATATGTTCAGTATATTCGGTAATACAATTTTACTGCGTATGTCTACCAGGTAATTTGGAGAATTCTGTTGTTGTCGTTATATTTTATGAAACTACGAAAATTGCTTATATAAAATATATAATACATTTCTCATTGTATGAGCGTGGATGGCCGAGTGGTCTAAATGGGAGGCTTTTTACTTTTTTACTCCAGGACTCCAGGGGTCAGTGGTTCGATCCCAGTTGAGGATTACATTTTTTTTAAAATTTTATTCTTGATTTTTACTGGAGATTTTTTAGATCCAATGTTTAAATTTATCAATATAAAGCATTCAATGACGTATTCTAGAACTTTTTTTTTCCGTGATATATAGAAATCTGGTTGACCGCCCCTTTAAAACTATAAAGCGTTTAATTGAACTTTAGCCAGTTATATGGATTTGTGATTTGTGTACATTGTACATTTCGGTAGGAAATGTTAAACGTGCAAATGGTACAAATAAGTTTATTTTCTTAAATACCTGATATATTGCTTCAAGATGCGGCGAATATGCTATAGTGTTTAGTGCTAAGTATAAGTATTACACTAATTAAATATTTGGCTCAGCGGACAAAAATCTGCTGGTACTATGCATTATATATTTCAGTGTCGCTTTGGAATAAACATGACTTTAAGTGCTATTTATCTGTCAAATTGATGAGGTGTGAACGTTTTACTGAAGTCATCAATGACATTTTAGCTGAAATGGGAGAAGTATATGACATGCATTTTATTTCGAAATTAAAATAAATTCTGCAACAGTTTACATAACAAAGCACCAGAGTTATTGTTATTGAGTCTACATTCAAAGTTAAATTAGTTCCGTTGATTAAAGTTTTTTTCATAGTATTGCTACAATAATTAATATATTAATATATACGTATACCTTAATTAAACACTTGTATCGATACAGGTTCTGCCCTTCATTCAATTGATAGATTTGTTTTTTAATGCAGCGGTAAGATTTTTTAAACAATGTATTGGGATATCTATTGCACTTATTGCACACAACTTATAACCGATTTATTTATATTCTGAAATAAAAGCATATAGCAGGTCTTACAGTTCTTTATGTTACAAAAATGTAAATGTGATATTAACTATTTTATTACTGATGCAACTGTTTTAAATTGGAATTTCTCTATAAGTAATTGCTTGACTAGTATTGTTCCTTTTTAGAAGTACGTCACCACTCGCGACGATATTGTATTTTTTAGATATTTTACTTTTTAGAAGTACGTCACCACTCTTGACGATAATGTATGTTTTAGATATTGTACTTTTCAGAAGTACGTCACCCCTCGTGACGATATGGTATTCGTAAACCGTGAATAAAAATATATAAATAACATAAAACATCAAGCATTATCTAAATAGTAAGAGTATATATCCATTAATTTAAAGGTATTCCGATCACGTTTGGAAACAAACGCGGCTTTGTTGCTGGTAAAAAAACAAACGCGGCTTTGTTGCTTGTAAAAAACACTGCAGAAATGCAGAGTTTTGCTTAAATGCAAGGGATCTCAATCACTCAAACTTTACATGAGTATCTCACAGATTGAATGCGTTATGCTCCTCATCTGTAGAAATGCTGTGCATGAAGTAAGCGTAATATTAACATCCCATGAAGAAACTTGCTAATAATAACTGCAATTCTTTTATCTAACATTATCTGTTTTGCCCGAGACGTATACAAATGTCACGTAAATATGTTTATGAAAATAAAAATAACTGAACTAACTGAACGTGATGACAGATATTCGTGTCACAGAATTGTGTGTGGCCACAGCATTGTGCACACTTCTTACGGGCGTGGGTGTATCTTTCCGTGTCAATGCAAATATATCAAACATTATCTGGTTATATAGCACTTTAAAAGTCCATCCCTTGGCGTTTGTCATAATTCAACGCACGTAAACGCTTTTCTGCGTATATGCGCCTTATATTAAACGCTACATGCACATACATTATGTAAAGTGCCTGTGACACCGTTTTACTATTTTATCGGACGTTTATTTTTTTTTGTAGTGTCACAAATAACATTTAATGAGGCGATGAACATTAAGGGTCTGACTTTAAATGGCAATACTGACTACCGACTAGTTTACAACCTAAACGTTCACGTTGGTGAAATAAACGACATTTAAGTAAAAGTAAGTGATGAAAATAATTCAATAGGTAATAGTATTATATTTTTATTTTTCTACATCTTTGAAAGTACATTGAGGAAAGATTATTTTGAAATTTACGTTGCGAAGTATGAATATCAACCAAAATGTAATCTCTGTGAAAGTATCTAGACCATAGGAGTACACACGCCACTCGAAAGCAATTGTTTTATCCGAGGAATAATTACGCAACTGGGTTTTTGTCGTCGGCTGGCACGATATCGAGGCGCCTTTGCAGACGATTGTGACGGCCCTGCTGCCGCTGCTCGTTCTGCGAATCAAACGCGAGTTATTTATCTTGGAACGGACTGTATTATATGTTATATTTTCTAAGAAATCTTTATTTAACAATTCTCATGAGGAATATAATTATTTCTTGGGATAAGGCGTTTTATTATATATGTTTTCCATTAGGGACTAAACTCGACAGTTTGCCTATTACAGATATACGCGTTTCGATTTGTTAACATTTGGAAAATTAATAAATTCTATAGTTTCGACGAATGACTTATTTGAAGGTCTTAAGCGTTTGGTGAAGAGTGAATTTAAATTAATATAAAACTTAACTTGTTCAATCGATTTCAAAATGGTTGGTCTTTCAAGAACAACTTTTTACATGGTAGTGTGTGCTATAGTTTTGGCAGTTGCTACTGCAGACAACATTAAAATCAACGACGCCCCAAAAAAGGTGAGGCTTGACAAGATTCTAGAAGAAATGGAAGAACTAAAAGAACAGTTTCCACTTAAAACGTAAGTCTACATGATATAAAAACGTACGTCTGTTCGTATTGAATCAATTACACACATATCGAGGTGCATAATATACGGACACAAACTAGGTTCAATATTTACATTTGTATTGCTCGTTGCTATATGTTCTCGTTTACAATATAAATTTATTTGTATTTAAAGGTTTTAAAAAGTATTTGATGGTATCGCTAACAAAAATAATGAGGCTCTCCATTTGATTGAGTAATATTGACATAAACTGATTTTGATTTAGATCAAATACAGTAGATTTCCCTATAATATTATTTTGCAAAACAATACAGTAATGATACAAGATTCTACGTATTAAAGCAGTGTGTACCACTTGGCGCAGTAAGACAGATCAACTCCATCTTTATTGGATATTGGCTATTGGAAGCGGACAACGCCAACGAGCGAGGCATGGTATAGGGAAGATAACCCTGGGTTATGGTTAGGTTAGGGTTAGGGTTATGGGTCATGTAAGGGTTAAGGTAAGGGTTAACGCTAACCCCAACCCAAACCCGACCCCTAACCCTTACCCTTACCCTAACCCTCTAACCCCCGATGCGCATTACCAAACCATGCCTCGCTCGTTGTCGTTGTCCCTTACCCGTGTGAACTAAGCGCCCATGTTCGTTTTCATTCCCGTATCCGTTTTATGAAATACAAGTTATTTGTGTCCTCATTCTCCAGGCAAGTGCATCACTTTGCTCGTCACGGTCTGTGCAATCACATGCCCGGCAAACTGAAGTTCTACAAAGCTCTGCAGAATCACTTCCACCGCATATCAGGTGACTATATACCATAACAATTAGCTAGTTACATTGCGTATGCAAGCATTAGTTGTCGGTGTTATACAAGCACGTGAAAGAAAAATCTTTATTCACACCTTATTTATACCAACGATATGGAAAATCCGTTTTTTGTGTGTCTCCCATTTTAGTGTAATTCTGAATATCAAGGCTAAAGAATACTAACTAAGTAATAATAACTATTTCGGGCCCGAAGTGTCGTTAACATATGATGTTCTACAAAACGATATGTTTAATTACTTAGTGCCGTTAAAATATAATGTACTACACAACGATATGTTTAATTACTTAACGAACATCTAATATGCAAATGCTTGTTTTTATATTCATGTGTGAATACGTGGGCGCCCTTGCAAGCGAAGATGGAACTTACAATGTTTTTGTGAAACAGAACCATGTTTGTTATTGTTTATTAAGGTTACATAATATAAAATGCCTATGATCACAGCTTGTATTTTCCTTCTTCACTTAGTTTGTTAAATATTGTTTTTTAAGAAATCACGTGTTTATATATTGGTGCTATTCGCACCCAATCTAATACAATAACTCATCAACCAATCTTTATTCGTCCTACTGATGTATGTATTTTTCATACTCTCAGCTTGTCATTAGTAATTCATTACACAATGTAATTTAAATAACATGTAACATTTAAACAATTTCAATCAACGAAAAAGCAACAACGTTTTTTATAATATCTACTTGATTACTCAATGGTCGTATCCTAAACAAAGCATGGCATTTTTTTCTGTAAGGGTGCATTGCATCCTGAATGTATATATTGAGCATGATTACGTGCCAGATAATTCACTTCTAGATACTGAATAATCTATTTTACAGATCATATGAAGATCAACTATTATATGGATATATGTGCTCGCAAGGATGAAATGCTTGACCATTGGGTAAAAGAAATCTTCGACAGAGATGGTATAGTCGCTCTCTTTGTAACTTTACTTACGTCAAATTCTATCGATACTATGTTACTGTTCGACTCGCAAAAAATGTGGTTTCCGACCTTTAAAAAGCGGAAATATATGCATCTTGTTTTGTTTAGTTAATTTTGCATTGAATAAGCAATTTCTAACATAATCAAAAGTAATGACTGTCGTTTTAATACACGTTTTGGTTTTCCTGATGCGAGGGAGGTATTGAAATGTTATACATGTATACCGAATCTTACGGTAAAAAGCAGTACACATGTATCAAGCTTTCTAGACGGTCAAAACATCGCATAGCTAAATACTGTAAAATCTTTATCTGTATCAGAAGGAGAGGTTTCCTACTATCAAAACGATTGTCTGTATTTATAACAAGAAACTTGCTGCTCGACAGCATAGCCATCACACACATTCCTGAATGAAACATGGGTCGATGCAATCATTGTTATTGTTTTTGTTTCAGGAGATGGCTACATCTCACACTTCGAGAAAGAGTTGTATGACCACAACTGAGACCGATGCCAGACTGTCAACGTTTATCAGGAATTACTGTCCTGAGAATACATATGGGAATATTGCATAAACGAAAACATTAATACAAAAGCCACTTTCTACTTGATATATTGGCAAGAATAAATGCGTGGTCTGGGAGAAGACACTGATTATTGATGACATATATCAAGTTGGTGCAGAAACGTGGACCTTCACAATTATTGTGGAACAACCACAACGCTTCAAACTGTTTTTATACAGGCGCTGCACTCTCTATGATTATGCTTTTTTGAAAACGAGACGTCATTAAATTAATGACGATCTGTTTATCATTATGATTTTGAGGCTGCTGCTGCTGATTATTAAGATACTACTACTACTTATACTAATACAAATATTGATAACAAAAATAATACCAGGTAATATGTTTTTTTTATTTTTGAATTCAAAGTAACCTGATAATTGAACTGAAATTGATACATGGTATTGAAATTGAAATGGTTGTGGCAATAAATATGCAGTTATTGAGTTATACTTGTATAATGGACACATACTAATTGGCTTTAACGTGTATATCATGAACACGCTTGCATTCTGTGAAGAAAAACACACAACGACTTTGTATTATAAAACATGCTGTTTTACCAGAATAAAGGTGATAACTTGACGTTAAATATTGAGTTTTTTTATATATCATTCAAAGTGTATGAGATATATTTTTGATCCATGACCACCTTCTCAATAAGCATGTTTAGGTAAATCACATAGTATTTAAATAAAAAGAAAATAAACTACAAGTTTTGTTTGATTTTTTTTGTATAATATAATTTTTGGTGACGTCAACACACATTGATCTCATGATACTGTTTCTTATGTTTTGGTTGATAGGTTGGACGCTCACTTTCCTGCCATATCAGTAATCAGGTGATTAGCATTGATTTCGTATTTAAATTCGCTTTATATTTCGACTTTACTCCCCGCAAATTTTCTTAGTGGAGCCCTAATTAGGTCATCTCGCTAAGAAATTTCGCACCGAGTAAAGTCGAGATATAGAGCGAATATTACTATGCAATAAAAGCCAATAACTTTCTTCCAAATATGGCTGGAAAGTGAGCGGAATTAAAAATAATAATACAAGTAATAAAGGGTATAAAACTACGAAAAATACCTGCCTCGGCATGGACGTCGCCATCTTGTTTGTCGCGTGATTACCCCCTCTGGGTACACTATTATTCTTATATATTGTACGTGCGAGTGGAATCACAGTTAATTTAAATTTTGCGAAATGTCTAATGATTGCTTAAATGTAAACGCAATATTGCCCTACAAATAAGTGTTGTGCAACCAGTGTTTTGGAATACATTTGTGCGGACTTGCACTTTGAACTTATTTACTTCTTTTGACGGCAAACGGTTTATGTTCATAGAAAGAAGTGGCTTTTAATAACTATTATGAATTTAAAATACCGGTACACTCATTTTGCAGAAGATTGAATGATTTCAAAGATTTAATATTCGTCTGAATGTTAATAAATAACAACACTATTGCCATTGCGAAAACATTAAGTAGCTCTGGCGACCATGTTTTTGTATGAGATTGTTCTGGTTTCGTTAGCGATCAATGCGTGCAATATAAACATTCACGCACTCATGGACGCGTGGCTGGTTGGACGGTTAAAAAAAAGAAATGGAAGACACAAAACAAGAAGTCCACTGTATGTTTTTTTGTTTTATTCTGAATGAAGATATTTTGTATTTATTGAGATTTGGCCATTAAGGTGGTACATATACTTCATGTGAGTAACAAATGACAACTTCATTAACATATTTGCGTTTTGTTGCGATATATCGTGGTTAACATTCACATTCGTAAAACAGCTGGTATTTACAAATAAGAAAACGTATGTTTTAAAGCTTTACACATGACGATAGTAGTATAAGATTGTTGTATACCAACATTATGATAATGATTAAGAATATACAATTTAATTAGCTTTAAATGTTGTGCTACTCATAATTTTTTCGGCTGAAATTGAAGTTTTAAAGGGTAGCTAGGTGTTTTATCATAGAACAATATATTGCTTTGTTTAGAAGAAAATTATGTACAATTCCGTTGTTTTATTATATTTATTTATTTTCAACTTGTTCAAGTACCTATTTTATTTTTAAAATGTATAATGCTACAAAATAAAAATGTTAAAATATGCACATACGTTGTTTTGTATTTAAGTCATGTTTACGCGGACATGTCTTAATAATGGCATTGTCAATAGTGCAATATTATAGATGCTGGTTCAGTGAAATAAAAATGGAAGTTGTACACACGTGTTTTACTCCAGCAGATGTGTATAGAGCAAACCATTCAACACAAAGGTAACGGGACTCTTAAAGGCCATAAAGACAATAGCGTCATGTTCGAAAACATTCTTCTGCTCGTTTATGAAAGATATACTATTATAATACATAAACTATGAATTTCCATGTAATTGGTTAAACTTATCGCTGTGAATATGTTCGTCTGTAGACGATATGTTCTCTGCAAATATTGTTTTGCAATTATTTGAATAAATTACAGTAGGGTTTATTAATCGCATTTTAATAACATAACCGCTGGATGACATGCCTAATAATTAAGTGGTGTCTTGCCTATGCATCAATCGCGATCATCTAATATGTTTACTAAGGCTGTGTTATATTTCTACGCTGATAACATTGATCATACTCTCTTTGAAATTTGATCGCCCAGTGACACACTCACTAGACAGAAACTATCTAGGACATATTTGGAAATAATTATTAAAAACTTTAAATGTGTTTAGTTTAAATAAAATGTGCGAATATTTTTAAGTGAGTACAAAGAATCGGAGTACAAAGATAAAATATATAAAGTGCATTATGCGAGTAGACGTAATGAACCGCACTTCTTTTAGTATGACCGTAAATCACCAAAATGTCGTTAGTGGATAAACTGTGCATCATAGTTTGACAGGACTTAAATTCTCGGTCTTTTAAAGTTCATACCGATGGTATTATCACGTTATCATAGACACATACAAAATGAAAAGTATCACCAAGAGCTGTATCAGTTGCCGACAAATGGGCAGATGATAATAGAAACGTGACATTAAATAAATCTTATATGTGTGATAGTGAATGAACATTTAGTACATATTCGTGGGAGAGGTAATTAATCCGACTCCTACACATTTTATGGTAGATACATTACATCGGTGGAATGTAAGAATAATATTCAGATTTGATGGAAATGAACTGTTTACATTATAATACGTCAATATGAATAACACAAATCAATTCAAATCAATAAAATCATAACTCAAATACATTTCATTGACATGTTGTTCGGTGATTCATTCTTCCTGTCCAACATAGACAACAATGTACTAAACGATATCATTTAAATTTGATAGGCCTATTGTAGAAATGCTTACTATAGTGTTATTCAGGATGAAGTCGTCATTATTGGTGTTAAATTAGTTGACTGAAGTTAAATAATAGTCGAAAGAGATTTCAATCACGTATTTAAAGAGAACATTGGGCTTATTATATTAAGGTTATAGCACACGGAAGAGCTGAGATGTCAATAATCGACCCTCTTCGGACTAAACAGCCACGGCTTTATGTAGCTAGGGACGACACTTTACGTCAGATAAAGCTCTGACGCGTGTTATCGTTTATATTACTTGGCATCCTATGCTTTCCCTTTACTAAAATTTATAAGTGAACACGTTTTTTACAATTTCATTCTCATTCAATCGATTGCGCAATTTGTGACGTATCTGGTATGACTTAATTTCTGTGAGTAAACTCAACCGTTTAAACTTGACTCTCTGGATTTTAGGGAAAACAATTCGGATATAATGGCGTATTAATAGAAAAATTATATTTTTAAAGCATTGAAGAAATTCAAAACGTATTTAAGATTGTGTGTTTGTCATTTTTAATTCAAAACTTTGATAGCAACACAATAAATCAATCCGATAAGTGATTTGATTTCGTAAATCGTGTATCGGTAAGAAAGGTTAGCCTTTGATACAAAAAAGATATTTCAAATATAGTTTTGTTAAAAATAATTTGAGATGAAGTGCTGGAAGAACAGAAATCGGAAATTTATATCGTTGTTATTGTTATCTTAGCACTGGGTTCAAGTTGTCGTTGATGTAAGCGTGTCATTAACTAACTTTATTTATGACACCTGTTAAAGCTCTAATAATGTAGTCAATCTAATAAACCGTACAGTTGAAATCGATATTGCAACAATGGCAATTGTGTGCTTCGTTTAATTGTCATTATTTCCGATTATTTCCTTAACTTGAGGCTTATTTATTCCCGTTGGCTATAATTGAATGTTCAGCGGACGCCGCGCGATCGGATTCATTTTAGATTAAAAAATTGGCCAATGGGCCGCTAAGATCATTTAGGCCCTCTAAATACGAATAACGACCCGCTCGCGTCTCAAATTTGTTATTATTTATATGAACACTATGAAATGTGAATGCGTATCAAATGCGTTTGATGCTAGGTAATGCTTATGGTGAAAAAAAATTTGTTTCAATATATTTATTCATTATAATAAACACCTATTTGTGGGTATTTAAGAAGAAAGTTCCAGTAAAACCATTTCACGAATGTTTGCAAATACGTTATGAAGTATTAAATTTCGTGGGGGACTCTTGCATATGTATTCTATGAGGCGATTCCAGTATCAACCCGTCATATTCTCACGTTCCAACTTTACTGCTGCTTTGATCCAATATACGTTGGCCAATGGTGACATTTCTCTGGTTTTGTCTATCAGCAAAAACATACAGCATAGCCGGTATGGGTCATTTTCAAGTGACCGGAGTGATTGACTAAGTGGACTTACTGGATACAATTAGTATGTCATCTCACAGGACTGTACATGTTCATCGCCAATTAATATATCTGTATTATTAAGATTTGTTTTGAATATAAATGAAAACACTATAATTTCTGCGCAGAAATACAAATTTAAAAAATAATAAAATGAATTCATGATGACAACGTATTTTCTTTATGGACTTGCAAGTGCAGTATAATTTATACTCTGTTTCCGTTTATTAACCTTGATAAGAACCGGCAACATGTGGAGTTTGTTGACATATTTAACCGTCATTGTCTTGGCGAGGTTTACTGTTTGCGAACTTCAGAACCAAGGGACGATGTCTGTAAATGACGATGACAATGCCAATTTTCCGCTAAATGAATATAGAGATATCATCAGACAATATGACGACACAATTGAACCGTGAGTAGACTTTAAACTATTAACAATAAATAAATATTGAAATCGGCATTTTTGTTAGTACATTCACGATATTAACGCATATTTTGATTGACAAAGTACCCATGCTTGAACATTCGTTGATAATAAATAAAGGCATTAATCATAACACGTTGAAAATTCACATAATCTGCATTTATAATTGGTCCTCATTGTTTAGATAATATTTATAAAACTGCAGTGAGTAATGCATGCTTTCTATAAAAGTATTCATAGGCGAATATCAACATATAATATATACATTACAATGTAAAGTTGAAGCTAAACTGTTAACCTCAATCTAAATAAACACAAATGATTGTTATAACTGTTAAACGTTTGTTGCACTATCATTTACGATATTTGTATTTTCAGAACTGTGCATCACTTTGCAACGCACGCTCTCTGCAAACATCCAACTGGGAAAATAAAGTTCTTTAAAGCGCTTGAGCAGCATTTTACCGACGTTCCGGGTAAATCATGTATAAAGCTTAATGCTTTGATTCCTTATAGACTAGCAGACACGATAATGTCCTGATATTTTTATGGATTTCTACTATTTGTATATATACTTTAATGACATACAACACTTTTGTACATGCAAGTAATATTCGTTCGTATTAAAGGTTACTTACATATGCTATTATCAAACAAAATTATTCACTAGGATAAATAGAACCAAATAAAATGTTACAATTTAGCACACATCGAAAAAGCGTATTTACGAATAACACAGATACATTTATCAGTTCAGTTAAGCAGTAAATGTAATAATAATTCTTGCATATACAGACAGGCTGAATATCCAGTTTATTCTTGATCTCTGTGATAAACGGGATGTCACACTTGATGAATGGGTGAAGGAAATATTTGATACAGACGGTAAGTAGAATTGATACATGAAAACATGAATTCCGATAAATCCGTCATGGTTAATCTATGTTTAAATCCCGTTAAAACTGGACATATTCTTTGAACGAGAACATAATTGCGGTCAGTTGATTCGAATAAAATTTTATTAAATTATTAATTTATTGAAATATTTGACCATTATAAATAAACAAGGATGAGGACTTTCAAGTTTAGTATAAGATATTATTTATTTGTGTACCCCACTTTCGTTTATTATGTTAAACGTCGATCTACAAAATACCTGCATACTATTTGAATATATTCCGATCAAATTATATTGTTTATTATACCGTTTTCTTGGACTGGAACATATTGACACTGGTTTTCCTGAAACAAATATCAGGTAGTAGCCAGTAAGCGCTTATTAAAATATATATTAAATAATGATTGTCTGATCGCTTTGGCAGGTACGACTGTCTTTTGTTTAAAATTAGATCCATTCGGTATGTATCATCACACAATATTCTCGGCATGTATTCGGATCAAATATATATTGTTGCAGGCGTATGCCAACCTCGTCCTTCCGACTCGGATCACATTACTATTACTAAACCCCTCAACTGCCTATAAAATTGATATAGTATAGATTGCTTTCTAAAGCGAAATAGATATTGTTATTTAATAAATAACGTACTGCTTAGAATGAGCATTAGACATAGTGGTATAAGCATGCCAAACTTTAAATAATACACATGCATTTATAAATTGTTAAAAATTACGTGTGGATTGAAGATAAGTTTTTATATTTTTAAGACATACTCATGTTTTTTAATTTAATTCGCAATAACACATTTCTTCAAATTTATAACATAATAAAGTGATATATTATTGACAAAGGAGATTACCGCTAAATAAAGTGCGATGCATTACAGGTGATGGATACATCTCCAAAGATGAAAGGCGAAACCTGTGATCATCAGTCTCACATTGTGCAAATTAATACTGGAGTCGATGTGAACGTCTACATAAAGCACCATCTACATCCTTAAGATATGTCGCTTAACAGACAAACGACTGGATAGACAATAATGACCTCACATAGGTTTTAAGCCGCAGTCTTTAAATATTTTACAAGGGTTTCGTAGATATCGTTTCTAATGGATATCTTAGCGGCCAAACTTCAATGGAACGTTTTGACATTTAACATAATTGCATTATTTTTCAATAGATTATGTACACGTGATAGTCGCTAATGCCTCTGAAGAAAATACGTGAAATGACTTTGTATGTGACTATTAGAAAGGTTGTAATTAATAGATGGATTGATAAAGTGGGTTTAAACATGGTTTAAAAATATTTAATAAATTATTTCAGTACGTTTATCCGCATATATTGTGCAATTTTGATTGCGTTTGAACATACTTTATTTCATCTAGCTGTATGTTTAGGAAAGATATTTCGTCTAATTAAAGTGATGACAATTTAAAGACCTATCTGGAACACAACTAGTTTAAGACCTTTCTGGAACACACATCCAATTTCGTCTTGCCAATAGCGCGCTTGTAAAACAAGTTCATTTAAACTTAGGGAGTGAGTCATGGATTGCGTGCCTGTTTTTGTCCTCTGTCTAGTGAATTCGTCTAGTGTCAAAGTATATGGTTATCGCACACTATCCATATCCATAATACAGGATCATTTTGTCATGACAATATTGCTTATGCGACAGACGTTTTACCTTTCTAAATGAACTTGACACCATACCAATGTGCCATATGCTTTAATCGGCACTGTGCGCAGTATATTTTGAACCACTAGCTATCACACAGACTGTATCCGCAAAACCTGAATACATTCCGCATAGCTTAAAACTTGAACAGTGAAACATAACTGTTCAAACATAGCTTAATACTTAGACATTAGCTTGAACTTTAGTTGCATATGTCGCATTATGTATTTATGTTTCACGAATGTTAAGAATGGGATCGGCTTAACAGGCAACATAACTCAATTTGAACACCAATACGGGTTTTGAGACGAAGCCGTTGTTAATTCATTCAATATGAGTCCTATACATTGTATAGATTAAAAGAATGCATTATACAGCATGCAGTAATAGGCGCAATCATGTTTGCATATTCTAATTTATCTATTGGAATAAATGAACAAAAGTGTATGTTACCAGTTTAATCAGTCGGCTTCGATAGAGATTAGATCAAGTTTCTATACACACATATAACGGTCGCATCCACGAAGATACTCCCAATTTCTTTACACATCTAGCCAACCGAAAATTTGAAGATTCCTTCACGCAGAAACCAACGCGACATTGTTTTTATATTACACAGTCATATTTAAAAGTGTGACGTTAAATGTTTCGTCCTTACAGTTTTGTTAAATTTAACATTATTTGTTTCATTCATATAGCGAGTGGACGTTTTTCTATGAAGCAAGTAGGCGTATTTATGCAGCAAGTAAGCATATGTATTTAGCAAGTAAATCTTTGTTGCATCGACAAATATACCAGCCAGGACGACAAAATGGGCGCCGATACGATAAATTACCTATGTCGCCCATTCAGTCGATCTCGTGGGTATGTTTACCATTTTGACGTGTTGTCGTGTTCGCCACTGTTGAACCCGTCAAAACGCAACCACGATATTTCAGAAATCAGCCATAATAAATCAACCTTATTTATTACATATGATTCAATAGTAAAAGATAAGTTACCTCTTAAGTTACGCTTGATTTGGTAACAAAGAACGCGTATGTAAAGTGTTTATTATAATCAGTAGGGGGACCTGATTGTGTTTAAATGAGGATAGTTTAAACTGACTTCGGAAGTGGTTTCGTTTAGATGATTTTCGCTAAGGAGTTACTTGCATTTTCACTTGGCTAGCCACTTTATATGTATATTTCTTTAAAATGAATACTCCTTTAAAATGAATACTCCTTTAAAATGAATACTCCTTTAAAATGAATACTCCTATAAAATGAATACTAATTTTCGCTCTGCGGTGTGAGCTTCCCCCGTTTTTTGTTGCATGATCGTAGACGTCGGAATAAAAAAGTAATTGTATGAAGATCGTCCACAAATGTGTTGTTTACTTACGTGACCTTTGAGTAATTTGATGTACTTAAATGATTTTCTTTTATAATACATAGTATGTGCGGATGTGTATTGTACTAAGTTATTTTTCCAAATCGTATTAATCTCTAAAAATTAATTAATGGCCGAGGTATATTTATTTCCCCCCCCCCCCTCTTTAGAACTGACTTTCATTTAAGCACATTTTATTACCTGATTTTTAAATGACAAACAGCTGTTTCATATGTTAAAGAGTTTGACACGAAAACCTATCAACCTTTAATAAAGTCAATATGTGTATTCCATATTATGGTTTTATAGTATGTTATGTGGTGTGTTTTCTTTATCCCGCTACTTGCTGTGGCATTATAATAATGCTGTATGAAAAACCTGCCTACTGACTTTATCAATTCCCCTATTTGCAAGAGGATGGATTGTGGGGTGGCGGATATACAAGATAATAAAAGGTTGATCAGCCCTTTTCAGTTATATTTTATGCATTTTATGTATATAATGGCGTGTCGAACTTATTCTGAAATGAACTCGTAATTGACAATATTTTTACCATCTTGTCAGATGACGCTGGTTAGGAATTTAAAAATATTGGATTATGTATTCATGTAAGTAAAAAAAAATAATGTATCACTGCTACTAAAATCATATCATGTATTGCATGTGCACTATCTTTCTATTCCCTGCAAGATCATTTTTTCGCGTATATGATATATTCCCCAAAAACAAAACTTTTTTTACATGTATGTCCTCTAAAATTCATCCCATTAAAGTTGTATACAAGCATCAGTTTCATTGCGACAAAAATCGTTAAATATGATTGTTTTCAATAAACAGGTTATATTTAAGTTTGAAATTTAAAAACTATCCACTGATATGCATATTCTGAGCTAGCTCGCGTCAGGAATTCCAAATCGCTTCAGATATTTCGAATCGCAAGCAGTATTTTTGTCTCATCAACCATGTAATAGTGCCAAACCGGCTTTACCCTTTTATTTTTTTCATTACACTTATAGTGTACGTGTAAGTCATTGTTTTGTGTGTTTAACTTGCGTGGTACTTAGATGTTATATATTTTTTAATGGGTGGCCTTCATGTTCATTCCGCTTTCTAGAGCGGTACCCACTTTGTAACGCAATATTCTTGAATCTTGGCATCTTCAACGTCTATAACTGGCGTCTGGTTACCTGCACATAGTAAGCATAGTATTCCGTTTAGATAGCCCAGTATTCTATTTTAGCCATATAATTAATAAATATGTTCATAAGTGTCATAATAAACATGTAAATACTTTGTATATAATACCGTCAAATGTAGTTTATATAACGCACACCAGAAGTAAGCGTTAAGTATGTGCGAAAACATTCAAATAATTTTTTGTGTCAACTTTGAGCAACTGAATAAATCGACATAAAAACGCATCGAGAAACTAAAATAGTAGCGATTTACGTTATATTTAATGTAAACAAGCGGAGAACATGATATTTGTGTATCCGAAATAGCGAAGGTTAAGTAATAAACACTAAATGTTTTGACGTTTTTCCTTTAATAACTGTTTAATTCCGACGTCCACAATCTTTAAATAAAACACCGAATGACGCAAAAACACCACAGAGCTTTATATAAATATAAAATGGCTTACCGGTTAAAAATACACGCTACTCCTTGGCAAATATCATGACTACGGCGCCATCGTAGAAGTCAGTGCCAACTAACCTCACTTTAACCCAGTCAGCTCCCCTATACGCTTGCCCACCCATTTCCCCTCTGTTTAATGTTATGCTGTTTCATCATATCAGTAAATTTGGTTCTATATGAAGATGCTAACGTGATTGTGCACATTATAAACCACAAACCGTGCAAATTGCACTGCACACAAACATGTGGTCAATATTACGAATATACTGGTGACATAATTGTCATATCTGAGGTAAAATGTTTTAACATTTGATACGCGTCCGATATTGACTGCACTTGATATTTCTAAAATCATTATCAAAAGCATTATTGGTAAGTTTTTTATTTTTCTTGGTCTTATCAGGCTAAAACTGTAAACTGAAAGTAGTCTGGCATGCGTTGTATAGAACAATATAACTGTATATCTACATACACTTATTATTAGTTATGAAATATTCATCATGCGAGGTACTTTCTCTTCAGAGACTGAAACAATAATGTGTATGTCAATGAAATAGCTAAATATAGCTCTATGCCTGAAATAAAGCATAAACATAAATTTTATGAACGTGTGTTCGAAAAAAAGTGACTTTTCTCCAATATGAAAGTGATATTTATGACCCTATATTATCGCCAAAAACTTGTCATGAAAGTTGCATATTCTAGACTCGATGACATAAATCGAAAATAGACAAAAACAACTAGGATCAAAATCGGTCCACGCTTCCTGTGTCGGCACTATTCCACTAAACCGCGGGTGCGGTATTCACGCGTCACTTGTTTGCTGTCACGTTGTCATTTTCTATGAGAATATGTATAATTTGATTGAGGTCTCTAGGCGGCTGTTTAGTTTGTGATATATTATTAGTAAAGTGTGAGTTCGTCTAGCTATAAAACCGGCTTAAATCGCCAGTGCTTGAATTGACCATTCCCAGGTGTAGTCATTGTTTGCTCTTTGCAAAAAAGGTTACTCATAAACTACTAGAAAGCGTTCATGAACCCGTATGCAGAAATAGTTGGTCGGAAAATGACACTCTTTTTGGAACAAATGTTGCATTATAAAACTTTCCATTAACCACTCATGGGTAATGTATCGAAAAAGTATATCGTTTGAGCGATGTTTCTGATTGTACTGAGTCATAATGACCATAACTATTTAAAGGACCGACGGATATATGACTGCAACATTATTAGATTGTTAGAAATACCTGTGCCATACAGTGATGCAACCATTAATTGACCGCATTCTTTACACCACAAAAATAACGTCGCATATATCATTCTCATGAAACACGATCTTCTGAATGAGATTAATGTTACAAGTACATTGTTAAATACTCCTAATATTTGAGGGACTGTATTTTAAAAGTTAATAAATTTGCGTTAATGACTTCACTTTTTTGGCCTGGGGCGAAGCCCCTAGGCTAAAGTACTTAAACCGTTTTTTGGAATAAGCTGACTTGGCTGGCTGCCAAAACAACCGCGAATGAATGAATTTGGAAAAGTCCGATTTACCACTTGGCGGTCATTCATGCGCAATCAAAGAAGAGGGACCTATACAAACAAATAGGTCCCTGCAAAGAAGTTCTCAATAACCCGCATTGTGAATACAGAACATAACTATATAACATGAAAGTGTCATAGAACGTGTAATAAAATATTATTGAAGCAAAATTCCTAAGCATTGGATACGGCATAGGTTTTATATTGTTTGCATATTCATGCGAGAATCTCACTTCCGTTTTATCAATGAAATTCCATTTTGATGACGATGTGCTACGTTTCAAATCACGTGACCAATTAGTGGCATTTGATTGGTTTACTTTTAATGAAACGCAAAACAACCGTACAACTGTTAGCAATTATTGTATCTTTCTTTTTCTTTTACGATGATTTAAGAAATGTCTGCACAAGTGACGACGGTTGGGGTTTTTTGGTTGTGTAATTTGAATGTATTGGATTACGGCGAAATGTGTAAAAAGAGTGTGACTAGTGTCCACTTCTCGAAGAAGTTGACACTGGCTCGATGGACTGCCGACTGCGACAATCAAAGGCACGGTTGATCAGCTGTACAAAGGTGTAAAACCTCTTGTATCTTGATCATTTTGGTGAGAAGTAAGTAAAATCACTAAACATATTTTCTTCAAACTTGTACTCGTTGTTTATACTGCCCCTTTTCAACTCAGCAAATTTCTTGAAAAATGCAGCTATCTCCTTCAATATAAGGACATTTTCTTCAAACTTGCAATAGGTCTTTATACAGACGAGGCATATTTGTATGAAAAGTTACATAAATATTTGGGCAATATTTTTCAGTTATCGAGTTATGCTAGGGCAACAAACAACTGCAGTTAAGCGTTGGCACCCACAAGCAGTACTCTTGTTTGATAAATTACATTTGTTCTACTTATATCTTTGCAGATGTCAACCTTAGAAGAAATCATGAACATGGACCAAAGCATGCCCTATGACAAGTCTGCAAGGGGCAGAGTTGTGTTTGCAAGCAGTCCAGAGACATATACTAATGCCAATGGTGAGACAAAGCAGTCAAAGTCTGTTGCTATAGCAGATGACAAAAAGCTGTGAAAGTTGTGTCGTATGACCCAACCCAATTCAACAAACTTATTGAAGGTAAAACAATAATGTTGAGAAATTTCATTCGAAGGGATGGGTATATCATTCTAACCCGAACATCTAGACTGTTCCCAACACAAGAAATTGAAGTCCCTGACAGCAGAGTACAAGAGGGTAAGGCTCTTGTCAATCCACCAGCGGCTCCTATGGTTTCATTGAGAGAAGCACTCAGGTCACCTCCAAAAACCAAAACAACTGTTTGCGGGAAAGTCATTCAGGTATTTATATTACTTCTTTTCATTGGCTTATAATTTCATTATACCCCCACAAACGAAGTTAAAGGGGGTATATAGGAGTCTTGTCTGTCTGTCCATCTGATCTGTATTGGTTGTCCGCTCTCTGACTCGAATTGTTTTCATCCGATCCTCAACAAACTTGGTCAGAAATTTTATCTAGATGTCTAGGTCAAGTTCGAATATGGGTCATGCCGGGTCAAAAAACGAGTTCACAGGGTCACATACAGCATGTTGTATGCTCTCAAATTCAAGTAGTTTTCATCCAATCTTAACCAAACTTAATCATAAGTTGTATCTATATGATGTCTAGGCCAAGTTCCAGTCTTGGCATTATTTTTTTGAGGCACTAGCTTGATCAGACTACCAGCTTGGAAATTTCAATAGCCCGAATCAATTCTTACTAGCCCGAATTAGAGTTATAATTCTGTAACATTTGTAAATATGTTAGTCTTGGACCTAATCCAATCCATCCGGTAATAATACTAGTGAAAGTGTCTAGAGAGATCAACTTACTACACTGTTCAATAAGCATCTACTCAATGAGTGCCCAATGGAGATTACCGATTTACTTCTGAATAGGCTTCTATAGCAGGGGTGTCAATTGTCCCAAATGTGAAATCTGGAAAATAAGACTGAGGGTCAAGCGTCGCACGTCCCCAACCACAATAAAGGGCAGAGCCCTTTATCTTTCTAGTTGCAATTACTGGTTAACCCTTTCAGTGCGGGAACCGAATTTTGAAGGCCTTTGCAAACAGTTTGGATCCAGATGAGACGCCACAGAAAGTCCATCAGGATCCAAACTATTTGCTATTCTGATAATATTCTTTGAAAAAAATCAAAGAAAATGCTAATTTTAGAAATTCAGCAGACAACATTTTAGCAGACGACAAATTTCCCATCATGCAAAGGGTTAATATGTATTTTTTAATCTGATATTGTCAACTATTTGTTACACATCAACTGAAACTGGTAACTCAAGGATACAATGCAAAATAGTATAAACCAGACCATTCGTATCACCGCATCTGTATTCGTCATTGTATAGAAAATGTTATAAAGAAAGTCGAAAATAAAAAATAAAATAATTAACATCGACGAAAAACACTGTATCCAAAAAAAGAATGCCCGAAAGATGTATGTGTTTTGCACATGAAGTAAATGTGCATATCGTTTAATTTCAGACAATGAAAACAAATTTCTTAGAAAATCCGTAATAAATAGATAATATTGTTAGCATTTGCTTTTCAATATGTTAAGCTGATAGTGCAGTGCTTTACTTTGCAAATCGATCACTTAAAATATTTTAAGATGGTGGACATTGTAAGATTTTAGGAAAGTAGCAAGGACTTTTCGTCAGTTATCGTTCATGTATGGCCATCACCAGCCAATCAAAAATCAATAAATAAAAACCTGGGCACAATCGGTACCGAACAAACAATTTCTGGAATGCTGAGGAAGCTATAACAATAGGAAGCTATTTCGGCCATGTAACTTAGTTCAAACACGAAAAAAGCACTTATACGATCGGGCTACTGGCTTGGAATTTTAACTCGACAGACGCAAAAATCATAACTCGATCATCAGTCGAGTGTAATCCAAGACTGAAGTTCGAATGTGGGTCATGCCAGGTCAAAAACTAGGTCACAGGGTCACTTTGTGCGTTTTTCAACATTCATCAAGGTGCTTTTGTGAAGGCAACATGCAGAACATTCTGTGTCCATACAGCATGTGGGTTTTTTTATCAAGTCTGTGACAAAGCTCTAGTTTTCTCAGTTGTAAACCTAATTTAATTATACTTCCTAATAACACAGTATTTTGTGGAGTTGGAATAGGACATCAATATGGGACTATATTGTTTTTTCAACAGTGCATAATATGCAGTTTTACATGTTGTATTGATTTACTTTAACAAATAATAATTAAAATAGATACTTTCATATATAATAGCATCATTTAAAATGTTTTTTTTTACAAAACTGTTTGTTATGTCTCCCACTTAAGTAGTGGGGGACATATTGTTTTTGCCCTGTCTGTTGGTCTGTCTGTTGGTCTGTCTGCGCCAACTTTAACATTTTGCAATAACTTTTGCTATATTGAAGATAGCAACTTCATATTTGGCATACATGTGTTTCTCATGAAGCTGCACATTTGAGTGGTGAAAGGTCAAGGTCATCCTTCAAGGTCAAAGGTCAAATATATATGGCCAAAATTGCTCATTTTATGAATACTTTTGCAATATTGAAGATAGCAAATTGATATTTGGCATGCATGTGTATCTCATGGAGCTGCACATTTTGAGTGGTGAAAGGTCAAGGTCATCCTTCAAGGTCAGAGGTCAAATATGTGGCCCAAATCGCTTATTTTATAAATACTTTTGCAATATTGAAGATAGCAACTTGATATTTGGCATGCATGTGCATCTCATGGAGCTGCACATTTTGAGTGGTGAAAGGTCAAGGTCAAGGTCATCCTTCAAGGTCAGAGGTCAAATATATGTGGCCCAAATCGCTTATTTTATGAATACTTTTGCAATATTGAATATAGCAACTTGATATTTGGCATGCATGTGTATCTCATGGAGCTGCATATTTTGAGTGGTGAAAGGTCAAGGTCAAGGTCATCCTTCATAAGGTCAAGGTCATCCTACAAAGTCAAACGTCATATAGGGGGACATTGTGTTTCACAAACGCATCTTGTTTTTTTTTATAATTTTCATAAAATGAAACTGTCCATGCCACACACAGTTGAAAACTACAATTTAAATGAACTTAAAGCTTAATAAGCAATATCCTATTACTTATCAAGCTTGAAGTTTAAATAAATCATTACAAACATAAATTCAATACGTGAAAGGAACAGTTTTGTTTTAGAATATCAACAATGTCCATTCCCAGTTTGATGTCTAATTCCAAATTCACATAATACAGTGTACTTATAATACCTTTGGAATTGGTTGCAAAACATGTCTAATTATTGCGATGGCGCTCATTTCATTTAAGTCCCCTAATGTGTTCCATACAAAATTACATAGTAGATTACTGTATAAATATGCACCAACATGTTAAACCTGTTCAAACATGGTTACAAAATAGTCATCTGCCATATTTTGGATGGTGATTTTATGCATTTGTAACTAGCACATTTACCTTACACCGAACACAAAAACATGTATGTTTCCGGTTACACACTCAAAACAATGAGGGTCAGTAGGTTCGGATATTTTTTTATATTTGGTTCGAAAATGTTCGGAATTATTAGATGTTCGTACTCATATTGTACCAACATGATTCATATAATATAAATCAAAGTTACAAACAAAACAAATCAAGGTATTACAGATGCTGACCATCTTGTGATAATCAAGTACTGTTTCACACTGGAGGTTACCGCACAAAACAAATCAAGATATTACCGATACTGACCTTCTTGTGATAATCAAGTTCTGTTTCACACTGGTGTTTTAACATTTTAAAACAAGTCAGGTTGTATTAGATCCAAACATGACTGTGCCTTGTCATTGGATTTTTTTCCCCTACCCTGAATTCCAAAATGGTGGAAGATAATGGCAGCTCTGCCTTCTTGTCAAGCCACTACGCTTGAGCAGTCGGCCATTTTCAAAGATAGCGGCGTGGTTTAAAGTTCAGGCCTTTAAAGATCTACATAGGGACCAAATAGTGTCAAACAATATCGTTGTTGTCCACTCGCGATTTTTTTATAAAAGAATTGCAGTCACGGGTAAACTCTTGACGGTCGATCGGGTAACCGGAAATAAACATAATTTTTCGTTAGGCCTTATACAATTAACGCTCCATAAAAACAGCTCGTAATTACTAATCTTAACCCTTTTACACTCCATTTTTAGCTCATCTGAGCACAACATACTCATGGTGAGCTATTGTGATCGCCATTTGTCTGTCATGCATCATGCAGCGTCAACATTAACCTTGTTTACACTCTAGAGGCTACATTTATTGTCCATTCTTAATGAAACTTGTCTGTGGGTGTGTCTGTCCAAAAATGCTGCGTCGCGTGAACCTCGAAATTGCTTGAGCTAAAGACATGCAACTTAACAGGAATATTGGTCAGCATGTTGTATATCCTTCAAGTCATGCACACCATTACTGTCAGCTGTTGTCATTTTGCTTATAACTCAATATGTATGTAATCATGTTATACAGGATGAAGAAGAGCGCGAAATCCTGGTAGGAAAGTCGAAAAGTCCGACAAAGATGAGAACAATTTACATACAGGATGAAACGGTGGACAGAGTAAAAGTGGCTTTGTGGAGAAACACTAACAAAAACGTCAGAACTGGGGATTTCGTCAAAATCACTTATTTGACAATACACACTTACCAAACAAAGTACACAACTGAAACCAGCTTCAATTCTACCTACACAACTTCAGTTACTGTAAGTAAACATTTTGACTGCATACTTTAAGGATTTTTCAAATAATTTAGCTAAGATGCACTAATGGTGGGCCGAACACCATGACAAGTTGCCTATTTTTGTGCCCCCCCCCCAAAAAAAAAACCATGTCCGTCTGTTTGCTGTTCTTCTGTGCGTCTGAAAAAAGTTTGTGATATGCATATCTACACTTATTGCTTAACATGTAAATTTGTGCACCTGTGGTTTTTCATTTGATTTCAATATCTGAAAGCAGAGTAATGGCTCTCGACTTAGTAAAATTATACTTAATAAAGTTTGCGCATATCTATTAAAGTATAAGGCGTACAGTCTTGACACTTCAAGAAAGAAAAGACCTACAGTCACTGTCTTGAAACTTTTTAGCATTATTGCTCACTATGTGAAGTTGTGCATCTGAGTTTTATTTAGTTTTGTTTCAATTGGTAAAGCAGAGTTGTAACCCCTGACTTAGTAGAATTATACTTAAAAGAGTTTATTCCTACAGTCCCGAAACTTAATAGGCTTGTTGCTCATCATGTGAAGATTCGCGCCATGTAACATTTATGGCCCTTGGTTAATTTATGTTGCTTTTAATATGAGAGACTTAAGACTTGTAAGATTTTTGCTAATCATGTAAATAATAAGCTGTGAAGGGAGGCACCCGTGTCCTATGGACACTTTTTTAGTCTATGTCAAGTCAATGCTAAATGTCACCTGTTGTTATTGTATAAAACTTTAAAAGCCAATGTAAAAGGCCTACTAAAGGTATCTTGTTCCTGAGTAAAAGTATGTTCTATTTAGGTTTTTCCCAAATTCTAGATTTCACAACACATTCCTTCCCATTTGAAAGAATCCATCCAGTACCTTCCCCAAAAATTTTTGAAATCCCCGAGTTGCTCTGTCTAGACATAAAAATTAATTAGTATTCTTATAAAAAATCAATCTGATTCTACACAAGATTATCACGATTTAATTTAATTCAATTTAAGAAGCGTTCGACATTGTGTGGCTGACTTTAGATCACTTGCCTCTCACATATGTAAGTTCCATCCTCGCTCTGGGAGTTGAATTTTTATGCCCCCCTTCTAAGAAGAGGGGGTACATTGTATATTGCTTTGCACATGTCTGTCGGTCGGTCGGTCCGTCCACCAGGTGGTTTCCGAATGATAACTCAAGAACACTTGAATCTAGGATCATGAAACTTCATAGGTACATTGATCTTGACTCGCAGATGACCCCTATTGATTTTGAGGTCTCTAGGTCAAAGGTCAAGGTCACAGTGACCCGAAATAGTAAAATGGTTTCCACATGATAACTCAAGAACGCTTAGGCCTAGGATCATGAAACGTGATAGGTAGATTGATCATGACTCGCAAATGACCCCTATTGATATTCAGGTCACTAGGTCAAAGGTCAAGGTCACAGTGACCCGAAATAGTAAAATGGTTTCCGGATGATAACTCAAGAACACTATGGCCTAGGATCATGAAACTTAATAGGTAGATTGATCATAACTTGCAGATATCCCCTATTGACTTTCAGGTCACTAGGTCAAAGGTCAAGGTCACAGTGACCCGAAATGGTAAAATGGTTTCCAGATGATAACTCAAGAACGCTTATGCCTAGAATCATGAAACTTCGTAGGTAGATTGATAATGGCTGGCCGATGACCCCTATTGATTTTCAGGTCACTAGGTCAAAGGTCACGGTCACGGTGACCCAAAATAGTGAAATGGTTTTCGAATGATAACTCAAGAACGCTTATGCCTAGGATCATGAAACTTCACAGGTACATTGATCATGACTCGCAGATGACCCTTATTGATTTTCAGGTCACTAGGTCAAAGGTCAAGGTCACGGTGACCCCAATAGTAAAATGGTTTCCGGTTGATAACTGAAGAACGCTTATTCCTAGGATCATGAAACTTGATAGGTAGATAGATCATGACTTACAGATGACCCCTATTGATTCTGGATGACAACTCAAGAACGCTTATGGCTAGGATCATGAAACTTCATAGGTACATTGATCATGACTGGCAGATGACCCCTATTGATTTTCAGGTCACTAGGTCAAAGGTCAAGGTCACAGTGACAAAAAACTTCCACCCAAGTGCCCGCTCATGAAATGCTCAAGGGGACCTTGGGTCTTTCTCCACCATGACAAGCGGGAAAAGGCGCCATATAGCCATTAAACGTGTCAATGCGACGTTAAAACAAACAAACAACTTCTATTGTTTTGTTAATGTCTGATGCTGCCTTATCCTTGAAAAGTAATGTTTGTATTGCCATATGAAATATTTCCTTATTTTTCCAGAAAGTCGAACCACCAACTGTACATGTGACACTTACAGTAATTAGTGCCTGTGCACAAGATGACGTTACAGAACTTCTCCTCAGTGAAGACTCTGTGAGGGCAATTCCTTCACAATTATTAATGGCTGCCCTTCCACAAGAACTTGAAGAAGTATTGGATCCAGAATCTTTCTTTGCAGAGCGAAAAACAAACTTAAGGCTGCAATTAAAAGGATCGGAAGTACTTTCAGTGAAACTTCAGTAAACTGTTATACATATACATGACATTATTCAGCATTCCTAGTTTACCATGTTTTCCCTAGTGTTTTTTTTATAAATCTCCTACTTTTTTGTACATTTTACAACAAGCTCCTACTTCTCCTAGTTATGCCCCCCTTCAAAGAAGGGGGATATTGCTTTGCACATGTTGGTGTGTTGGTCTGTCCGTCCGTCCACCACATGATTGTGTGATGATAACTCAAGAACGCTTAGGCCTAGGATCATGAAACTTCATACGTACATTGATCATGACTGGCAGATGACCAACTATTGATTTTGAAGTCAATGGTCACAGGTGAAGGTCATAGTGACTGGAAATAGGAAAATGGTTTTTAAATGATAACTCCAGAATGCTTACGCCTAGGATCATGAAACTTAATAGGGACATTGGTCATGACCAGCAGATGACCCCAACTGATTTTCAGGTCAATAGGTCAAAGGTCAAGGTCACAGTGACCTGAAACAGTAAAATGGTTGAATGGAAATAGCAAAATGGTTTCCAAATGATAACTCAAGAAAGCTTTGCCTTATGCCTGGGATCATGAAACTTCATAGGGGCATTGATCATAACTGGCAGATGACTCTTATTGATTTTCAGGTCACTAAATCAAAGGTCACAGTGAAACGAGACAGTAAAGTGGTTTACTGGAAATAGGAAAATGGTTTCCAGATGATAACTCAAGAAGGCTTACGCCTGGTATCATGAAGCCATCACCACCTCCACCACCACCTCAGTGACAAAAAACGTATTCACACAATATCTGCCATTACAACTGACAGCCCATATGGGGGGCTTGCATTTTTTATAAACAGCCCTTGTTCTTTTTCAAGTAACAAGTCTTAAAAACTTTTAATGGGCAAAAAAATAATTTGATTTTGTTAATTTGATGTCACCTGGATATGTATACATGTATTCATATGGTTTTAAATATAGTTGTGTTTGCTGTAGGTATAATTTCTTGATTTTGACATTTGCAAAGATTGCCAATATACAACATGAAGAAGTGATTAGGTAAAATTATTTTTACAATACTTGAGGCTGGACCCTACACATTCAGTTTAATTGGGTCTAGCCACTCATTAGTTATCAATAAGAAAGAAGGGAAATTTAATATTTGAGTTTCATCTACAGATCATGTGATGTAGCATTTATAGGTACAGGAAAAGACTCGACCTTGTATAAATGCAAAGGATCTTTCAGTTATAAAATTAGAAGTTATAAAATTAAAAACAAGCTTGATCTTGTAAACAGAAAATCATTCATTGAGTACACAACTTTCCATTGATTAAATCTGGAACTCCTAACTTAAATTCTTCTAATTCATCATGTATGCTACTGGTTTCTCTTATATGATCCATAAGAATACTTGTAACTTAATCAATGACTTGGTGCATATTTGAGGATGTTGATTGCAATCCGCAGTCAATAAATTTGTTTGGTAGCATGTTATATTTAATACCTGACATACAGTTGTCCATTCTTATAAATGGTTAGTTTATTCATGTGATCAGCAAGAAAATTGACATGATCCATTGTTGTAGTGCCGAAAAGTCCTTTTGAAAGTTTATCTATGAAAAGCAAAAGTGCACTTTTACTTCTAGATTAGATTATGGTTGATTAAAGAATAAGGCTGAATACTCAAATTGTACACTTGTATTTTGCTCCTCTTCATTTCTGAGGCTTTTTATTCGAGTCATCATGTGAGATAACATGTGACACGATTGATTGTTCACTTAACAAGCTGGAAGTGCAGACACATCAAATTATTTTGTGTTCCCTTCAATTAAAGCATGATGTCTATTTATTAAAAGGGTGTTATTTTCAACTGCTAATATGTAAAGGTGATTTTCCTGTAAAAGACTATTTTTCGTCTTAACCATTTGAAAATTTAAGTGCGTTTGCCTTTGTTATTTAGCCCTTTTACATTTACAATACATATGTTAATATTCATTCAAAAGACAGAGAATTACATGATACTATTCTTGTTCCAAACATTTAAAAATCATTTTGTAGAACTAGATTATTAGTTAATACTTCATTATGCAAAGTTATATTAAGCTTTGATGTTTAAAACCATCAACTTCCATGTTCTACAAGTTGTTAATGCATTGTGTTCATTAAATTCATCTCAGCACTAAATACTTGTTCATTTTTATGCCCCCCTTCGAAGAAGAGGGGGTATATTGCTTTACTCATGTCGGTCGGTATGTCGGTCTGTTGGTCTGTCGGTCCATCCACCAGGTGGTTGTCAGATGATAACTCAAGAACGCTTGGGCCTAGGATCATGAAACTTCGTAGGTTCATTCATCATGACTCGCAGATGACCCCTATTGATTTTGAGGTCACTAGGTCAAGGTCACGGTGACCCGAAATAGTAAAATGGTTTTTGAATGATAACTCAAGAACGCATACGCCTAGGATCATGAAACTTCATGGGTAGATTGATCATGACTCGCAGATGACCCCTATTGATTTTTAGGTCAAAGGTCAAGGTCACGGTGACCCGAAATAGTAAAATGGTTTCCGGATGATAACTCAAGAATGCATACGCCTAGGATCATGAAACTTCATGGGTAGATTGATCATGACTCGCAGATGACCCCTATTGATTTTGAGGTCACTAGGTCAAAGGTCAAGGTCACGGTGACCCGAAATAGTAAAATGGTTTTCAGATGATAACTCAAGAACGCATATGCCTAGGATCATGAAACTTCACAGGTAGATTGATCATGACTCGCAGATGATCCCTATTGATTTTGAGGTCACAAGGTCAAAGGTCAAGGTCACGGTGACCCGAAATAGTAAAATGATTTTCGGATGATAACTCAAGAACGCTTTTGCCTAGTTTTCGATGTGTTGGTAACTCTGCCCTGCCTTCATTTAGATTGATCTCGGTATTATTTATAAACATTTCATTATCATTAGCACTTTGCTTTTTGAGTGGTTACTCCTCCGTTGTTATATGAATAATTTAGTGAAAATGTTAAATGTGTTAAAATATTGTTCTCAAATATATTTTATAACACTCAATAGTGATGCCATCAGATTCCGGACTTTTGTTATTTGGCATTTTGTTAAGAGCTTGTCAATATTCATATTCAGTTTGTAATCCTTCACATATTGTTATTCCACTTCCTTTAAAGCATGATGTGTTATTTTAAAGAGGTTGTTATTTTCGACATTCTTTCGTTTATAGTGTTTCGCAAAATAGGCTTCTTCTATTATATGACTTTTATTTGTTATGTCTTTGCCATTAACTACTAGTCTGTGTATAGTTTTGTGTTTGCTACTACGTTTTAAAATGTTTGCACAGTATTTTGTATTGTTTTCATTGTGTTCAACATGCTGTGCCCGTGCTCAAAGTAATATGCCATTGAGGTGTGTGTGATAAATTCTTTCTATTTTTTTTTGTGTGTGAAAATTTCCTTCTTCAATGGAGGTGGTATAATT
Source organism: Dreissena polymorpha (assembly GCF_020536995.1). Taxonomy (NCBI): domain Eukaryota; kingdom Metazoa; phylum Mollusca; class Bivalvia; order Myida; family Dreissenidae; genus Dreissena; species Dreissena polymorpha. The sequence goes on along the minus strand of NW_026273341.1, from coordinate 191,034 downwards.
TGTGTTTCTTTTATGCATCTGTTTTTCAAGTGCTTCAATGACTTTTATGGCTTCATTTTCAAGTTTGTGTGTTTCTTTTTTTTCTTTAGCTTACCTGAGCACAACGTGCTCATGGTGAGCTTTTGTGATCGCCTTTTGTGTGTCGTCTGTGGTGCAGCGTCAACATTTACCTTGTTAACACTTTAGAGGTCACATTTATTGTCCAATCTTCATGAAACTTGGTCAGAACATGTGTCACATTAATATCTTGGACGAGTTTGAAAATGCTTCTTGTCGTTGAAAAACCTGCGTGCCAGGGGGTGTGGCAGTTTTCCTAATATGGCTATTATAAAACCTTGTTTAAGACTCTAGAAGTTATATTTTTTGTCCAATCATCATGAAACTTGTTCGGAACATGTGTTCCAATAAAATATTTGACAAGTTCAAAAATGATTCCGGTTGGAAGAAAAACATGGCCTCCAGGGGGCGGGGCAGTTTTCCTATTATGGCTATAGTAAAACTTGTTCACACTGTAGAAGTCAAATTTATTGTCCAATCTTCATGAAACTTAGTCAGAACATTTGTTCTAATGATATCTTAAACGAGTTCGAATATGGTTCCAATTGGTTGAAAAACATGGCTGCCAGGTGGCGAGGCAGTTTTTCCTTAAATGGCTACAGTAAAACCTTCTTAACACTCTAGAAGTCACATTTTTAGTCCCTCACAACATGTTTCCCAGTAAAATCTTAAAAGAGTTTGAAAATGGTTCCAGTTGAATGAAAAACATGGCCGCCAGTGGTCGTGGCAGTTTTCCTTATATAGCTTTAGTGTAAAGTAAATTTTCAACATTCTTTCGTTTATAGTGTTTCGAAAAATAGGCTTCTTCTATTATTTCACTTCGATTTGTTATGTCTTTGCCATTAACTACTAGTCAGTGTATAGTTTTGTGTTTGTTTCTACGTTTTAAAATGTTGTACAGTATTTTGTATTGTTTTCATTGTGTTTAACATGCTGTGCCCGTGCTAAAAGTATTATGCCATTGAGGTGTGTGTGATAAATACCTACTATTATAATTTTTATGTCCCCCACTATAGTAGTGGGGGACATATTGTTTTTGCCCTGTCTGTTGGTCAGTTGGTTTGTTTACGCGAACTTTAACATTTTGCAATAACTTTTGCTATATTAAAGATAGCAACTTCATATTTGGCATGCATGTGTATCTCATGAAGCTGCACATTTTGAGTGGTGAAAGGTCAAGGTCATCCTTCAAGGTCAGAGGTCAAATATATGTGGCCAAAATCGCTCATTTTATGAATACTTTTGCAATATTGCAGATAGCAACTTGATATTTGGCATGCATGTGTATCTCATGGAGCTGCACATTTTGAGTGATGACAGGTCAAGGTCATCCTTGAAGGTCAGAGGTCAAATATATGTGGCCCAAATCGCTTATTTTATAAATAATTTTGCAATATTAAAGATAGCAACTTGATATTTGGGATGCATGTGTACCTCATGAAGCTGCACATTTTGAGTGGTGACAGGTCAAGGTCATCCTTCAAGGTCAGAGGTCAAATATATGTGGCCCCAATCGCTTATTTTATGAATACTCTTGCAATATTGAAGATAGCAACTTGATATTTGGCATGCATGTGTATCTCAAGGAGCTGCACATTTCATTTTTGTAAGAATTTCCTTCTACAATGGAGGTGGTATAATTTGTGTTTCTTCTGTTTTTCAAGATCTTCAATGACTTTTATGGCTTCATTTTCAAGTTTGTGTGTTACTTTTTTTATTAGCTTACCTGAGCACAACTTTCTCATGGTGAGCTTTTGTGATCGCCTTTTGTGCGTCGTCTGTCATGCAGCGTCAACATTAACCTTGTTAACACTTTAGAGATCACATTTATTGTCCAATCTTCATGAAACTTGGTCAAAACATGTGTCCCATTAATATCTTGGAGGAGTTTGAAAATGCTTCTTGTCGTTGAAAAACCTGCGTGCCAGGGGACGTGGCAGTTTTCCTAATATGGCTATTATAAAAGATTGTGTAGACTCTAGAAGTTACATTTTAATCATCATGAAACTTGGTCAGAACATGTGTCCCAATGAAATCTTTCACAAGCTCAAAAATGGTTCCGGTTGGAAGAAAAACATGGCCGCCAGGGGGCAGGGCAGTTTTCCTATTATGGCTATAGTAAAACTTGTTCACACTGTAAAAGTCAAATTTATGGTCCAATCTTCATGAAACTTAGTCAGAACATTTGTTCTAATGATATCTTGGACGAAATCAATTATGGTTCCAATTGGTTGAAAAACATGGCTGCCAGGTGGCTTGCCAGTTTTTCCTTAAATGGCTATAGTTAAACCTTGTTAACACTCTAGAAGTCACATTTTTAGTCCGTCAAAACATGTTTCTCAAGAAAATCTTCAACGCGTTCGAAAATGGTTCCAGTTGAATGAAAAACATAACCGCCAGTGGTCGTGGCAGTTTTCCTTATATAGCTTTAGTGTATAGTAAAACCTTTTTAACACTCTAGAAGTCACATTTATTGTCCAATCTTCATGAAACTTAGTCAGAACATTTCTACAACCCATAACTCAGATGAGTTTGAAAATGGTTCTGGTCTGTTGAAAAACATGGCTGCCAGGTGGCGGGCCAGTTTTCCTTACATGGCTATAGTAAAACCTTGTTATAACGCTAAAAGTCACATTTGTGGTCCAATGCTTATGAAACTTGGTCAGAATATTTGTACCTATGATATCTGGGCTCAGATAGAAAATGGTTTAGGTCCGTTTAAAACATGGCCGCAAGGGGGCGTGGCATTTTTCCTAATATGGCTATTTAGTAATGTTAACACTAGAAGTCGCAATAATTATCCAATCTTCATGAAACTTGATCAGAACATTTATTCTAACAATAGCTCAGCTGAGTTTGAAAATGGTTAAAATACGTTGAAAAATATCGCCGCCCGGAAGGGGGGGGGGCAGTTGTCCTTATATGGCTTTATTGAAAACTTGTTGACGCTATATTAGCCTCATGTATTGGCCAATCTACATGAAACTTGGTCAAAACATTATTTTGTCCCAATGAAATCTTAGCGAAGATTGAAAATGGGTCATATGAGCTTAAAAACTAGGTCACTAGGTCAAATATAAAAAAAAACTTGTTGAAAGTCACTTTTTTGGTCTAATCTTCATGAATCAGCTTGCATTTGTCCAGAATAGTCTAGTACCTTTTGATCTCAGGTGAGCGCCTTAGGGCCTAACAGCCCTCTTGTTTTAAATGACTTGCATCTTATTGTTGTGTTAAGTATCTTGCCTTTAATTATTTCCCATAAGGTGTGTGGATTTGCATCTTTGTTATCTTAAACTTTATTGGTTATTACCTGTTATATTTGTGTTTGATATTGTGTATCTTTTCAAAAGCTATTATTTACTTTAAAAAAAAAAGAACATTTTGAATAACATAATTGAAAACTACAATTACATAAACATATGGTATACAGTTAATCATAATGAAAAAAAATACACCTGGCACTCAAACACAAAACCAGCAATATTTTGGAGATAAGATTTTTTAAATATGCGAGTCTATTGCAACATTATCGAAACATGCAACATAAAACCAGGATTTATGACTGATCACTCGATAGTTGAACTTTAACTGCATGAAATACAACCTGAAATAGCCGAAGGTACTTTAAAGATTTCCATTTCTTTTATCTCTAATAATGGGTTAAGAACAATATTGAAATCCTCTCCGACTATCTATGTTCGGACCGTAAACGTTCATTAATGTTAATTGTGTTTCGTGTATTTTTATATCTATACTTGCTTGTCTGCCAATCATTATTACGTTCAAGTAATCCACTGTTATTCCTGTATGACTTTTACTCAGACAAGCGATGCCTTGTTTATTTGTATGTTGTCCGCTAAGATAAATATCTCCGTCCCAACCACTTTTTAATGTTTTTGCTAAGGTATGTTTTAGGTGACTTTCCTGTATAAAAAAGACTTATAATACCTTTTTTGTCTAACCATTTGAAACTTTTAGTGCATTTATCTTTGTTATTTAGCCCTTGTACATTTACAGTACATATGTTAATACTCACACAAAAGAACGAAAATTGCATGATACCATTCTTGTTCCAAACATCATTTTGTAGAGCTAGATTATTAGTTAGTTCATTATGTCAAGTTATATTAAGCTTTGATGTTAAAAACAATTACCTTCCATGTTCTACAGGTTGTTGAAACATTGTATTCATTAAATTGATCTCAGCACTAAGTACTTGTTCATTTATTACGATGGTATTGGTAACTTTGCCCTGCCTTCAGATTGATCTCAAAACCATTTTCAAACATTTCAAACATTTCATTATCATTAGCACTTACCTTCAAAATGCCATGATTGTCATTATATTGACTGAAAATAGTCTACCAGTCACACATAACTTAATTAATATCTCCCTTTTTAGCTCGACTTATAGAACAAAACCACCGCTATTGTCATAGCCAGGTAGACGGCGTCCGCGTTTGTTTAGTTGTCTGTAAATGTCAATTTCCGCAAAGACTATCAAAGATATCCTCTTCAAACTTACAATACTTGCTCAATTTCGCCTGTTTAGTCCATCCTGACAAGGCTGGACCATGCTCGAACGTTGTGGTTCATGATTGGATATACTTTATTTTTGTCCTAAACTCTACTTTGGACAAGACCTTCCCACTGACCTATTTTATGATGACCTTGACCATTGAATGACCTTACCTTAAAGGTCGAAGTGTTTAAAACTAGATAAACATATTAAGCACGAGTATCATATAAAACCTTCAACTTCATAACATCAGCATACATGTACACTGTATCTGGCAGCAAAATAGCGTGGATCCGTTTACATTTACTACAGTTTAGTCACTACACTTCTTACCAAGCACCCTAAATCTAGCCCCAGGCCTTCAGCGCCTACGGCGCTTTGATTGCTTAGTGTATTCATCTCGGGCGTGTTATGATTGCGATGGTTATGAATCTCATTCGGCATTTGATCTCTTTCAAAATGCATTAACGAACATTCCATACCTAATTATAGGATATACTTAGATGCTCAAGTATTAATAATATACTGCATTGTCATGGATTGCATGTGTTTTTTTTGTCAAAATTACATAGACACATTTTACGTTACTTATGACTGCATTCATTGTGTTGAAAATAATAAAATTACGAACATAAAAAATACGTTCGATATACATTCAGCTCATACACAATATAAGCGACTATATATTCAAGCTTGAGGTAAGTATTTAAGTTTCATGGATATGGATAGGTGCGATAGAATAAGGCGTAAGCACTTTTTTCTGTTTTGTCAGATCATCCGATCTAATATGCAGGATTTTAAATGGCCCCTCAGAGCATATTGAAATCGAACATTGAACTGATTTCGTCAACATTAATGTTTCTCTGTTTCCTTTGTGTCAATAATGGACTGGTGTGTTGGCTTTTATCGTTTTTGTTTGATAACTGCCGAATGAAAGCGGTATTCATGTTTGAATATATTATCATTTGTAGAATCGTCTGATCGACATATTCGTTCACTAGTTATAAACACTCATGACAAAAAATATAGTGTTTGACATGAAACTTTACCCAAGTATACGAACTGAATTAAGATTGATGCTCAGCATGAGTTTACGCTTAAGACAATTTGCTCATTTTAGGAATTAAGCAACCATGGGTGACATATGAGCGTTAACATCGACAACGTTTCTGGAATTTACCCATGTAAATACCACAGGAAGTAACTTCATGAAAGTTATTGTTTATCCTTAGATAACTAAACCCATTACTAAACGAAAAAAGCACGTCAATATATAACAACTAGAATACACGTTCAAATGTACGAACTTATACTATTATATTACTGCAAACGGTGAACGTTGTACCGGCAAACGGCAAAAACTCATTCATGTGCACCAGGCACCACACCGATGGAAAATCAACACACATTGTCCATGTGTGAGTGCGAAACATAGAGCTTAATTTTGTTAATGCAATGCATAGCAGTTAATTGATCGATATTGGCGTACCTGTCGTTATGGGTGTCATTGAATATGTAGCATACTGAATCTCCATCAACATTCTTAGGTTATAAATTGATATTAACATCCGCTAAATTATTTTATTTTAGACAAGAAACCAATTGTACCAACAGTACAGGACAATGTACACAACACGAAATAAAACATAAATTAATTAAAGAAGCTAGGGTTACCTCCTTAGAGTTATCAAATCAAACAATTTGGTGTTTATAGGACGGCGTCGTGAACCTTACACTTCGACCAACATGTACATATAAATTAACCTCATAGCATGGTATTTAAATTGATAAACATGGCAAGATCATTTCAAAAGGATGTATTGCAAGTGAAAAAATCATGAAAAATTTGCGTAATCAACTATCAACTATACACCATTGTTGAAATAGAAGTATACTTATTGTAAAATGAATCTAGTCATTCACGCATGTCCGGAACATTGTTTACAGCATAACTCGTCTTTGACTTTCAGTATACGAAGTATTTGTTTTTTAAGTGGTCATTGTATCTACCATGTGTTTTTATTTACGTGTACTCCGATTTCCACTTAAGCTTCCGCCCACACCTACACAATAATGCAAAAAACGTTCATGTCTGCTACAATAAATTATAACAAAAGCAAGCCAATGCAAATAAAATAATACATCACGGTCGTGTAAGCGAGGTCAATGCTTATATTGAATCAATAAATGTATATAAAACAAAACACACAGGTTTACAAATTTATATATTTTAAGTTAGTTTCACAAACATTCAAATTAATCGATATTTGTGTAAATTTGATACTTTAGCTATTTTAATTTATATAGAACCATGACTTTCCATATCTGTTTGTCTATTGTCAAACTAGTTGGCTATTGAAACGCGCCATAGGTTGTATATGCATTGGCGTCAATAGTCACATAAAATCGACCCATACAAGTCTGTCTCGTTCACGGATAAAATTCGACTTGAGTTAGCTCTATACTATTCACAGATCCACGACACATGATCTATAAGTTATATAAAATGCAAAGTAATATCCAGCGATATATTACATAGCTTCAATACATGCATGTTACTAAATTATAAAACAGTTAAATTAAATAAATTTGCAAATAGTAGTTACGAATAAAGCATTGACATATTGCGGTGTGTTACAGAGAGGACAAACGCCATTTACATGTCTAGAAACATTTATTAACATTGGACATTAAATCGAAAACATATATATCTTACCATAAATTAAATAGAAAAAATATATTAAACAAGCTAAAAAGCCTTCAATACAAAACAATAAGTTGGAATTTCAATTAAAATATTGACCCGACTTTTTTCAATTCTTCCGTAGCTTGGATTTTAAAACTGCAGTTTAAATGTTTGTTTCTGTGAAACATTTTTTTATACGAGCAATTACCTTAAAGATGCGCAGAGTTGATAATTAATTTATCTGATTAGGAAAATGGCATAAACACATGCAGTATTTAAATAATTAATTAATTAATACTGACGTACACTTTTCAAAATGTTTACACCCGTCGAGGAAATTTGGTTTTCATAAATATTGCACTAGCCACATTGAGAGAAATGAGTTTCTCTAATTGCCATGTGATACATACATTTTGGACGTCGACACTTTGAGTTATAAAGTCAAATTCATAAGATCGCCGTGGCGTAGTTTATATGGTGTCCGCCTAGCGATCGGGAGGTCATGGGTTCGTTCCCCACTGTGGGAGCGTTCTTTAGATCTCCCCCGTAGACACCAAGGAAACGGACTCGAAAGCGTTTCATATAAGCTTAGGCTTGTTACGCAATCAAGCTTTAATAAAAAGTAAAAAAAATATAAAAAAAATAATTACCACTAAAAATTGAAATACATTTTAGTAATGTATATGTAATGTATATTTATATTTATATTATCAGATGATGTTTTGTGTTGGGTTATATCAACACGCGATGCACAGCAGCATATCATAAAACGAAGATTTGCTAGTTATAAGATTTCTGTCATCGAGATACATGAACAAACACTTCGATGTATGTTGTTTTATTGGCGGATGAAGAACCGCTGTGTTATTTTTTCACCAACGATAATTTAATTATTATAATTATTCGCGTACCAAGCTGTACATTTCTGTATGCTACATGCTTCATTGAAGTTTCACGTTGCACTCAAAGGCGTAGTTAAATCAAAATATAAATCATAGGTATAAAGCTCAGCATTTTAGAGTTTGAAATTACTTTACATACAATTCCACGGGTTTGACTTAACGAACATAGACGCTCTAATCCTTGGGGCTCTTTCCAGTGTAAAGGCAGATCATGCAGAAGAAAAAAAAATAAAACGTTCTACAAGATACGAATTTATGTTGTATTTTATATTCCACAATGAAGCAATTGTATTATCTGGGGAAATTTAGAGAAACTGGGGTTCTTTCATTGGCTAGCACGATATCGTTAATCAGACAAGCGAATTCGCAGACAATTGAGACATGCCTTAAAATAAAGTGGCGACAAATGATTTAGATTAGCTGGAAAATGGATTGAAAATCACGTAACAATTTTCTGGGAAACAATCTTTAGAGAATTGAAATGAATAATTGGAATACGGCATTGATAAGCACCCCTTTTCGATTGCAGCGTTTGTCATTACTTAGAATAATAACATATTTGAGAGGAAACATTATATGAAGCGTATTTGTTTAATGCTTGTAAGTATAAAGTTTTTTTAACACAAGAAGCGCGCATAAATGAAGAACGGAATTAGAACGCCAGCAAAATTACTAATATGAATTTGATACACAATACATAAAATACCATTGATATATTGTTAAAAATGTAAAATATAAGTTACATCCATCCCGAAGGCATATATATATATATATATATATATATATATATATATATATATATATATATATATATATATATATATATATATATATATATATATATATATGCAAAATGCGTGCGTAATCTTTAGAAGTGTAGTACAAATGCAACAATCTGTTGTTGGACAAAAACATTATAACAGGCGGATGACCTATACTATTGCGTACTGCAATCCACTTTTGTTTATTGATGTATCCTTGCTGTGCCTCCAGATAGTTATAAATAGGTGCACTAAAGTAATGGATACTCTACGTATAGATCAATGATCAATTGATAAATGACACATGTATACCTCTAAGTTCTATTAACTCATTACGTTTGATTCCATATAACTTCAAAACTCATATTGCATCTAACAATTAGTTTCCGACAATGTATTAATTAAATTAATATTGTATGCGGCATATATTTTCACATATAATGCATTGGCATTTTGAAGCGTGCTATAATACTTGTCCGTTAACATGAAATCTGAAATAAAACAGACATGCTTTGATGCAGAAGATGTTGCTTTCATTTAATATTTAAAAAAAACGACAAAAAATTCATGTAAGAAAACACTCTTCTGCTCGTTAATGAAACACCGGTATTGATTAATACACACACATCATTGCAATATTAATCTTTTTAAAGCTTAACATGTTTCGAATAACGTAATACATCAATGCAAATATTTCTTTATTATAATTATCGAAGTCATGAAAATAAATATTTAAGAGCAAAAGATTGCAGCACGAATGCCTCTCAGATTATTCCTATATGGAATACGTTGTATGCCTCATATGAGCGTGCAATATCTATTGTTTACAATTTAAATTATCTTACATTTTGTTGAAATACTAATTAATTTTTATAATTGTGGTATTGTTGTAGGAATTCATATTCATCATGTATGTTCAGGCCTAATCCCTAAGCTATCCCTATATATTATATAATTATAATCCATGAATGATGTGTCGTCTTTACATTGATGGTGCATAATAACAATTAAAAGCTTGTTAACGTTTAGTGTTTGCAGTAAATTATTGAAGTGATGCCCTATGAAATGAATTCAAGTTACCAACTTGTTCAATCATTGGTTTTATACATATTTTCTCAATACCTTTTTGGAGTATCAGTATTCTGTAATGCATGTCGATGTTTGGCGTAATTACAATTACCATACATAGTATCCAGCACCAACTTATTGAGACCGATATCATCGACTTGACGAGGTTATACAAAATCCATTTATAAATAGTTTAAGTAAATTCAAATATCATCATGTTAATGTATGTGAGGTGGTGATGCAAAATAAAGAATTCCAATATAATTTCGTCTTAACGTTTGAATTTACTCTCAACACAAATCATCACAATGTATGTCAATCTATTGTCTTTGAATGAGAGTCCCTGAAAAGGCCGTCCACCAAGATACGTCGTAGTCAATTTTGTTTGATGACGTGCTAGAATCGCAATAAAGCCACACGTGCTCGTTTCTGGTCAGTTGAGCATATGTTGAAGCGGAATAGCAGCTGCTTAGCTTTGGCTGAACAAGACTGGCCGCCAGGCGCCTTTTGTTGGTCATAGAATCGTTTCCCTTCCCAATAAAGAAATAGGCCGTTGTATCAAATTGAACACAGACTTGTGCCACAAATGCGTAAATGCCGTCCACTGAAGCCGTAAAGTGTCCAGTCGTTGAATTGTAGACATTATTCGTGTTTAATATGATAATTGAAAATGCATTGACATGATTCGCCAAAATGTTGACTCCATGAACGCTGAATCCAATATGATACCTTCAATACAATCATTTCATTTACAAATCATTTTGTCAGCACTCTTTACACTTAGTCAATGCATTTGTTACTTAGATCGTAAAATACAAAAAAACGGAGACACGTGTATGAAAAAAATAACTAAAACATATAAATACATGTATTCAAACACCAATAGGACAGTCGCAATAAAGAATATAATATAAGACGTATTTACAGATTTAATTTCATGGTAATTCCCATATGTGTAATTGGTTAACAAAGTCAAATGTTAAAATAAAGGAAAGCACACATGTGTGTGGGTAACTTTAGCGTTTAAAGTGTTTTGGAATTCGGAGAGACTTACTTATGGGAGTACACGGGTTTGTTAAACACAAGGCGTTCTCGCTTGATTTCTTGCAGTTAATTCCACAATAGTGCATTATTTAGATGTAGCATTCATGCACGCTCAGCTTGTATACATTCTAGTAACAGATGAAATACGACGTTAACTGTAACGTTTAGCGAAAGCAATAAATGGACACCTTACTAGTCGGAGACATTCGCTCATGAAAGAACAATGCACATAATAAAATAAAGACCGTTAACTAATTCGAAGGATTGTATTAGTTAAGTGGCTTATACATTTAAATCTATTAACAGTAGTTTTATAACATATAAATAACTGTTATTTTACATATTTGTTTTTTTTTCAGTTGGTTTGACCATGATAAGTGGTCAAATTATTAAGCCATATGATGTTTTATGCACCATACGGAACAAACCCAAGTCAAGCAACATTTCTATTTGAAAGGACTCCCTTTAGTCAAATAAACAAGTTTCTAAACAATGTAGACTCGGACTAACTATGCCATTGAACATAGGTTAATGATCAAAGCTCAGTCCATCGCCTTTGAACTTATTATGCTAAGCCCTAGTCGTTAAGACCGACAGAAAGGCGTGCCAAACAAGAAGCAATAAACTACGCACATAGTAAAACAGTGTAACACTAACTTTAACGTCACATCATCGTAATTCATATAAAAAATTAATAGCTGATTTTAGTCGATTTTATTGTATTTAAATAACCCAATTATTTACTATACACTACGAAACAAGTTATTACATGTGCGATGAGCGATGAAATACATTAAATACAATAATAAGCTTCGCACTTTTTGGTGGCAAGATTTCATAACCTAACATCATATAGCACAAACGGTCATATAATCGTTGTGCATCTAAGAGAGTAGCCGTAAAGTAACTGTTCCATATAGATAAAAGCAAATACAATGACATATTTATTGTAAGTTAGAATAGACGTGAATCATTTAAATAAAGCAGAAATGAAGATCCATGCAGATGGCTCCGTAATACATTTTGTGTATAAGGAGTTCAATACCGAGCGAGGAATCTGGGTATTGGGTATTCGAACTAAAGCAAATATAGATACCAGAACGGATACGAAATTGACTTCTGTGTATTCGAACTTGAGATTTATTCTTCTATGTGTGTATGTTGTTTCGTATTGTGTTGTTGTGGTTGTTCGTACTGTTTTGGCAAGGTCACTTGCCTTAAATAAAGGACCATTAGATTGTATATAATAAGAATGCATTACTGCTTCAGCAGCTGGAGTTTCACTTCTTTATATTGAGAGAATATCGATCCCACTAGTGACCTCTGGCCTGTAATTTGGTATTTGAACTTTGTCGGACAACTAGCCAAGGTCGTCTACCCATCAAGGTACGTTAGCGTTTATCGAGCCAGGGACGAACACACAGCTTGGTAATATGATTATCAAATTAGAGCGATCATTGAGCACGTTACAAATACCCAGAAGGGAATCGAATATTCGAAATTAAGATAATATAGATTCAACGAGGAATACCTTCTGGCTGGTGTATTATAACTAATCTAATATAATTGCCGGAACGACGAATATCAAGTCAGGGACGACTAACTAGATGAGTATTGGTATTATCGTAGTCTATATTGTATTATAGTATTGGTACTACTTCATATTAATGTTTAAATGTCCAAACACCTAGCTATTTACTCCGAATTTGCTCAGTATTCGCAATATTTTGAATGCCAAATATTCGACCCTGTCTCGATATTCACTAAAGCCCGAAAGCTCGACACCACCAATGTATTCGTACCTTATTCGATATTTGCTTATTTTTGATACCCACTACTAAACTCGGTATTCGCGCATTGCTCCGTAAACGTTAAATACTTGTTACACAGCATGGATTGCGAACAAATTTTCATATGGATAGTCGAAACAGGATCCATCTTTTTAAAAGCTTGAATACCAAACACCCAGCTTTGAATTTTAGCCTCGATGTTCACCTTTGTTTGAAGGCGAAATACCCAAATGGCTTTTAACATATGGGTTTATATCGAACTCCCTATACCCAACTAGGAATTCTACCGTGACTTGCAATTCTCTATTGCTAAAACATTGAATGAAAACTGGGTATCGACTTTTATTTGATATTTGTTCACCTAGTATCCAGATGGGATACTGTCGTGATTATTCAAGTCACCAATACCCAATTTTTAAATGTTCGAAAAAACAATATCAGTCTAATTATTTGACCCTGATTCGTTAGTGCATTTACAATACAAAATACCTAGCAATTGTCTTGGACCTGAAAGTTAAGTGTTAGAGTGTAATCACAGCACAGTTTAAACTGATGTTATGTAATTAAGAATATGTTTAAAGCTATATTCATGCAGTATAATATATGGTTGAATATGTATATTAACCAAAGATATCAGACAAACCCTGGTTTGCACATATTTTAGAGTCCACGTTTGTCCCACTGCAGTTGAGTCCGCCGTTGCTAGGGGTCGGATTGGTGCACATGCGTGTGCGTGTTTGTATCCCATTTTCACATGTCCCACTGCAGTTTGACAAGCTACTCCAGTCTGCCCAGTTTCCATCAACAGTTACGATATTTTATACAAGGTTTCAGTAGTGATAAGCCTTTCCATGGGACATTTTTAAATCTTTAGTGTTGTGTTGTTATGTGTGCTGCACTATATTGGAACATGCGCACACGCCTCAAATAAAGGATGGAAACATGGGTTTCCCTGATGATGATGTGAATGGGATTTCAACATATCTATGTAAAATATTACTAAACATTTCAAATTGTGTTTGAAATGACGTTTTATTATTGTTTAATTTGAGTTGTAATTCTATGAGGTAAAATTTTATTTACACTTATATGTATCATGCATATTGCTGGGTCAAGTGTAAGGTTGAGCGCTCTAAAACCATTTTAAATCCCCAAATATTTGCATTGACCGTTCCAAGGTGGTGACCCAAGCTTTGATCTTTGATCTTCTATATGTGTATGTTGTTTTGTTATGTGCTAATTCGTGCACAATTGGCCACTTGCCCTAAATAAAGGACCAACACATTGTACATAATGAGAATGCAATACTGCTCCAGCAGCTGGAGTTTCACTACTTTGTATTGATATAAAAAAATATATTATTCAAAAATGTTAACTATTTACCCTTACCTAGCAGGCACAAGTTCAATCTAGCACAGTCTAGTCGGGGATCGTCGATGCATGCAGATGCTTCAAATACATAACACTATGAGAGATGTGTGGTTCTGATAGTATTATTTGTCGTTATGTCGTATTGGTTTGTTTCCGACCTTCTTTACCCCTACAAGATCGATAATTATTGCAGAAATACGCCACCAAATAGCTGACATCTTGCGTTGAATTTTTTATATTTTGTCAGGGCGGTATGCAATGCGGGGGGCTTTTGTGCTTTTGCGGCGTACGTACGTCGGAACACAGTATAATGGTGTATTAGATCTGAATGTCTGACACGAAAATTATCCCATACTTTAAACATTCCCATTCAGTGAATTATTTCAAACTAATGTTATATGTTTGTAAACCTACATACGTTAATTAATGCTAGATCTACGTGGGTACCTTCAAGGTCAGAGGTCAAATGGCGAATTAAAGCACGTATTGTCTGAGTATTGTTTCCAAGACCAGTAACTTGACCTTGCATATAAAAAAAAGTTCAAATAAAATGTTAACCTACAGCAATGTATTGTCAAAATAGGGCGTGAACGCATAATACTTGGAGACTAAATTGAATGATATTTAAATAATTTTGTAAACATATCCGTCTATAAGAATCTTCATGTGTGAGCCACCAGGTGATCGGATGTATTCAAAGTCATGACCGACATTGATGGTTAATGTCAAATATACACCGATTGGTGATACACTGGTGGTCCATTCGTATCAACAATGCGCCGGATAAAGACTACAAAAATACCTTTGTTAAAAGTACACCTGAACGAGATAATATGTTATGCGCAATAAACATATGATGACCTACGAAGCAAAGGTAATACTAAGAATTTAGCAGTGGTGTTTTTATAAAAAAAATGTCTTCTTTACAATAATAGCATGAACTGACTGTCATTAAAACGTCATAAATTGTGAAACATATACACATGACAAGCCCTTGTCAGATCAACAGGTGCCTGCTTTTAAAGACTTATTGTCCAATGCGTACGCTTTCTGTGAGCGCAGAGTTGGTCATTACAGTTACTTGTACTGCAACATTGGTTGCAGGAATAATGTTGTCTGGTCTGAATGGAGCGTCCGATTATCTCGTTTGTGTCAACACCGGGGGAACTGCACAGCTTTGTGATTGATAGTGGCAAAACTTACAGAAATGAAAATGTAATTGTAGCGAAACAATATAAAAATAAATAATGCTATGATTAGCATCCATTTGCAAAGATACGCAATAATACAGCAGTGACTTATATGTCACAAATAAAATGTTCACGGTAGCAGTGCTATTTGTATTTTACTTTAAACTATTTACCAAAAACCATACTCCAGCAAACATATCTTAATCTTTTCTGATCTAGAATAATATCATTGATCGCTGGTTTTAACAGACAACACAATACAATAATAGTGATTTTAAGTTTACCACTGAACTGCGGGACATAATTTATACTTAATGTTTAGTTTCTTTCATGGGTAGTTATTATCCACAATTAAAAACAGTGAGAATATTTGACCAGATTAACATTACGAATTAAAGTTAAAAATAAAGCAGATAATAATCTGCATAGCAGAGTGGTTAAAGAATTTTGCTTTTAATCCGGAGACAAACGTTTGAATCGGATGTTATGTATCGTTGTTCACAGAACGTTTTATTATATAAAGGCTCTTTCAAGCTCTTTCAAGCTATTGTAGATGTATCCACTTATTTTTATGGAACTTAAATGCTCGAGACATACCTGGTTGCTCTGACAGCCCATGTTGTACCGTATATCGTTGCCTGAGGGGACAGTTTGGAGAAAGCAGGACTAGTAAATATGTAAAAATTTGAAAACTGTGAAAACTGTGTTTTAATTTAGAAGTATTTACGAAACTGATACATTTTGCAAATAATCTCTCCCCGACTATGACCAGATGACAACACAATGTATTCTTTTTGCAAAAGATAAATACTAATTTTCATATTAACCATGACAACAGTAATATTGTGTTAAAAGAAGCACCGTGTTTCTCTAAAATTAATTACAGTAATAAATACTTGTCATGTATCATGAAAGTTGATCTACATAGGGATTAATCTATTGTAATTGACACATTCTGACACAAACCTGGTCACTGGAACACTGGCTGGTGTTAGTACAGGCATGAGCATCAACTAAGTTTTGACAGGTGAAGCACTCAAGACTTTCTGCAATGAAATATAATATACCATGCTGACACCCGGTATAATCGGGTACTAGTTACCATTTCAGGTAACTGTGCATATATGATATATTATATTAAATAAGTATTCTAAAAGACACTGTGCTTACTTTTCCAGCATATGAACCTAAAATAAATCTGTTAATTTCAATTGCAGGTCGTACCTTCTTGTCTTCAAAATATTCCGTTAATCAGGGACTGCTTTCGATCTTTATACATACCTGATAATCCAGCTACCAGCAATACTCCAACAACAATCACACAACCTGAAAAAATATAACATTAACGAAATAAGTATATACAGTATATATATAATAATAAGATGAACTTTTATGAAAACCGTATACAAGAAACGAACTATGGCAACATGAATTATTTGAAATAAGCAAAGGACTGTTACTTTGCTGTTGAGAAGTAATGTAAAGTGTCCAGCAAAATGACGTTCCACTGTTAGCTATTTGGCAATTAAACGATCAGGCAATGGAAAGCAAAAAAAATATATAAAAAAACGAATCAACTATGTTGGCCGTGCTCTTTGAAAAGAGGGATTAATGCATTTGCTTAAAGTTCTTTAAGTGCCGTCCCAGATTAGCCTGTGCAGTCCACACAGGCAAATCAGGGACATCACTTTCCGCCTTAACTGGATGTTTGCTGCGAAAATACTTTCTTTAAACGAAATATATCATAAAAGCAGAAAGTGTCGTCCCTAATACTTCCGTGCGGACTTCACAGGCTAATCTGGGACGGCAGTTTACGCAAATGCATTAACCGCAGAAAGTGTCGTCCCTAATACTTCCGTGCGGACTTCACAGGCTAATCTGGGACGGCAGTTTACGCAAATGCATTAACCGCCTTTTCTTAGAGCACGGCTCATATATTCGCGATAAGTATATAATTAAAGCTGAACTTACCACCATTCATTCTTAGTTTTCATATTAATGGTCATTTACTAACTTGGTTCACATCTTATAGGCAACGCAAGGTGAACGTTAAAAGCAGTGCGTGTGGACTTCACACTGTCGTGAGCTGATATGATTACCGAAAAAAGCAACTTACATGCCCTTATCATGCCTCACCTCACGCTTCCACGAACCCGTTCGTAAAAGGTGTCACGTGATCGATTCTCGTGATGTAAGTAGACATTTATAAATGCTCTAAATTTAAAGAGTGTTCCTTTCATGAACGTTAGCACTAGTGCATTGTTCAGTTTACTAAAGGCAGACGATCCGTATACTTTTAGACCGGTCCAGTACCGTGACCTTTCGAATACAACTATCCCAGTTGTAATCATTGGAGTAAAGTTTGTTGTGTTATGTATAGGCGATGTGTAATAGTGTTCATATTTTTTCAAAAGGTGACATTTTATGTATTGCTACAATATTTCAGGAAAACATATTAAAGGAATAAATATCGTATTTAAAATGGACGTCTTATATGAAAACACAATACTATTTTCAGTTATTATCATCTATAAAAAATCATCATTGACATAAATGCATCGGTTGAAAGGAAGTACTACAAGTGGTATATATATCGTATTAATATACATGCGTTTGCGAGCGCACACTTTATATATACAGATGCTTGATAAATGGCATGTGTTTATCTATTTTATTGTCGATTTACTTACCACACCATATACGTCATTTAATATATGCAGTGTTGAGCATGGAGTAAACGAAACATCATAAATACATATAATTGAATGTGCTTGCATTACTATGATTTATATTTATATCAATAACAATCCGACTAAAATCTTATACTGACATAGTGAGGCTGTTTGTGCCGAATTAAGGACTTCGCTCATCTATATGTGATATTCTGCTATTTATATTCATGTTTTGACCCAATTGTTTTGAATTGATAAGTAAGGATCGGCTGGACCTAAAACCGATTGGAGCCAACAAATCTTTATATTGTTCGTTCAAAAGTGGTAGCCAGAGTTTTAATAGATTTGCGGTTGTGAATGTGTGTTCTGATATACAAGTCGCGGGTATAAAAACACATTTATTTCTTGACATAGTTGCCAGGGATTCATCGTTTGCTATTTTAAAACGGACGAGCAATGTTTGTTTCATGTATGGGTAAAAAATAACGACAAAGACATTTACTTGTCAAACTAAATGGCATGTTTGTTTACCAACGTTACGGATATGTTGATGTATATTCTGTTTTATTATGACTCATATGGGTCAAAAATTAATTTAGCGGTATAACTTCTATTCCCTAATAAATTGGCCGATCCGTTAACAGATTTTATTCACTTGTTTTTGTGTGTTATGTGGTATACCGTAAGCGTATTGTCCAATTTTGTTATGACTAGTTATCAGTTGACGTAAATAAAGGACCATCACATTAAAAAATGGTTTCCCTCTTTTAGTGTATCTTGTAATTCACAATGTTTGTATGTGATGTTTTTTGTTTTCAGGAAATGGCTGCATTTCGAATTTTTCGACGGACTCGAGTTATAACATGTATACACACTATCAATTGAGTCCCATGGCAGATTTGTTACGGTAATCATAAATTATGTTCGGAGAATAAATGTAATCTTTGAGGCTAAATAATGCTAACATATGTACTAGTGGCTTTGGACACTGCCCGTTAATGTCGGAACCTAATGTCAGAGTGCAACTTTATTATGTTGTGTCAGGCAAACTGCTTTCTGGAAAAAGTGTTAGTTTGAAACGACAATCACACAAAACAAAAACTGTATTTAGTGGTTAAATATAGGGCAATGAAATTATCAAACGTTTACGGAACAGAAAACCATATTTCACCTGATGTAAGGTAACATGGAGAACAAGACAAAGAAGAGAAGAAGATGACCATGGTGATGATAATAATGGCATCATTGTCTTGTAAATCTTCTGCAGAATTTGAAATTTCACAAACATATGGAAATGTCAATGTAAATATATGGACGAATGTGTTTTCTTTAAGTTATGAAGCATAAATTGTCCACTTGTAACATTTCGACAGTGTTAAGCTTGATACGACAAATCTGAGGAAGGATATACATTGACTTCATAAGATGTAGCTTTCACTTACTTGTGAAAAGAAAAATCCATCAAATAAAACATGTAGGAAAAACCAGCTCTGATTGTTTATAAAATACCAGTAGTGTCGGAGATGAAAATGCGTTTATTAATTACATACACGTTAGCAATGCCATTTATGAATATCATTTTAATATTAAGCATTATCAATTTGAATGCGTTATAGAAATGTGTAACGTAATGCAAACAAATTAAATGTGGTTTTATTAAAATGGTCATTGTAAGGATACTCCCTATTAAAGAGGATACAAATTGCAAGATAATGTAATGTATGCAAATCTTTCTTTCATTAAAAAAAATATTTTATGTGAACGTGTAAACTCAATTTGTATCCTTACGATTATCTTGTATACGGCTATTATCCCATGTTAATACTCAAGCCATGCATATATCATCTTTGAATGACCATTTTATGTATGTGTTTTTAGACTAAATTTACTTAATGTTAGTCGGCTGTTAACAGAGAAATATCAGTGGTGTAAAAAAGAATAATTCACTCTTAAAAATTGTGAAAAAATTAAAGTGCAAATGTCAAATATTTTCCACTGTTTTACTCTTGTTCTTGAGGTCGTGGCGTTATTTGTCCCGCGAAATGCTCCAGTTGAACTCTTCTGTGATTTAAGTTAAAGATGGAAAAGCATTAAATGAACAAAAACTGTTGGTTTTTAGTCAATTATTGATTTTATTCATATTTGATCATAGTCAATGTCTGTATGCGTTTGGCTGCGTGATTAAATTTGAACCAACACATATCCTCAATGCAATACTCAACAAATCGCAATCCTTGACAATAATATAGTAACAATTAATTAATGATGTGATTTTGCCGGCATGGATTCGATGATATGTAATGAAAATTAAATCCGCGATTTCGTTTTGGGTTTGAGGTGTAGTGAAATACACGTTTCTACCTTTTTTATGATTACTTCCGTTTATCAATCTATAATGAAAAGATGTGGTTTTAAGTAAAAATTTAATAACGTAATAGAGCACCACAACAACGTTGTATAACAATATTACCGTTGTTTGAGTACTAAAATATGATAAATATATAACCTAGTTGAGATTATGGAATGATGTTTACATTACACATGTTCACTTATTGTTATGAAGTGCTCTTCTAAAGACAATGTTTTTCTCATGCAATTAAGTGTAGGAAATATTTTGAAAAGATTTGATAAACCGCATTTTAATACTTCAAAATGTGTATGATGTACGCAATTTATAGATGATGTAATGCTAATGATCTTACTTAGCACCATATTAAGGAAAACAATTTTCAAACATATGAATGAGTATTTGAATGAGCCATTTTTTCCAATAATTTGGATTGGTTAGTTTCAACATAACTATAGTCATATCATATTAGTAATGCTTGTTCATTTTGTTGAGCACCAATTACATGAATCACCGTTCATCGCGCTTTATTTGAAATTCATGGCTGTTAGAGTGATCTTACTTTAAAGGCAAATGATTTGTATCCACTGCCAGCTATTTTATTCTGCAATGTAACCTCACATCTTCCAGATCCAATTGGCATTCGCAATGGCAACATAATCTGGTGTTTGTATCAGGGAAACATGAACCAGCGATTTGTAAGAATTATTGCAAGTGGTCGTTGTGATGAAATATGTGGACTTAATTCCTCTGACGTTGTAAACTATTGTATTTGTGCATTCCTTTCGCCATAATTGTGCTCATAGCCAAACTATATTTTATATAGATAATTCAGCTCGCACTCTTATAAATAAAATAAAGTACATTACAAATTAAAAAATGTATTCACATTTAATTTTCTTTTGGCATAGCATACGCTTATTATCGCATTGTCACATTTATATTTAGGTTGTTAGCATCATAACTAAAATTTTAAAGCATTTAGATTTGGTCACTTGAGAGTTTTAAAGTTACTTGTTTTGACATGTGTAACTACGACGAAATTATTAACGTAAACGTTTTGTTGTTTAATTTACAATTTATATTAAAAAGTGAATAATTGTATACTTTATAGTTTTCTTGTTCGATATGCGAACGAATTATATTTACTACTCTTATTCTAGTTCAAATACAAACCTGCTGAAGGTCCAGTTTATTCTTTATCTGTGTGATAAACGAGATGACTCGCTTGATGAACAGGTATGGGGAATATGCGACGCTTACAACACGCAGAGTTGATACATGTATTCCGATATATCAGATGCTTTTATTAAGTCTGTTATCTGATAGCGACTGGTAATAATAATTGTCTTCAGTAGGAAAACAAGTCATCACTATTCAAGTAATTTTTGTATATCTTTTCGCGCATTGATATGTCCTTTATTTTCAACATTTGTATCTAAGTTTGAAACCAGATCTAAAAGTAAATAAGTGTATGCCCAGCATCAATAGGTTTAATTTTCGTAGGCGAGTTTTACAGCTTTATCAGTTTCAACACATTCTACACATGTTTTGCTGCTGTATATTTACCCCCCCCCCCCAAGAAACAAAGACATTTTTATTCAGTTGAATCTGTTTTCTTTTTTAATGAATACTTTGTTTTTGAGTTGCTCATTTTCAACATCGGTGTCTAAGATTGTAACCAGATCTAAACGTACATTCTTGTATGGCCAACATCAAAGGATTGTGTAATTTGTGTAGGCGATAGGAAGAGCTAAATCAGTTTCAATAAATTTTAACACGTGTTTTGCTGATGTATATTAAGGAATCAAAAACAAGGAATTCGGCTGATGTATTGTTGCAGCGCATACACTAGTAAACTCTATTGCCTTTATTAGTTGCTCAATTGCGACTGATAGTAACAAACGTGTATGACGAATGGTGTTAAATGCATTTTATTATTCATGTATTAAGCAATTTATCAATATAACGTAAACTATTTTTTTGCGTCAAACTAGTACTATTAGAAAACACACACAAAAGCAATTCGACAAAATAATACGGTTGTAAGATAAGAACGATTCGATTTTTTTTAAATAAAAATAATTTTTCACTTGACATATAATATTGGTTGTTATTGATAAGAATTGATGTCATGCCGATTTATCAGTGTTTATTATTTATTTATTTATCGTATAGCTGTGAAGCTATAATTTCCTTTGATCGATTAAACCCTTGTTACAAATAAATAATCGATGCGTATGTCAAAAATTATATTAAATATCCCCCACAGTTCGTTTACTGTTCATAAAAACCTAAAACGGAGGGTCCCTTCTTTTGCACTTCAGGTGAAATATCTTGTTTTCCAAATATGTAAGATGGTTATAACACTTATGACTTGCTATATCCATTGGGTGGTTAAGTCGGAACACTAGTGGTGTGATGCATTTTCCTGCAGTTGCGCATGCATAACTTTGGTTAATGTATGATTAATAAATGTCTCATATCGCGCTATGAATTAGGTGGGACGCACCTATCCAATTACAAAAGGCTCTAATTTATATAAATTGCGATTGTCGAATATTATAATTCAAAACGTCTCAAGAAATCGTACGGGGATTGTTTAAGACTTGGATAGACTGGTGTATGTAAAGTAAGATTCTATACTGTATTTTATAATTGGAAATTGTTTATCAAGACATTATGAACTAGATAACACTTGGTACAAAATGGTGCATTACTATCATTACTATCATATATATGTTAAATAAAAAAATGAATAAATATATAAATAAAAATAAATAAATAGATAAATAAATAAAAAAAATAAAATTAAAAAATAAATAAATAAATGCATATCTATATTGATGATTTCATTGTATTTGCAGTTTAAGTACGGAGGACCTCTCGATTCCGAAAATGCTATCATTCAAATCAGTGTTCCTTATTCGACAAAGGGTTCTCATTTTCATTCTTATCGTTGTTTTACCATCAACCCGATGTAAGGGCGATAATGCTAGCAGTGAACGAGCAAACTCTTATCTTCAAGAACACTTCCGCGATATGTTAATACCACAGGCGATACAACAACCAGCTCGCGAACAGTAGGTCAATTTTTGTGATTTCATATCCTGCAAAATGATAGTGTAAATTGTTTAATGATCTTAATGATGCATGTTTATCACGATTGATGTGGGCACATTCATATTACTAAGATGGAGTTGTATTTTTGTGAGTTCTTTTATGAATCAATCCAGTAAATGCTAAGTGATAATAGTTTTAATAATTTCCGCTGATAAATTTCAAAATGAACCTTATAAAAGATATATTTGTAAGCATGGGTCAATGCGAACTATGCTTAACTTATACATCTTATTGTACCGATGACTATTAACATTATGATTTGATTGTAAAGGCCGATTTTGTGTATGATTTGGTATTTATACGTTTTATCATTTTAGCATTTTGAACAAGAGTACAAAACGGCTTGTATGAGGCAATTTCATTTCACCTATTTTAAACAATTCTGTCTATAAAGATTGTGTATATGTCTGTATGATAAATCGTTGTACTCGTCATCTATATATGTATGTTGAATATATTGTAATAATAAGACTCCATAATAATTATCAGAAGAGATAGTCTTACTAAAACTCGGTAGTTGTTTACTTGGGGTGGTTTATCATAAGCCTTAATATATGTTTTACACTTTTAAGGACTGTTGAACAATTTGCTGAACACGACCTATGTCGAAACGTTTCGGGAAGATTGACATTTTACCGAGCTTTGGAGAGGCATTTTCATAAGATATCCGGTATATACGCTTTATATTTATATTGACAAATTGAACTGTCACACATTTACTTCAAAACTGTTTAAAATGTAAAAGTCAATATGGGTCGTTCATTTGATATGAATTGTGTGTCTTTTAACTTAAGATGAACGTTCAAAACGGTTTCACTGATCACATTTAGTTCACGTTAACCCATATATGCCTAGCGTCTAGAATAAAAGGCAATGGCAAACAGCGTAGACCGAGATGAGACTCTCAATTATGCGTCGTCTCATCAGGGTCTGCGCTGTTTGCTCAAAGGAATTTCTGTAAGAAATATTCAAAATATAAAAATAAATATACTAGACATCCCTAATTTTGGAAATTAATTGATCCAATTTAGAAGGATGGGAGAGTCCAATCGGTATAAATGGGTTAAACGTATTTTGTCATACAATCAATGTGCGAGTGTGTTAGCATGAGTGT
The DNA here is from genome assembly GCF_020536995.1 of Dreissena polymorpha. Classification (NCBI taxonomy): domain Eukaryota; kingdom Metazoa; phylum Mollusca; class Bivalvia; order Myida; family Dreissenidae; genus Dreissena; species Dreissena polymorpha. The sequence goes on along the minus strand of NW_026273341.1, from coordinate 166,390 downwards.
TGTTGATATTGCTCTGTGTATATATATACATACACTTTTGTGTTTTTCTGCAGAAGAAATGAAAATAAGTTTTATACTAGACGCCTGCTCGAGAAAGGACAACATGCTTTCGATGTGGGTAAAAGAGATGTTTGACACAGATGGTAAACTATATTTGTGTTATATATAATACTATATCTGCGATTGGATGGTTGTTTTGGCGTCTGTTATGTGTTTTTCTGTTGCAACGTATACAAATTCAAATAATGCAGTCCATTCAATGCATTGCCTAAAAATCCGTTAACAACGCCAAATATTATAATGCTTTATAAGAAGTTCAAACAATAACAAGTTCCAAAAGAGGGTTTATTAAGATAGGAAGACTTCAAAACAATAACATTTGTGTGAACAAGTTAATAATTAATACTGTGCAAACCTTTGAGCATATACAAATCGTTTCAATTTCTCATCTCGTTTCAATTTACGAATGATCTCGAGTCAGGATCGGAATTATTCGGTTTTGCTCTTATTTGAATAATTTATGAACGCTATCCTATAAATAATTATCACGGTACTTTACAAATTATAATGCGCAGTTCTTTTATTGTCAAATACGATTGCATACGCAAAGTTTCATTTACAAAACAATGCAGTAAACGCTGTTTGCACTAATAAACTTATGAAAGATAATCGTATAATTAAAATCTATAGAATGGCATTTTAAATATAAACAAGTTATAAATATATCATGACAACTTTGTCATGCTTCCGACGCTGCCTGAGGCCAATCTCGAGTTCGCTCGTAAATGTTCAGCCGCGGAAAATTCAAATGGAATATCAAGTCCAGCAAAAAACTAAAACAAAAAAAGATCGTTTTGTATCTCGCTAAATCAATGTTACCAGACCGAATCTAGCGTTTTAAATTTTGGCTATTGGTATAAGGAACACTGGTTTTGTTATTGGTTAACTTTATTTCATGATGAATAGTTTTTTTACGAAGTATTCGTTGATTTTAAGCATTTACGGATATCCTAATCTTATACAATGAATGTTAAAATATGAAAGTCACTGGAATAATTTCATACAATATTCATTTCAGGAAATGGACACATATCGCAATTCGAAAAGGATCTCTACAGATAATGGTCCTGATGTCTGAATATTTCATTGTTTATGTACCTTTATGTATCGACTTTCTTTGATCTGTTTTGGTTTATTTATTTATTTATCGCCTTCATTTGTTTGATTGTTTGTTTTCAATACGTGATGTTTTATGTACATGTACACGCATTTGATAATCAAGAGATGTCTTAAATTAACGTGAAACTGTTTATAATGTTTATATGTATCTATTTTATGTGCATGCTTTGTATGTATCTCCATCTTTGTTTTGAATATACCATAAATCTTATTTTATTGTCTATTTCAATTATTCGAAAGATGCTTGAATAAAAGTGTACGTGTGATTTCGTATTATGTTAAAGGTATATGCAGATAATACATAACTGATTTAATAACCAGTTCAGTACATTAAATGATTTTAATAATATGATCAGGCGGATAGCAGGACCATTTTTAGATTAAATGGATTTAAATGTATATAAATATATGTTTAATCTATATACATGAACGACTATTGCTATAATAACAAAGACAACCATATGAATAACATAACTTGCATTAGTATTTGTAGATTTTGATAGAATCGGAATTACAAAAGTATTAAATAAATGTTTATATTGGTTGTTAAGCGTTTACTGTAGCAACTTACACCGAACAACAAAACGTTATGAACTCTTCTGTAGTTTGACTTATTATTAAATTAAACGGTATTCAATAGGTATGTCGTTAATACTGACGGATGTCGATTTGTATTTAAATGCGATATGTGGTCGCAATGTAGGTAAATCGCATTCATAAAATAGCATAACTGGTGAGTTAACTTGATTAATATTGTGGTTTCGCACACTTCTCAACCATTTGCAAACACTAACAATTAGCTTACCAATTAATATGCACCATTTAAGACGACAGTATATTATCCCGTTTGCAAATTTAGAGCATTATTTTATTCTCAATTACAACACGGCACGCGCACAATTATATTTATACAAAAAATAAGCATTATATGGTGCTCTTCTAAAATTACGGACACACATAAAACATCCCAAATCACGCTCTTAACCAAAGGATTAAGCTAAAACAATTACCCTAATGTAAAATTAGCATGTCGTATCAATGAGCATCTCGCGCCGAAATACTGTGTGGACCAATGTAGCATCATCTAAGATCTACTTAATTTGTAGCAAAATCAGTATAATCATAACTCAAGAAGCACATACAGCACACTAACAAATAGTTAAAATAACGCATGTTGCGTTGTGAATCATGTAAACACCATAGATCTATATAGTACCAAGTTTCGATGTATGGTAAAGAGTGACAAGTTTATACATATAATTGTTTTATTTAAAGAAAAAAGAAAAAAATCATTACTGCATACACACATGTAAATCTCATGTCTGTAATGCTAATTTAGTATAAGTGTAACAGCTTGGTACAATATCTATATTTTAATGTAAAACACTTAAATGTTTTTTACATATAGTTTTGCAACATAGATACATGGTCAAGCTAAGTAAACAGTTTGTGTTCTTCGTTGTTGTAACCGACTTCGATTGTTTATTGCTTTTAACAACACCTTACTTTCATTTAGATAACAGTACAAACCAGATACATAGGTCAACTATCTGACGTACAAATCCATATGTTGTTGAAAACAGTCAACTCTTGATGATACACCATTTTAGTTATACTACATTAGAGTGGAATTATTATCTTATAGCAATAACTAGCATATACGGAATGCAAACGTTACAGGTGGAAAACAATATGAGAACCTAAACTGTAACGTCGATGCGAAAATAAAGTACATTGAAGACATTTTAACCTATGATTCAGTGTGCAGCTGGTTTGATACCAAATATTAGGGAATAGGCTGCAATTGTAATGATTGCTCAGCTAATTATTATTTTAAGACTGTAACGCACTTGTCACTGAATAGTTATAAAAGATCTATAGTGGTTGTATGCGTTTGATATTCAGTGGGTAAATATTTATATTGTATATAAAAACTACATCGAGTTTGCATATACCATTGATTGGGAATATTGGCGAAATATGCATACATACAATTCAATGAAGCAATAATTCGTACAAAAGTAGATTTGCAACGGTTCGCAATTAGTTTAGATACATGCCGTTATATTACACAATTTAAACTCAAGAAAAACGTTCGTTTTTGATGAATCTATGAACATATGCATGTAATTATATTTGAATGATAAACAAGTATATTTATGTTTTAATTGGTGAATTTATTTGGGATAAACTCCAAGCTTAAAGCTTCCGAATGCCTTAAGACTTTAATGTCAAAGCGATATACATTGCCCTTCAATGGCAGTGAAATGTGTGTGGTTCCTTCCAAACCAGAGGCTGATTTATATGTAGACCCGGAATGTGCCCCAACACTCTAAATTAATTAACTAACTAGATGCGAATTTTGAATCATAGCTGCAATGTCTAGCTATTACGTTGCTTCTGAACAATGTTTCAATATTAGTAAAGTCTTGTGTTGTGGGGGGCTTCGGAGCCGAAGTACGCTGAAGAAATCCCACCTGTCCGTTATGCGGACCGCTAACCAAACTTACATGCTGCCAGGTACATGAATTGAACATGGATCGCCTATGTGAGAAGCGACTGCACCAACCACTGCGCTAGCCTGACAGCCATAGCATTAACTTGAAATAAAAAAAATCAGGTTGCGCATGTAAACGAACAGCATTCGAAGTTGTTTTTAGATTTTTCTCATCAATGTAATACGTCTGATATCTAAAAAAAGTTCGTGCACTCTATTTAACTTCATAATCCGTGACTTTGTTATCCGGTAATGCTAAAGGGAATTATGTCTTTTAACATTGCATCCAGGTGGATACAGTTACATATTTAACACCCAGGCAGATCCATTTCAAATCGTGAGGTCCGTGAGAAGTTTTTTTCTTACAATGATATAAATACTTGAACCAATGGAAGTTTCGATCGAGTTAACAGAGGGGACTAAACCTACCTGAACGTGATAATGACTCAACTAATTTATAAACAAGGTATTGCTGTAAATATAAATATAATGCACGCATGTTGTTATTAGCGAATCACGAAATGACTAGCACATGTCTTTTATTTAACAAATGCTAAAAATGGTACACTTATCACGTATTGTTCATATATCTAAATCTTTGTGATTTTCGGATTGGTAATCACGTGTGGGTTTAATCAGGCTTTTCATTTTGACATGGTAACATACACCTGAAACTGAAACGCGATTTGGTCAAATAGAAACTGTGTGCTATGCAGTTACTTTATGTACGTCTTTTTAAATGAATTGCTTACAAATGGTAATGTGCGTTTTCAACAGACGATATGTACACTTGTAGGTGAAATGTAGTAATCTCACTGTGCGTGATCTGACAGGGCTGGATAATCCATTTTATTAGAGTTGGTGATAAATGACCCGATTGGGTCCGCTAACAACGCTTCTTTCAAAATGCGGAGCGATAGTTGTGTGTATGTTTGTATAAAGGTACGAATTTAATAATGCTCCTTGCAATTCAATAATTTCGATGGACTGCGACCGTTCTGTCCTTCATGAGGTCAACACATGTACATGTTGCACTTATGCAATCCATTTAAATGTGTACTTAAGACCAGTTTTATAATGGTTAATATATTACTTATACGTTTACATTTTGGAGACAATACTGGCGTGCCACATTCAACATTCAACTTATAAGCTTTTGGATATGACGTCAAACTAATTGCCGACAAGAACATACAATGGTTGAACACAACACAAACACTTCTCAATAGCGATAATTATATACAGCGTTCGGCTTATGTGAATCTTTGTTTAAGTTATATTTTAAAGAATTAAATTTATCCATTTGAAGACTATTCGAATAATACGGATTGTTAACAACGAGGTTAACCACTGAATGAGTGGTGTGCTGAAGACAACAATGTAAAGGTGTAATATCAATGTAAAGTCAACGATGAAGAGGGACTTACACAAACAGGATAACAACGATCATTTTATCGATATGCCTAGCACTGATACAGCGATATAAACATTTCACCAAGCCTTTCCACATGCTCTCGGCCCAAGACAATCTGAATAAAGAATATGTATATATATATGTCGTTAAAACAAAACAAAACAAAACTAGCACAAACACATTTCGCATATTTAAGACACAAACCGAGGTATGTACAAATGTTTTACCAGAGACAATATACATTGATATTTTTTCTGCCATTATCATCTTGATCAAATGCACCAACATCAACATGATCATTGTTGGTTTTGTTCATTGAATGTTCCCGCGACAAACCATGGTAGACCTCTAATAGGACTGCTTCAGAAACATGGACATTTACAGAGCAATTAATAATAATGGCCATAATAATATTATGCAATCAACGACTGACCCCGGTACCAGGGCGGCAGCAGAGCTTGTGGCCCACGAAACATTATCGTTTTTCAGACAAGTATGTAGGTTTTTGTAGTGTGTTACAACGGGTTTCAATCATTTGGTGTTAGTTCTATTGTACAGTTGCTCTGCGTTTTTGCTCGGGAATTTTTTTCAAGGTCTAGGTATGCAAGTTCACTGTGAAATATTATTTAAACATTAACATGCTATCTATTAGCAGGTGAGAGTTTATAGGTATGGCTAGCGTTTGACGTTTGTCCGGAATGATTTGTGTGTACTTTCTGTTTATTATCTTAAGTCATAAGTCATTATAACAAGTAATATAATACCGAATAAAGATTTTACCGTGACTATCAAAGTAACATAAGAAAACGATATATATTGGTTTAAGCGATATATAGATGGTTGCGACTATTTTATATCGAGCTGTGTTTAGCCTGATTTACATTTTGTTATTTAATATACTTTATACATCAGAAATAAAAACTTATAAGGCACTACCGATATTCATTTCCTTGCTAAGTCAGTGTATAAAAGCCAGTGAGGTAAGGCGCGTTATTGCGTCGTAAACAGGTTACTATTTTCGCATCATGGCAAACGTAAACAAGATAATTCTACCAACCTTACCGGGATTCATTTGTCCAACAGGCAAGGCAATGGAAAAGCTTCGGTAAAAACTGATAACTGCCCGAAATGTGTTAAAAAAACAAATAACTAGGTTTCAATATGGAAGTTGTGCGCCACTACTAGCCGAATAGGTATGACAATGCTATGAGAGGGACTGTATTACCTAGCGTGTCTAAAGAAAAGCAACTAAAACATATTCAAATCACAAAGAGACCAGTATAGTTATTGATGGTTACAATAAAGATGAGCCGGTTTTTTTTTCAATATTTTAGCAGAAGTTTACCAAAAGAACTACCAGTTAATACTTCTTATTCTTCTTGTACCGATGCTCCATTTCTAGATTAATATCTAACTATTAATAACAACACAGAACAAACTCGCCTGCCTGCACAACGAACGTGATGATGTGCATGTTGACTATTTAATTTTCTCGTGTTAAATGGTAATATTGCTGAAATACCTTATAATAGCATACATTTTTCCATTATATTCAAACATTAATAACCCACATAAACATAACACATTTATGTTTGTTATAAAGTACTTAAAGAATGACGCTTTTAAAATGAATTTCGTAAAGATGCACAGCATAATTTTGTTAATAGCTCTACAGTATTTTGTGTAGAAATGTTCCGGTAATATCGTTATTGGTAATCGGAACTTCTGATCCATCATTTAATAATAATAGATAAAAACATTAAGTCCAATTTGAGTTGCCGTATTGAACTATGATCACTATTGAATAATGCAATATAATTTAAAAATAAATCATTTCAGGTTTAAAGTAGACATTATATGGATAATAGCATTCGCTAGCAGATTATTTTAAAGTTTCCTATGTCTCACGGATAGATCTGTATAATATCAACACACGAACATATAACGAAATGTAAATCAAGAAATGGTGGCATTCAGAGATAGCATTGGTAGCAAAATGTTGTTCGTGGTTACTTACATAAATCAATAATAAAAAAAAGTTAAACGCAACACTAAAATATCTGCATACACATTTTAAGTATGTAATCGAATTGTGTACAGTCCGAAATTGAACGCTTGATTTATCTGATTAAAGAACCCTATATTTTACATTAACTGTTCCGAGGCGATCACCCGATCCTGAATAATGGTTATGTGCAATGTTCGTGTTTTATGTATCTTTATTAGTTGCAGTTGCTCACTTATTTGCATTAAAAACTAGCGTGGGTTGATCAGGTTTTATTCACTGATAATATTCATGGATGCTCATTAGTTTATATATTCGTATTATTCTTGTACGTCAAAACTATCAAGAATCATAGTTCATGATAAAACATACGAGCTTTCGTCTGACTATTAGATGTTCACATTATTCCTCGTTTATTTTCATATTATATGTTCCATAACGGAATTAAAGCCATTCGTCATCTCCGCTGCACCTCACTGTGTATTGAAGTGTTTTCACAAACAATACAAGCACGCTTTTCATTATAGAGATTGTGAGATTATGGTGTATGTTGATGTAGATTCATCACCCGCTTTATCAGAAGAAAAAAACTATATCAGAGGAAACCTTATTACATGATTCAACCTAGCTGTTGGCATCGCTTATCATGGATTGCCACTGGACCAAAATGATGACACATATGTATTGCCAAGAATCATTGTACGTTCAAGATAAACCCTGTTATTGAGTGGGTGGTTTTTCCAGCTGACCTGAACATAGACAATCATTATTTGTAGATGTAAATTAAGGTGCGTTATAAAGATGTCTACATGAAACAAATCAAAAGCATTGCTTCAATCATTTGTTTACAAAAACATCACTTTTAAATTAATTACCTTAAAGTAAAGTGTCGTTACTGAGTAATTGATATTGTGAGTAAATATCTATACGACGATACAATTTTTTCTTCAGATTTATCTAGCGATGTTGCTGTGTTGTAGGGGTATTATGCATTATTATTCGTTGTGTTGCCTATTATAAGCGCATTGACAATTAATATTCAAACTTTATTTATATAGTGTAAAATAAAATGATTTTATAATAAAAATGCTTATGTTGATGTTGCTGTTGCTTATATGACTACATCTACTACATCTTGGATGCGCATATGCCCATACAAATGCATACACTGGAAGCATATAATAGAATATGGTTCCCACATATTGAACTGTTGACTTGACCAAATGTTTCAACCATATATTTATGTTATTTTCCAAATAAATTGCTTTACAGTGTGATGATACGTGGTTGGTAGAACATCGTAAGCATTGTAAAAATTCATGTTCCTACCTGAGATGTTACGATGGTATATACACCTTAATAACAAAAAAAAGTTACAATCACTAATCTATCGATCAGGAGGGAACACGTTGTTTGATAATAGGTCAACTGTTCCAAATACGTGTTGCAAATTATATTCGAATTTGAGGTTAAGAGTTGTGAACATTGATACAAATGCGTCAGTGACTGCACTTAAGTGGCATTTACATTATTTTCGGACGCATGACAACACATTTGATCAAACCTGTTTATTATAACTCATTGTGTAATATAACAAAAACACGTAACAGGGTAGGAAGAAGCACTAAGTATCATAATGTGAGTAGCTTTTTAAAAACTTTAAAGGCCTCTCATCAAATGCGGATACAAAAACAAATTACTAAATTACTTTTATGGACTTTTCATTATGCGGGTGTTACATTTGTCATTACGATTCTTATAAGAGATACTCATGACACTAAAATAAAACAGTATAACACATATTAGCAAGTCGAGTATTGGAAAAGGTATCATTGGGCTTTTAACAAAACAATTAAAATGAGGATGACAAATGCGGCGCAATATTTTCTCTGGAATGTTCATGGTATAAAAACATTCAAATAAACTTGTATGTAACATAATTATACAACTTTCCACAAACCACTTTTGTGTTTGCCATCAAAATAAAAAAGTATTGTTGTCTAACAAACACTTCGATGCAGTTATTTATGTTCAATGTGAAGGACGATTGAACTGAACATTCAAATCATGTATTATTTTATTTTTGTTTGTCAAATGGTCTCTTAAAAGCATGCCATGTCTTAAATATTTATCTACAATAACATACATCTAATCATCTTTGATGATTGGGCTCACACGGGTCAAACATATTCTTCGGGTCGGGTTGGCGGGTCAAAATAAAAATACACGAGAAAATTCGGATCGGTCGGGTCAGATGATTTAAATAAAACTAGATTAATTGGCATAGCATGTCTAAGCGTTCTTAAATATTCAACTGTTCGTCAAGTATATTGTTTAGAATATTAAACTTTTTATTGTTTTAATTTATTTAATTATGAATGAAATACTGAACTGCATATAACTATTGATTAAGTTAACACAACGATGTTGAAATTAATCAGCAAACGTAATTATTACTTGGAATAGCGATTCAAAGTGCATTTATAGCAAAAACAACATGTCAAGCAAAAATAAAGCTTTTCTTATTTAGGGGAGAAGCCAAAATAAGTTTCACTGTAAACTCCTGCCTTGTCTACTTTGGAGTCAATATACTTTATAATACAAGTTTCGTTTTTTTAACGTCGCCATTTTGGGATCTGAATAACAAACTAAACTCGACGTTTCTGCTTTTGGTGCGTCACCTCCATTCATTTCTGACAATGTGTAATAACAACACTGCCTAAACTGATAAATGATGTGATTTTACTTCACTTGTTTAAAAGAGATGATTTGACTACACGGTCAACATGTAAGCTTGTACTTCGTAGCTTGCGACCCGAATCGGTATCGTTCGAATAAACTTTGACCCGGATTCGCGGGTATTTTTTTGACCCGCGGACCGGGTTTTTTCGGGTACCCGTTTGAGCACTATTTGATGATCCCACTATGGCATTTTATTCATTACATCTCAAATCGCATACCATTAGTCATTTAACTCGTGACGAGAATTGAAATTATTGTATTATTAAAGAACGCAAAGCTATGATTATTAAATAATAATTAAATTCTCTGCGAATACTCGAAAACTTATTGTAAAAATAGTTAGCAGCGTATCTTAAGATTTTGAAAATCTTTGTTACGCATTTATCTGAAACGAGCCTTCTGCGGCGCTTTATACGTGGGTCAGACTGACCGAGCATTAAAATATTTATTCTTGGAACATGATACAAAACACAAAACAATTTATTATTTCATTTGTAACTGGCAAAAAGGTATTTATTTAATTGACTTAATCGGGTAGCCGTTGCGTAGTCAATATAGTATCCGCCTAGCGACCGGGAGGTTACATGTTCGATACCCCAACGGCAACGAAAAATTGTTCTATTCCCAGGAAATGGACTCGAGAGCGTCTTAACCTCAGGCTTCCGTTGAAATCGAGATGAACCAAATAGGATAAACTTAACTTAAAACGTTGAATATATTGTTTATATAGATATCACCTAAATATACATTTCTTCCATTTTGTTACGAGCAGCCATCATATTTTGTATGTGCTTTGTTTAGATCATTACCATCGCTCAGTAGATCTTATTTTAGTGTTATAGTGTTACTGATTTTGTCAATAACATTAACTTGGCTTGTAAAATTCACTAAATAATGTATGGTATTTATAACATAACGGCGGAAACAAAGATTGACACATGTTATAAACGTTTTTTGAAGGCGGTATATAGTTACCTGTAAATCTGTGCTCAATTGCTGATACGTTAAGCGTCAGATATGAAGATCTATGTTGTAAAACTGTCTCGTGCGGAAGCACTGTACATTAAAAATAATTTTAGAAATACATTTGCTTCGCACACAATTTAAATGATATTAAACCGACGTGGTGAAATATTTTAGCATTAAAGGCGTTATTATGTAATAAAATGTCTTTGAAATATGTGTTAAATCTATAAAGGGATATGTTTTAGAGTATCCACTTATTTATATATATCTTATAAAACGCCTTCAAACATCGGTGCCCAATTAAGTACATATGAGAAAAGAGCTATTCTCTATGGCTTTCGCTTTTGCGTACATTACCTCCAGCACAATATGATTTTTCATTTGAAACTCTTTACTTAAAGAAAATAATACGAAAACTTAACAAATTGAAGATTAATTAGATTCGCAAATAGTCTAGTTGGATAAAAGACCTAGCCGACGGGCATAGGCACTTACGAGTTCGGGATCACTGGCAAGTTTACTGCGTCATGTACCTCAACAGAAAAGCTGGATCTAATCTTAGGCGTAATATATAGAGATTCAAATAGGATACTAAACTAAATTACGTTAACTTCTGCAAGACTGTGATTGAAATAATTGCTGTTATACTGATATAGACGTATATACCTCATATTTCACACGTCAACACATCTCATTCTGTAACACCACGATCCCGTATGAAAAATCCACGTTGATAACAGTGTGTACATTAATCGTCGAATAATATCGTTCATCACCCGACTTCTGGAAATAATCAACAACTTTACAAAGAAATACACCACGTATAACCACTTTGAATTGCAACCTTACTTAAAAAATAAGTTAATATGTGATTTTTGTAGATTAAGGGTTTCTTCGATAGATAAGAAATCGAATCAGGCAGATGGCATAAACTTAAAGCTATACCTTTGAAAGGTAAACAATGTCAGCATTATCATCCGTCAATTAGAATGTTCCTCATATGATGATATACGGAAAGTGAATATACACATATTACTTGAAAAGACCAAATATTAATGAACTTATTGAATTTATGCAATCGGATTATTACGATGAATGGTATATAATTCATTACTCAAACTTGACTGAACGCTCTCTTATAGATGTTTGTTGTTTAAGATGCTATCGTTATAGCGTTTATTGTTTAATATATGTCAAATGCTATAAGCCAAAAGAAATGTCCAAGTTGAAGACCGTTTCATGTATTGATAATGTATTTAACAACTTATGAAATTCAATACTTATTACAATATAAAGAAGTGAAACTACAGCTGCTGAAGTCATGCTGAAGTCATGTCTTCATATATGTTACTATGTTTTAATCATGCATATTTTTATGGACGGCATGTCCATTGTATATAGTGAATAAACCTCTGTTTAAATAAACTTTAACGGTTTGCCTCCTTTAATGCATTATAGTACTATAAATGCGTCACTCCTTATTATAAAAAATATTCGTAATTCCTTCTTTCAATTTCAATCAAATCGAACGATACCCAATACACATACGCTGATCCTAATCTCCAAAGATGTAGACTGCCCTGTCAAGATGTCTTAGATTATATAAAAGTTATAAAAACTTGAAAACCTCAGGACCAAACCAATTAAAAGAAATCTCTGATTAAATTGCAGATCCATTAACATGTTTTTCACTTTGTAAATAATCAATACTCGTAGGTTTCAACGGAGCTGGTAAAAAAAATGTATGTGCAATTCAGAAAAAGTATGATCCTCAGGATGTTCTTAACTACAGACCAATCTCCCTCCAAAGAGTTGTAAGTAAATGTATTGAAATAATTATTCCCAAGTACGTATCACAATATTCATTGTTTCGAAATTATGTACATGGTACTTATATGCTTATTTGTTTACACCTTATCAGACGCACTTCCACATGGCAGAAGAGAGACATTGGCGCCTCGAGTTGTTTTTCGCATTTCTGTTAGTTGAAACTTTGCAGTTCTAATGTTAAGCATATTATGCCAAAGTAGTATGTACGTTTTTATTGTTTTATATTACTCACATGTTGGCTACGAATGGCTAAATCATGTTTCAATATCGTTTGAATCAAATTAACTTAAGTTACTACTAATAATAAATGTTTTTTGTCTGTGTTGCAAAATTGTCAAAACACACATATATAGCAAAACTCATTCTAAAATAATTTAATACAGAAAAAAATGGCAAAATGCATTATCGTCTTCTTATTAACACCATACAGAAACATAGACATGTTGTTTTTTCAATCGAAATGCAATATAACTCTTTTAGTACCGTCATATTATATAACATATACTCATCAATACAGAAACATGACACATTTCCGTCATAAATTTATCATTAAAATCTTTTTGTGATTGCCTTCTGATATAACGTTATGTAATATGTATTCAATACACTTGTTTTTATTTAATATATTAAATGACATTCCGCGGTTTGTGGGACGAATCGTTTAAACGTTTAACACTTTTAGCATAGTTAAATTATCATTTTTATATTAAACGCTCATTAAATTGTGTGGTTTAATGTAACATTAATATTGCGGTTTACCATTAATGGCGTTCAATTAATTAATCATTGTATTGGTTTGTTTATTGGTAAATTATGCGAGGCTTTGAAATGAACTATAAAACTGCTCAATATGCTTCTGTGATCTCAGCGGTTTATTATTAACACAGATGTACGAGTAGTGCATAAAACACATTTCTTACGTAGAGTTTATAAAAAAATCATTTGAAATACTTTAAACGAATGGGAAAAAATAAATAGTCATAGTGATTGTCTAGTGTAGAATTTTCTTATTTGATCCATTTGTATTAAAAAGAAACTGAAAAAACTAACAAATGGTCATACCATAAATGAGAACGAAAAGTTCATTCACATATAAACTTTCTCCTTGTGTACGTATAAGAGTGAAAAATCTGTCTATCTGTCTGTCTGTCTGTCTGTCTGTCTGTCTGTCTGTCTGTCTGTCTGTCTGTCTGTCTGTCTGTCTGTCTGTCTGTCTGTCTGTCTGTCTGTCTGTCTGTCTGTCTGTCTGTCTGTCTGTCTGTCTGTCTGTCTGTCTGTCTGTCTGTCCTGTCTGTCTGTCTGTCTGTCTGTCTGTCTGTCTGTCTGTCTGTCTGTCTGTCTGTCTGTCTGTCTGTCTGTCTGTTCTGTCTGTCTGTCTGTCTGTCTGTCTGTCTGTCTGTCGGTCGGTCGGTCTGTCTGTCGGTCGGTCGGACGAACGGTCTGTCTGTCTGTCTGTCTGTCTGTCTGTCTGTCTGTCTGTCTGTCTGTCTGTCTGTCTGTCTGTCTGTCTGTCTGTCTGTCTGTCTGTCTGTCTGTTTCTATATTCCATGTTATTGTGTCGTTATCGGTGATTAATAGCTTCACTTACGTAAAAACATTAAGGTTATTTGAAATCAATATGTATAATTGTTTTTTGTTGTTCTTTACCCTGTATTTTCTTACGTTTTTACTTAAGTGTGTTCATACGTAAAAAGTGCGTGACCGTTTTTATTAAAACGCTCACTAAACAAAGATTCAAATTAATCACAAAGCTGTATTACTGTCTTAAAGAACAAACAGCATATTTGAAGTAGTTCGAAATATATTTTTTTTAATAAGCGCTTTCAACAGATTACTGATGGTTATTTGTTTTCAAACGCGTTTCACATTATCAAGCACTCCATAAACACGCACTATTTAATAGTGAATTGTTATTTGTTATGCGTTCATTCAATTCGATAGTCTTACATAGTATTTACACTTTATGTGTTTCGTATAAAAAAAAATTCAATAAGAAATAAATTGCACCGATAGCCGTATACTATGTTTTTTAATATCTACAATCATTGAAAACCATCTACGTCGAAAGACACAAACGTTGCCTTTCTGAATGAAATTTAAACGCCGTGTTAACAACAAAACTTAGAAACCGCATTTATTTTGTGATCAATTATCTGTTTGAGTAGGATCCTGTAACGATACCCCTGGCAAATTTACAAATGCAAATGATTGCATGCACACTGAGCACTCCCATATACATCAACTGCGTTGTTCATTGTTAACGCCATAAAACTGCATATTACATTCATGTGATATGTTTTGCGTGAACATAAATTGTTAGTTGTCGCATATACAACGTACCATGAAATGTAACAAAATGTAATTACGCTGCAAATTGGTTATTTGAAAATCGTCATGACGAGTAGTTTATTTTATTTTTCGTCATAAATCTTAGTGACTTGAATGTACATAAAATTTTGATACAGAATATTATATGACAATAATATGCGTTGTATGTAAATGTATGTACATTCAGCATTGAAGTTTCTCATTTAAAAGCATTAAAGAGAAGCTGACATTGAGATATGCTTGCAGAAACAAAAACACATCGTATATATCTGTTCCGCCTTGATCATCGGACTGTTTCATAGAAATAAAATTCCCACCTTAATGTATGTATAAACCTTTGATGTGCAGCCTTTAAATGTAAATACCACGAAAAGAAGTTGTGAGCAAAATGCAGTGTAGCGGCATAATTAGCTTAAAGGCAACAACTGTTCTTTATTTAGTACCTGCACCGATTTCAGCATCACCAGATAGTATGCATTATAATGCATCACTAACATTGTGTAGAGTATCGCCAAATTATATTCGTGTGGATTTCTTCTACACAAGCTATGAGCGCAACATTCAGTACACATTATTCCACGTTTTTATGACTGTAAGTAAATATTACAATTATATTTTGAGTCACAGATTAAAGGTTGAAATGACTTAACAGTTCATATTTACTTCTATAAATGTTATTTGTAAATTCAAAACAAATACACGTATATCACGTAAAATGTAAAATATTATAGACACTAGACTACGGGATAAAATACGTTCAACTTATTGACACGATATCATATTTTTGACTGTTTTCTTTAATATTTTTTTCGAATATAAATTAAACTATTTGTTAAAAAAAATCACCAAGACACATGGCTATGAGTTTATTTTACATTAAAAACCCTTGTATAGAAAAAAACCCTGCATTGTGGTTTTCTTCGATTGTCGAATGTTAAATGTTAAATGTAGTTTTAATAGCATCGTCACCAAATGACTCGCCGGTGTAAGCAGTGATTAGTGTCAAACTTGTATAGGACTTTATGAACTACACTATATACGATCGCTATCAATACCCAATACAAATATAATATATATGCAATATTCATGCATTTAATTTATTTTCCAAATTTGAATTATAATGATATCGAATATAATAGAATATTTTAGACAATTGTGGTTAATATAAATACGTCATACTGTTATTCTAAATACAAGTTCGCAAAAAAACTGAGCATTTATACTATTTAGAGCCGGATTGCTTTCGTTTACAAGTGATGTACTAGACATTATTCCATAAGTGTATACTCCATTTGATATTCTTAACTGCAGTTTAGTTATGGTACATTCGTTTATGGCAAATGCGTAACCCTTGCGAGTTAATCTGGGATTTCAAATTGTTCGATGATTTTGTTTTATTTTGAGCATACATTTATAAGGTTGCAATTTCTATGTAGTTACTGTAAATCTATCATACTGCTACATTAACAATATCAGGTGTTAAGTTATTCGATCACTAATTTAACATTGGATGCCTTACAATGCCGTAACATACAGATTTATTCAGCAAAAAATATAAGACACAAACCATGGAACACTACCTATAATGCTATGTGATTTTTTTTCAAATTTTAAAACCCACACGCAAATATTTCAGACACACTTATTATTTATAGAATCAATTATGGAAGATACAATTTGTTTTTGTCAAGAGCAACTGTGTTGATAACATCCACTTTCACATTCAACGAACACAAGTCAGTTCCATTAGAAATAGAGGAACTGCTATGATTATTGTTCAGTGATTATTAAATCGGACGGGCATTAAACGCAATTAATAATAAAACGTTCAAAAGCACGTAATGACAATCTCGAAATTAAAACTAAACTATATTAATTTCCAAATAAAATACAAATTCTAATGTGTTTGTCGTAAAATAACTCATATAATCTAAATATTTGAAAAAACAAAAGCTTTGATCAGTTTAAGCAATTTCAAAATCATACAATATGCAAGAATTTGCTAATATGTATTGCCATTTTGTATCATGTATATATTTACGCACGATGTAGATCGCTTACATATATAATGGAAAGCAAATTTAAACAGACATAAAATACATGGTTATTTGTGTTACAATATGTGTAGGTGTATGTTGTGTTGCATTGTATCCGTATGTGGCCAAGTGACAGCTGAAAACGCTTAAGTTGTTCCTGTATTTGTATAGTCTAGGCTCTTTCTGATAAACATGTTTGATAGACACAGTCGATTAACTGCTTTTGAAGCATTTGTCATTGTCATTATAAAATAATTTTTATCCTAAGATTAAAGTGGTCTAAGGTATAAGGTGGCAGACAAACCTCCGCTGCGTCAGAAGATATTTGCCAGACTATTGGCATCTGTCGTGTACCTTTCTTGGGATGAGTTTTATGGGATTGCCACAAGACCTAGACATCGACATTTATTTATTTCCGGGTATTGACAGTCTTAAATGAGGCATGGGATGATAAAACGGAAGATACCTAAGATGTTTGTAAATAGAAAAAAACGAGTTGAAATAGTTTTAAAGAGTTGCGACTAACCAGCACTATATATTCACCAACATTATATATATTTCAATAATAAACCTGTCGAAAGATTATTTGTCGGAAAATTCGTATTACCGTTTGCTTGTGCTGTACACGATGATAATAACAATTTTGCTTATACAAACCGGAAGTTTATCCCTCTGTCCATAATAACTAATATGTGATATTCAGTCTTGTTTGTATAGTTTGTTTAATTGCTTTACATATCTACTGAACAAATATTAAATACGACATACATAAATAAATAAAATATAGGTATACAAATTATGTACATATGTGTATAGGAGCCTTTCTTTTGGAAATATGGGCAGTCTTATCAAAGACGCAAATTTATCCTACAGGAAATGATTTTATAGAACAAATACGACTCATAAAGAAAAGATAAGGTTTTCTTTATCGTTATTTTTAGATCCGGTTTATAGCAGTTATTTTTAGAACATGTACATAGGGACTACTTTTTTGGCCTTTCACCCCTGTTTGCGTCATTTAGATCATTGGGTACGCAGTCGTTTAACGAGTGTGTGTGTGTGTTTACGATGGATTACTATAATATTATGAATGTGAAAAACACAGTGTTTGGGTATAAAACTGGAATGAAACTGGTGATACTGCATTTTCGATTTAGTTAAAATGTCGAATGTACTCGAATAACGTGATGTTTTGTTGAACAATTGATGGATTAAATTTAAGAAAAGTGTCAGTGTGTTGTTCTTTAACTTTTGGAAGAAAATCGATGTCGAATTAAAATGGTAATTTCTTTGATGGTTTAGTCGTTCCTTTGTCAGTCGATCAAAGAATGTCTATCCACAAAGAATTGCCTGCTTACATCCAGTGCTTTAAAATGGAAAAGATGGATGGCGATGAAGAAATTTGTCTAGAATTTTAACTCGTCATGGAAGCAAATTAAACATTACGAAAATAAACATGGACGTGGTTATTATATAACTTTGGTGAATAGAACAATAATTTTATGTAAGTAAGTATAAAGTGTGTAAAAAGAAGAGTTGCTTTAAGACTAAAATTAACAATATCGGCGGGAATAAATGCTGAATCAAGCTTCACGTAGTCACGGTATGTGTCTACACATTTTGTAAATTTTAAAATGGCGGGAGCCATGTTTGTTTTTTGGTTTTTACAGTGGTGAAACAAGAAATGCAGTTTGAACACAACCGTTTGTGTTCTACTTGAGTCTGTTACATTTGGAACGCTGATTAATTTTGAATCGAGGCGTATAGCGTTATTTTGTTATTTTGTCTCGTTACTTTTCTTTTGCGTGGAATTCTTAAGGACTATTTCGATTTCCGTAAACAGGAAAGATCACAATAAATATTACTACGCAATGTTAGATTCAGTTAATTTAATGTTTTTTTTTTGCTTTTATTTTAGGAATAAATTAAATAAACCAATATTGTAGGATAAATAGAATACTATGTAAGTGTGATTGTGTACTTAAATTTATCCCACTCGTGTCAGAAAGGCTTACAAGGCTCGGTAAGCCTCGCCATGTAAACCTTTCCTCACTCGTGGGATAAATTTAAGTACACAATCACACTAACATAGTATTCTCTATATGCCATGAATAACAAACACAAGTTATTATAATGCGGATTCAACGAATAAAATCGACAGGGTTGGCACACGATTGTCCTCTTTCATTGCTTTAATGATGCGTTTATTTTCCGAGCGATAAGTACTATGACAGTTGACTTATGATCGGTTGAATTTAAATATCAAAATAATGCAAAAAAACGTATCCATCGAAAACGCACATCACAATTACATGATGAAGCACAAAACAACTTATTATCAATGCGTTCACAACAACACTAGAACAAACATCTATTCAATACTCTTTACTCTGCTATGACTATCGTAGCCGCACCCATTTATGTCGAATGCGAAGAAATAAAGCATACACTTGCACTCGTAGAATGCATGGTTGATGTACACATTTTTATCTTTAAGTGAATACTCGTGTTAAAGACAAAATGGTGCATAATAAAACAATAAGTGAAACGTAAGCGCTTCTATGAAGAAAACAAAATATTTCGCAGAATATCTTCCCGTTATTAATGTGGCAAACGTAACGGTGAATCAGACATCGTTAATATAGTCGTCCTTAAACACACATTAGCATATAATACATTTAAAAGAAAAAAAAGCAGACAATTAAAGACCATGTAATACAACAAAGGCATTTTATTGGTATAGGGTAGTGGATATGGTTTTCGCAAAGTGGCTGCATGTAAATGACATAATTGCAAAAGAGTAACTGTACACAATATAACACCTCCAGTTATAATAACACATATACGGAAACATGTATGTTTTTATATTTGGAATATAATTGATCTTATACCTGTTTAAAATACTATTCTAAGCTGTTGTTGGTCTTCCTTCACATCCACATATCAACTTTGTGTAAAGAAGAATCGTCAGTACAAAACTAGTTCATGTTAGTAAATGAGTGTCTGAAGAAACACACCTAAGACATACTCCAGTGGTACGAGAAGTTCGCTCTAACATTCTTCCAACAATAAGGGACTCGTGCTAATAATCGACCATTTTCGTACTGGCGCAGTTACACTTTTCGCATATTTTATGTAATAATTCACACGGATTGCCATGCTGTTTTATCAGTAAGGGAACATGAGATAACACACATTCCACGAGTTTCAAAACGTGCTGAAATATAAAATAGCATTCTATTGCATTAATTCTGTTAGTGTTTCGTGATTTAACAAGCAGACGTTAAAACAGTAATACGACAATACCTTATTATTTTAGAAGGCAGTTAGATAGAGACGTTTGTTACTAAAATAATATTTAGAATTTTTTAAGTGATCCACTTAAATACAAGAAACATTTAACCGTTAATAAATATTTTAACTGAGACTTCAATGTGATTAATTTTATTATAGCATTATAAATCTTGTATTATTGATTATTGTATTCATCTTCTAACATGTAGCCTTAATAGAACGTAAATGTTTATAGAAAAATTATAATAGTCTGTTTGTTATTGGATATATCACTAGAATATATTCGCACGTGTGACCAAGTTTTATAATACCAATTTACATACATGGCGCTGATTTCCTAATGCTTAACACGTGTTTATAATAGTTTTATTACATGTGATTCAAACATAATATTGAAAGGTCTTATAATTCAACAAACAGCAATGACCTACGAGAAAACACAAATCAATCATGTGTATGATTACAAAGGAAATTACATTGACCAAGGATCAATTAGTGAATATTCTTAAATTTAAGTTCATTGTTACATACCTGTTTTTATTTCGTTATTGCTTTGTTACCACATATGCTATATCTTAGCTTTATTCATTTGTAGCATTTCGTCAAGTTTGTGCACACCACATTTTCATTTATAAAACAATAACAAAAGAAATGGTATCTTGTATTTATCTCATTTGCAATGTGCGTAAACGTTTAAGAAATATACAGGAGGTCGTACAAAACAATAAAGCAGACAAAGCAAAAGAAACAATATAACTGTGGATGTAAAATGAAAATTGTGCCTATGTGCCACACACAATCAACATTTTAAATAAGATCTTAGTCATATTAAGTAATTCGTATCCGGCCAAAGCTATGTAGCACTGTCATCATCTAACCTATATATAGGTATTCATATTGACCAATAATAATGGGATAAAATTGCTAGAAATCGGTAAACTATAACTATTGTTGATGAAAACACCAATAGCCTCACCTCAGCTGTGCCATCACTGTTCATGCAACCGTTCTGGTCAATTTCAAATGTAAATGGCGCTAAGAAATCATACCTTCTATTGACTACTCATATATACCAGCGGGGATATTTTTTGGTTTATAGACAGTCCAGTCAAATAATAGAGCATTGATTCTTGCAAATGGATTGAAGCAAATCTTAGTAGTTGTATGATTTATTCGTGATATACACGACACTAACCTATAGTTGGTGCTATACGAGGCTAGGAAAATCAACGTTTTAAACGATCAGATACCAGTATATACATGCTTATTGTATTATTATTATTATTCAGTTTAATATGAAGTATTACATTGAAATTATGTTGCAGTGTCAAACATTAAAATAGTGTAATATTTCATTTCAATACAATTGAATGAATACATAGTTTTTTTTCCTGATACGCAAAAATACCTTATACAGAGATAGGTCTGCGGTTGACAGAAAGTGACATCATAAGTTCGTAAGTTTGTCATTTAAACATTGATCGATGTAAAAATTGGAACTAAAGTATTGCAGTATAAAAAAAAGAAATGTTTTAAAAAGATTGTTTTAATCACTTCGGCTCTAACTGCAGTACAAACATTTTTTTATTAATTATCTAACGCGTAAAAAACCGGGCTTTCGGTTTGCATATGAGACTTTATATAAAGACTAAACCTGTTATTAAAACACATACCGGAACCAACATATCAAATCTTCAAGATACAATTGTTTCGCGTTTGTAACGCTTTCCAAATTGTAAATTTCCTATGGTGATGACTCTTAACAGCATTGAACTTTAGTAGCCGTCTACGACATTAGTGCTATTGCCCTTTCTGAATTGCATTGTTCTTCAATGTTCTCAATTGCATGCGCAACCACATGTTGATACAAATATATTGAAAACATAATTGAATTAAACATGCTTATTTCAATGTATTACAAAAATAAATTCGTCATGTAACACAATTATAAGCGTTTTGTTCATTCAAACTTACAAATGCTCCATAGGCATGATATGGGTATGCCAGTAACTTAACAAATGGGATGGAGTCAAGGATGAGTATTGTGTTATCATGCGGATGGTGAAAATATCGCCATTAAACTATTGTCTACATAATACAGTACAGGATATAGACGCCGACAATGTGTTGTGTTTGGTCTGGTTGCATGACAAACCAAACCCCACCTAAACCTAACATATACCTTAATGAGCGATGCTCCAGGAAGCAAATGTAATCACACACAAAATATAAAATTTCTCCCGTAACACTGAGCTCATGGAATTACTAAGCAGCATTGATGAGAGACGCTTGCTATTGTACTGCAAATCGTGACGATAACCATCAACATTTAAACTGTTTACATCATTATCGAATTACATGTGTTTTTAAAATAGACAGTGACGTCACGTATGTTTGATAGGCCTTTTTTGCTACTGAGATTAATCATGCGTTAAATCGTTGTATTTTTCTGTAAACATTGGGTAGGGCTTCAGAGACAACTCATTTATACGATATTGTATTTCGTGTTGTACAGGTATACACTATAGGTTGTACGTGTATCATGGAATGTCCGGATACACGATGTGATTCTTTCTTTTTCTTTTTGTTATGTCTGTGTTTGTAGTTTTATTTCCCATGTTTAAGGTGTTGACATTTATATAAATCAATAAGAATATCAAAAAGCATGTCAACAGCAAAGTAATTGCACAATTGATTTAACCAATTTAATATTATTATTTCAAGATTGTCATTTACGTTAGAAAATTCCAAATACATAGAGTATATAGGTTTGAAATGTTCTTAATCAAAGCAATCACATAAAGCATGCATGTGCTGATGATAACTTGTATTTTCACGTGCATTATATACTGTTATCATACTTACACACTTAGCATGCTCTTTTAATAGTTAGCATAAAGGAATATATTTTCATTTTTGTTTCAAAAATAAATTTATTTGGCATACAATTTTACTAGCATTTGATAAATTTATAATCATGTTAAATAACCTCTTTTCAGTCATTCATGTACATTATTTATGCCAAGGGCCGTTTTTAAAAAACGTGAGCAAAGAACTGAACAGGGCTCAATTTCGGACAATTTCGGTGATGTATTGTTAAATTATTGATATTTCCACATATAAACGCATGTCTAAGTGCGTGTATGCGTATGCTGTTGCAACAAACCGCATGACGTATCACGTGTCTTAGGCAGATTGATACTTGTTTTTTTCCTAAGCATCTCATACATTCAGTGATTAGCGACACAACCTACCATAACACATCATAACGTAAAACGACATAGCAGATGTTTATGTTAGAAACTGAAATACTGGAATCAGTAAAGTTAGATACATATAGATCAGGTTGGTAAAGCTGTATGTAGTAAGCTTAACATATAGGACAAATAAAACTCCATGCACTTATCTGACGGTGTGTATATGGATATGTTTATTTTAACAATTTAATAATACCACATATTTTAACCTCGTGTGTATCGTGTTTAGGAGCGATTTACACATCGAATTATCTTTAACTCAGAGAATATTTATATATTTAATAGAGTTAATAAAAACACTAAACATGCATTGTTTCGCCTAAAACTTAATAGGTAGCATCCGAAGAACTCACCCCTGATTCATATTTATCCAAACTATAAAATGTATTGCAGAATGATTTCTTAATTGTTAAATCATAACTCATACAGTTAACAATTCGAACATTTCATTAGTTTCGTATTTAATACATTTTAAACAGTTCACGCAATAATTTTTGCTTTATTGCATGATCAATTATTAATGTGCATATAAGTGTGTTTTCAGTTACAATCGCGAACACACTCGGATAAGTCTAAATTAGCACATCCGACCCTTAGACGATAAGTATACAATATTCCATCTACCGGACTGTGCTACATTTGTGTCTGGATGCTAATATTAAACGCTGCTTTGGTGAAAGCCAAGGTTGTTGACATATACGAGGACTCTGTTGTTACAATGGAGCAGGACGATTGAAAACATGACAGCAAATTGAAAACGGTTTATGTTGCAAGCATGTACGTGCTTCTCTTCAAGTTTGCATGTTCAATTTTCACGACAACCTTTATACATTTAGTTGATTTAAGTATCTATGGATTTAATATTTTACAAACTTTAAAATTCAAAACAGACCTTTACAAAGCAAATAAGTAATGAATAAGTATATTATTTGGGACTTTTTATAGATATAATTTGTTCATGAATACCATAATATGTATTTGTGTCACGAAAGCACAGAAAGTATGCATGCTTTTAATATTATAAATGATGAATAATAAACGACCGTTCATCAGTTCGGTCGACATGGTCCACATAGACGGACGGATAAAATTACATCGAGGGTTTGAGCATCACTTCGTCAACATATCGTCTCATTGCATTCGTTGCATTTGTCATCATACACAGTTTCGCACGACGTGTGTTATAAATCTTCATATAGGAACCTTAAAGTATTATTCTCTGGTGCTAGAGGCTATTGGAAATATGCAGTATAACTGTCTAAAGACTTAACGAGCCATCAGGGATATATTTTTATTATACTATGCGCAACTGATTTGTATTGGATGCATTTATGACTGATTATAAGAGCAATAAATAACCAACTTTAAATATTTTTGTTTAAGAGGGTTAAATTTTGAATTAAAGTGCATATATACGCCAAAAATGTGATACCAATACAGTAAATAATACGTATGCGAATTCTCATACGGAAAGTCATTGATACAATTTTATTCGCTAAGTTTCCAATCCATGTCTATTTGTTTTGTCATTTTTTTATTATTCAAGATAATATTAGAATTCGTTAAATGCATATATGGCTAAACTATCCCCAGTGTTCTACACTGACGTTTCAAGACTTTCTCCTAATTTTTCTCAATCAATATGTTTAGGTCTTTAAACATAGAGTTTAAATATAACCATTGGTAACAATATCTTGTCTAAAGCCCAAATCGTAAATAAATGATAGACCTGGTCCCAAAACTGTGTTTAACATATTATGCATAGAATTAAATGTAAACCACCGCCATGAGTTGAGCACCAGTACAAATCAGAGGCAGTTAAGTACGCTGGTTATATAGTTCGGCATAATGCTGAAGATATAAAATGTATATGAATTGTTTAAGCCACATACATACTCAAAATCAAATAAAATGCATCGAGTAATTTGAATCTCGTTTAATGTATGGTATCATACCACATCAAGCGTTGACATTTTGGCTATTTCTTAATTTCTAAGGAACACTTATTTTTAGGAGGTAACTTAATTGGACGACATATTTAACGAAATATTTGTTGATTTTGAGTATATATGTTGCTTTAAGCGCATACGTGTTGACAGACGGCCCTATTCACCGAGAATCACGCACTCCCTTTGCAAGTGGAAACATTCGTACGCAGTGATTTCTCTAAATTGCTAGAAGCAAAAACCAAATAATAAAGTATCGATAGCCACCTATCTAACTATTAATTTATTGGGATGAATACTATATGATGACTTTCTAAATAAAGTCATCAACCGAAAGGCTTCTCACACGATTATATACATATTTGCACTATATTAAAAAATATACAAGCTACTATCAGTTGAACAACATACTTCAAATGCCTATTAACTATGGCTATTTTATAACATAAACTCTCAAATATGTGTTAGCTTTGTACATTGTTAATGCATTTTTACGTTTTTTACAGACAAGCAGATGGTGCCAAGAACGTCGTTGCAAACAATTGTCCTGACGTTTTATTGCTCCGATACGTTGTGATTATATGCAAAACGCTGTCCGACTTTGCTATTTCATCGTACTATCCCTAAACTCTTAATGTTGCATGTATCATTATAAGCCAGAAGTATAAATAGTATATTACGCATCCGATTTAAGTGGTGAAAGGCGTGTGGTACAAGAAAAAATGCAATGTATCAGCGGAAGAAATTTGCCAGAGTTTAAGCTGACTTCTGGCTTTTGCATATCTTTCTTGGCATGTGTTGTCTGGGATTGCCATCAGACCTGACAATAGACATCTATTTGCGAGGTCTTAGAAGTTAAAATGGTATGATAAACCGAAGTAAGTGGTGTCTACTCCCACCGGCGACGATGGAATATTCTTGGTATCAAAATGGCTATCTCGAATTGTAGATTTGTAATTATAAAACCCGTAAACATTATCAGGTACGTATTCAATTTTATCGTTTTCTCGTATTAAACGATATAGGAAATAAACAAATCTACCATTGTTTAGAATAAGACATTTATTTATCTTGGTATTTAAATTTTGTATAATTATATTTTTTGTTATTTTACTTAACCGCCCAACCAGTTGTTGGATACAACATCAAACTAAAATTAAAATGATCTGGTAACACATTGATTACCGATGTTTTTAAAAAGGAAACACTCGCACATGGCTACAATGAAATCCAAAGGTAAACAACTGAGTTTGTGTTTTATATAATGGATACGCAGTACTTTAATTTAGCGGAATATTGTAATAATTTGTTAAATGCGTACGTGACATGAAACGTAAAAAAGGACGTTGCAGATTTTATGATGATTGTATCGAACATTCCGAGGTATATGTAAACGTTGTTAATAATTTAAGTTAGGTGTCAGCGAATCAAGCTTGTCAATAATATATTCGTAAAGAAAACATACGATCTTCATTCATTAAAAGGCAAGTCAAGAAATCATTAATGCAAACACGTTTTGTACAATAATTGATAATAGTTGCATGTGCTAGCATGCTTTTCTAATTACCTCTTTTAGTGGTTAATGTGCCTCGCTTTCGAAACAATGATAATAACATTATTTTCTCGGATTATAAAAAAACGTACTAAATATAAACGTTAAATCTGTTTACGGTTTCCCAAAATATTTATATTGCGTTGTACAATTAAGTATCACCGAAGTTTGTAATGATTCGAAATAGATTTTTGTTAGAAGTGCGTTTCGCTATTCAATTAATCGGATGCTGGTTTATCAAACTGCATTTAGTAAAATTCATTGCTAAACGTTATATTCATATTGAAATATAATGACATGATAAAATAGCGTTGTGCTTTGTCTTACTTAAAAATGCATTATGTTATTGCGAACGAATTTTTTTTTTGAGGCACTTAAATAATCTGATACAAACGCTCAAGTAAAATTCACGTGTATGTGGTTCTCTCATCAGCGCAAACAAACGTCTGGTTGTCGAATAATTTTAAAGGCCACACCATGCGTATCCGTGTTTAAACCAAGTTCAACTCGCTATGTTACGTTGTAACCTGTTTACTGTCATCGTGTACCATTAGTTAGATTTATTTTTAACCAGCGACGCTCGCCGTAACTGTTTCACATGGTGAAATACAAACCGGCCCTAAAATAGTTGTATATAACCACGAGGCTCTAAGGTTTCATGCTAATTGAATATATATGTACAGGTGGTTTCATTCATACACGTGTCTTGTTGAGGATTTAATTGTTAAATGGACTTTGCCTTTCACTGATAGACTCAAAGATATAAATAATGTTTTGTTTTCCAAGTTATGATGTGTTGATGATGCGTTTTATGAAAATTAGAACGGTAACCAGAAAATGTTATATTGCTTGGAACCACAGACTTAGAAAACATTGAATCTTATACCTATTTTCATCAAATAGTAATAATAGACTTCACGGATGGAATGACATATTTTGTATGTGCACATTACACAAACACAAAGTGACTTACTTAAAGCAACCTGTAATTGTGGCATCTCTTTGAATTAAATAAAGAACGAAGTAGACAGTTTAAGAAATTTGACCATGTCATGAATATATATTTCACAGATTATTTTGCAATAAAAATGGAAGCATAGGAATCCAAAGCACGTATGACTCCATCATACATCGAACGTTGACAAGATGAAATAGTGTCACGACAAAAGAAAGCATCCTTTCCTCTTTCATTTATGGGGAAAAATACCTTCTCAAAACTGAAAATTTCTTAAGGTGAAGATTAAGATGGAAGTGAATTTCATGAAGCAAATTATTTACTTCGTTTTTAGTGATGTTTAATGTTCCAGTTATTGAGTTATATTCAATTTAAGAGAGTCTTTTTCACTCATTGCACTATCAGTCACAATCCGAACATAAGAATCCGTTGCGTTTGTTGATTATGAAAAGTATAAATCTGTATTTTTTCGGCAAAAAAAAACTTGCAAAATGACTACAACTACGAAAAGACACATGTTTCAAGAGATTCACAATCCTAATATAAATTAGTAATTATTTAAAAGTGATTGCTAAAATCAGCCCAACGGCATTTTTATAATACAATATATGATGTGATGTAATCACTTTTTTAAAGAATGGACTTGACAATATAACACATGTTTTAAGTACAAACTTCGGTGCTTTTCATTGCATAGTGTTCTTTATTGAATACACATACATGTGAGGCTGCACTTAATTCTAGTTAAAGCATTCCTTTAACCTAGTTTGATGTGTTTGTCACTAGGTTATTATTCAAATCGAAGAGGCGTAAAACGTTATTGAAAATTGTAGTTACACTATATATATATATATATATATATATATATATATATAGAGAGAGAGAGAGAGAGAGAGAGAGAGAGAGAGAGAGAGAGAGAGAGAGAGAGAGAGAGAGAGAGAGAGAGAGAGAGAGAGAGAGAGAGAGAGAGAGAGAGAGAGAGAGAGAGAGAGAGAGAGAGAGAGAGATAAACGAGCACATATAATGAGACTGAGGTTGCCTTTTTATATTTTTATAAACGAGTTATACGTTATATGATTAGGAGTAAAACGCAATACTTGTCTTAAAATTAATATGTTTCAGTATAGTTATAATTCGTTGCTAGAACAAATAAAGATTTGTCGTCAAAGCACGACGAAAAGTTTCATATCAAATACTATGTATACCATTAAATGGTAAATAATGTGTTCATATATTTATCTTAAAGCGAGCACATGGTTTGGTTTAGTAAGAAAGCAACAGGTAAAGGTAGAAGTCGGAAAACTCAACGACATTATAAATTTCATTGAAGTAACCAACTGTACATACACGATCTCATTATCATAATTATAGTGCATTAATTTTATTGAACACATATCGTTAATATTCAAGCCGTGTTCTAGTAGAGTAAACTTAATCCTGATGTAACAACCTATGCACTTGATATAAACGCGGAACAAGTTCGGAAACACATCTCTCTTATAAAACAATTTTTTATAATGGCATACATCATTCCGTTTAATAAACATCATTTTTAAATGTTATTATAAATGTAATATTTAACAAGTAAATGAATGTCTTAATAAATGTATAATATACGATGTTTTTTTTAAATATATACCAATATCACAATATTTGTCATAGCTATGTAGTAAGAGTTTATCAGTTTCTGTGTGAAAGCATGTATCGCCAAATTGAAACACACTGGGACTGTTAAACAATATACGGTATATAAAATAAATAAGCTTAATATGTAATTGCCGCTGATTGCCGATGCATGGGATTTTATTTCATAATGAGTATTTCTTGTCAAGAGCCGACATTAGTGCATTAAGGGCATATGGGTAAAAACCTATTAATTTGTGAGTATGTCTCCGAATCATCGTGAGCATAGACACAACTGGCTGTTTGACAATTGTTGACGTTCGATAGAGGTTGTATCACATATTCAATGATAATTGAGGTCGGTTAACTAGCCCATCGATTATTTTTAAAGCCATAAAGATATGCGTGTTAGTTGGCAAATCGTATTTGCTTTTCACCTGATGACCATAACGCTTCATCTTTCAATGAAATCATACTTTTGAATGAAGAGCAATACATACGATCTAAACTATTAAAATATAAGCTTGTGTTATATTGTAAGTAATTCGGCATTGTATCCTCTTGGCTGCTAAGTTTATTATTGCAATGTATTAGAAATATTTTATTGTGTACTCCATATTGTACATATCTGAGCATAATTAGAGATAAATACTTTATTAACTTTACACTATTTTCTCTATTAAATGTAAAAAACGTGATAGGTAGTATTTATATGCACTAGGGCCATGTTACGAAAGTTAGAAGTATTTTATGGTATCTGATAATGCTAAACACGATTTAATGTAACATACTGGATTAAGTAATTTACAATACCTACTTGACGAAACTAATATGTTGATTGGTCATATAAGAATGGCATTATGGTACATAAATCTGCAGTATTATCTATTGACATGTATTTAAAGAAAGTTGCCTTAGGCCTTGAAAACACGAGACAGAACAAACACCATATGGAAAAAAAAACACTTAAAACTATATCGAAAATACAGCATTGTCCGAAATATTTTATTTTTGGCAAATTACCAATTAAGCAATAACGTACACGTAGCCTAGCAAAAATCACTCGAAAATGAACGTACTCAATTGTCAACACATATATTCAAATAAAACAAATTAAACTGCAAACATGATAAGATCCAGGAACGTGTCCACAATGCTTTGATTCTGGCAGTGTCATCATATTTATTTCTGACAGGATAATCCTTTTACAATATCGAGTTGCCGACTGGTGTCCATGTCAATAAATAGCTTGAGTCATTCAAGGGTAACAGCCGAGTTCCGAATGAAAAGCATGCTTTTATTAACAACAATGGACCCGCTTTTAATCACCGACCATATAAATGTATAAATGACAAATAAAATGTCCTACGTATTTGAAAAGAGGGAATTTTAATAAAGCGTGGTGCGTAATTAATTATACATCTATAGATTCATACTATGAACTTCTAAAATGTGTTTTTATTATTATTGCAAAATACATTAGTGTTAATAGTTTATTATTTTGTTCACTCTATTGTAACGGTGGTTTTTCAGTCATACATGAGTATATGCTGTGTCTTACCATAGTAAAGTGTGGTGTCTTTATATTATCCGACAAGTCGTAGTCCCGTCACACAAATATATTGTACAACCTTCGTATAACATTTTCGTTAACAGACTGTACATTAGTTTATGTTAATATGATAGATCGTACTAAACCGTGGGTTCGACTATAGTTAAGAAAATATTCAAGATGTAATTAATAATATTCATGAATCAACAGCCCAAACGTTTACAAACGCGTACATGCTAAATATCAAGTACTCGAATATCCGATTATACTGTTGGTGAAAAATACCTTGGGAATTGAGAACCATAACGTGATAAACTTGAACGAATGCACAGGCTTTGCAAAAAATTGGACAACACAATATGTCATCTGTGTGCGAGTGTTGTAAAATTATCTGTTAAAGTACTAATTTATTATATTTTTATATCATTAATATAAGATATTCTATACAGCGTCTTTTTCGTTAAAGAGCGCGAGCGCTCTGGTTATTTCTTGAGAAGTTGCTTATAAGCTTTTTTCCAGAAATAACATCTCACTGATTAGTATTGCAGATATGTGAGCATGTTTTACATGACACTTATACAAGAACAGGAATTCATGAGATTTTAAAATATTTATTTATATATAAATATAGTTTCATATAGTTTTATATTATATCGCTAAAAATCAGCAATACTTTCGTAGGAGACAAGAGCACGTTCAGTTAAACAAGTAGTGTCCTCTACGGAATATATTGTACGCACGCGCGTTCAAATATGGTTTAATATTGAACGGTCACTAGGGAAAAATAGCGCAGGTGATTTGGGGATAGTAAATCCTTGATTTATTTTCGTTAGTGTTATGTAAGTTTCAATAAATATATGCAAGGAACAACAGAGGGTTAAACTGGCGATTTATTTGCTATTCAACAAATGAAAAAACGAACATGTTTATCCTAGCAACGCACGCGTGATATCGCATCGATGGTTAGTTCATCAATACACTAATATGAACAAAAGTATTTGCTGTATCAAGGTTAAACATACAAGATGAACAAAAACGACAATTTTTGAGATAACGTGTTTTGAAAATCGATACACTTGCAATTATGGCTGCACGTAATTTATTTATATTATTATGCTAGAGGTTGTCATTTTCTAGTTGTGTTAATGGATTTGAATCTATAAACTTTGAGTTTAACATCAAATGTATTTTCCGTTAATCTAGGAAGATATAACTTTGAATAAAAACATAGCATTTGCAAGTCGTAAGCTGTTGGAAAATAGATGTGGAAAGGATACAAGTTAAATGTTGGTTTTGTTTGTTTCAATGTGCAATAAAAACACGAGTTTTTTATGTTATATGATACATTGCACATATATCTGATTTTTTTAAATCTTCAGTTCACAAATACGGATAAATTCCAAGTCTGTGTTTGAACAATATTATAATGTGAATTTGTATTATTATAAATAGTTTGCCTCTATCAATGCATAAAGAAGTAAACTCGTTGAATTTATAAGATATATTTTATTCACAAATAGTATACGCTCGTGAAAACGAGAAATACTTTATAATCATATACACATCATAAATGACAGTTTTCGACGTTGAATATGTGTGGGTAAATACTAAAAGATATTCGTTTAGAGCGACCTAAAATTATATCAACTTACGAGTAAACTAACAATGAAGAGAACATTAAAACAAACA
This sequence comes from Dreissena polymorpha, assembly GCF_020536995.1. NCBI lineage: Eukaryota > Metazoa > Mollusca > Bivalvia > Myida > Dreissenidae > Dreissena > Dreissena polymorpha. The sequence continues at coordinate 133,525 of NW_026273341.1, read as the reverse complement.
AACAACAACAGCGGTCAAACGTTTAAAAGTTAAAGAATAACTTTCCAATGATATCAATTTCAAGACGAATAAATCACACGGTGAAACACTAGATGAACATATTATCGGCAAGTTTCGCTTTGTCATTCGATATACTCCTTAAAATGAGTGTTGTAAGAATGCACATATCAAGTTACGCACACTACACGATACTGTGTGTTGCTCATTTCTCGTTTTAAGATTTAAGTTCCTTACAGCACGTTCGTTTTACGTCGAGAATCTAGCAAGTTATACATTAGTTTCCAAATGAGCGAAATACATTTAGCAACAATCGAACGAGTTGGGGAAGTTTGTGTCTGATCTATTGTATTAAGTATGATAACTCCTTAAGGATCAATTATTCAAATAGGCATGTCCTGAATATGTTACACGCTTTCTCGCTCTGCTGCGTCGTTACCATAAGAAATCTGTCGAATTTTTATTACAAATTACAACCATTGTTCTAACCACTATGTTATGAGGTTACTACAACATAAAATGGTATAACAGAACAAACACATAATAACACACATGATCTACTAATGCGTAGCTACACAGATCTATTTAACGTGGATTATAGTTACCACGCATATCCTTCAACAAATGAAGGTAAAACGGAATTTGCAAACTAAATGAAATCTTCTAGTGGAGATTTATCTGCTGTAAAATGTAATTTTGTGATAGAAACCAATAATTTGTCCGAGACGTTGGTAAGCATCAAACCCGGTCCTCTAAATGTAAAGAACGTCGTACCATAAACTCTTCGCTTCATAGGAGAGAATTCTGATGGGCGTCTTACAATTTCATGTTTGCATACACTCATTATGTACCTCATGCTATTATAGCAGTGATCATAGCCTACAATTAGCAGTTATAACCCACTTATACTCCTAAAAACGAAGTGAATTCGTTTTCACTCTTAGCTAATGTACATAGGCTAGAAATAGATCTTGTCCAATAAATAAGCCACTGTGTCGCAATAGTAAAACTACGGACATATATGTTGTTCGTAATGCGCACAACCTTAAGATAAAAAAACAACATAATTTGCATCATTTAACTAGTAAACTTTATTTGCACACACTATGCGATATACACAACGATTTACATTTGATGTATATTAGTTGATGATGAAATTATATGATTAAAAACGGTTAATTGTACTTTAATATAATAGCTTTTATTACGATTCTATGCCATTTATCATGCAGTCAAAACAAACGGATAAATACAACAATTTAGTTCAAAGGGAGCCGCACTAACCGCGCTCTAGTAGAGGAATGGATATTTTTTCTAAACACATCGAACTTGCGCTTCTGTAAGCTGTATAAAAACCTAATATTTAACCATAAGAAATTTATCATTCCCTTTTCGTATGACTCCTGTGCGTAAACGCGACTCTTAAAATTTAAAATAAATTATTAAAGCATGACTGTGACTTTGTTGATTACGATTTGTTAATATTTAATGGATACTATGATTCATAAGGCCCCATACAAATGGTACAGGTATGAAGTAATTAAACTGGCGACGCAGTTTATTTTGCATTTGTAAATCGGCTATCGGAGACGATCATAATGAAATCGTATAAATGCGGTTATCACATGCCTTCTAATGATAGAACGGGTATGTGGGTCAGACATTTTAAGTGTCTGTCGCATTTTTCAGTCTCCTGTTATTTTTTGACACAATATAAAATATAGAAAAAACATTATCGTAAACATGATTTAACAATTTCTCCATCGCACCGTGACTAAGGTTTCATATTCCGGTGCATCTTGCCTCATGCATTTAACTTTTACTTTATCAATGTTTCATTACAGTTCGATAGGGTCATATGTCAACAAAAATACTTCTCCGTACTTTCAAAAATCTATAATAAATTTCACGCAAATGATAAAACTATAAATGTGTGTGCATGCATTCACATGCCTGTATCACAATACTATACGCGCTGTGACGCAATACGTCTACCCAAGTTAAGTTGCATTTGAACAGGCTTGCATGCGTGCGATAACATATATCAATCGAAAATAAAATACACCGTCAACGCCTTTGTGTTCTAGTTGTGTGCGTTTGTTATGAAACATTGTTAAAAAATTAAATAGTTTATTAGGGCAGCAAAAGCAATTGCGCTGCACAAATTATGTAGACGGGTTCAGCCGCTTTGCAGTCATTGTTGTATTGTTTTATCAACATGTATCGTCCCAATATGCATATCAGTACTTAGTATAACACAGCGTTTACACACTCTCATGGTACGAATAACACGGTCTTCTGAAATAGGCATCATTATGAAATGCTAGTATATATAATTGGATGATTATAGGGAAACTATATACTCAATTAGCCTATGTGTCATTGTAAACATAATGTGACGTCACTACGCTATTGTCATCCATGTACGTATGCGTAAGCACACCTCCTTCATGTTCATATACAATATTTATACACGTGTACTTTCTTGAATTGCCATTCATAGCGATTTTTAAACATAATATCGTTGCACTTGTACGACCGCTCAACGCTAGAAAAAGTGTGTCTGTTTATATACATTTGCGTAAAAAGCACGTACATACTTTTTAGAGGTAAACGTTTGCAAATTTCTCAAATATAGGTCGATAATCATTTTAAAATTGATCTTATTAAATAACTGACCAATACACGGTGGTGGTACAGAATGAAAATAATATTCCATATATACAATAATAGAACGCACATAAGAACATAGGATTGTTGCGTTTCGACACCTTTAGGCACGATATAACATGTTTATCATTCAGACGAACAAATACGCAGAAGGATCATGAAACGCAATACAATAGCAAGGTGCGTTTCAATGTAAGACGCACTAAAGACCATGAATATTGCGTGTATATATTAATAAAAATGTATCCCATTTCAAAGATACAAATATTCCACCATGTTTACATATACTGCACCTTTACCTATCCTAAACATTACATGCAAAAGCTGCTAGACGGTCGAACTCCAATACCTCTGCTTTATTGAGGAGCATATACGTATATTTTCTCATACGGTCAATTTAAAGTACAGATATATTAGACAATTATTTTAAAATAATTGTAGATGGTATGTTTATATTAAACTTAATATACGCGTTTTCATGTTACATATAATTAATTTGGCAGTGCTTTCATTTATTGCATTGAAAAATAACGTAATATTTTCAGTCATTTGTCTTTAAGGTTATCTTAACATTCGAAAAAATATGGTAAGGGTATATTCATGTTTTTTATCAACTGCATAGTCTTAGATTAACATACAAAGTGCACAATTATAAAAGTCGCTTTATTATAAACAAATGTATTGTCAATTCATATTCAAATTATTGTATTCCTTCGCTGTATAAAAATGTTCTTCCGCACGTTTAATTATAATTCCATTTTAATGCGCATTGTCAAAATAGGCAGTAAAATAATTACAATTCAGCTTTTTGTTTGTATTCGGATTGATTCCGAAATGTACGATTCACAGCTTCAGTCGATTCAATCATTTTATGTTATGGATTCGCGTTCTAGCTAAAACTTGTTCAACATGTTATATAATCGTAACATGTGTTATATACGACACTATATTTATATTATCAAATACTTTTGTTTCGAAGATTAATCGTGTTAGGTACTTGATAGCAATCCCGGCTTCTTTTTGTTATATTTATATGGTGACTGTATTGTTTGACACGTAACATTAATTGTTTTAAATGTTTTGATCAGATTCATTGTGACTCACTCTTTTATATGTTTGCGTCCGGACTAATTAGTAACCCGCCAACATTAATGACCGAAATATTCACCTAATGCCACTACCGCATTTTTTTACAGCTCATGAATACACATCTGAGTAATTTTCAAGTGAAACCGCAGCGAGTAGGTGATGATCATAGATTAACACAATTAGACAACATTTATTTGTTCATACGGTCAGATTGCTGGTGGAGTGCTGCATGTGCAACTTTTTTTATCGAGCTTCCGATAAACGGTGAACTACAATCACTACTTATTTTATATGTTAACAATGTGGTCGACTACACTATTAACCGGCTTATTAAAAAACGTTTTTAATGGGGCAATATTTGAAGATGATGCCCACAACCGACAACGATCGTAAGACAACAAAAACTGTAAATAATGGAGTGATTTAATAATATAAAATGTTAGAAAGCGGCTTTGTAATACCAACTTATTCTGAAAGGGCGCCAGACCTTTTAAAGTGTATATAATAATATCTAAAAAGTAGCACTCACGTTTGTTTGTCCATGCAACGGTTTGCCTTTATTTTATATTTCAATTACTGGATGAGTTACTAACTTCCTAATATACGTAACTATGAAGTATTCAAAGCACAGCTGCATTGTAATGAGGCGTATACATAAAAAACATAAAGTTTTATTTTGAAATGTAAATCAAAATACATCATGACGCTCATCTACAGGTTTACGTTAACGTTGTGTTGATTTATATGTAGCGTTATTTGCAACTCGATCTAATGTGCTTTTAGCGACACCGATCTGTAATTTGACTAAATTTGAATATTTCAAATGAAACGAAATGATGTATTGTCAAGTGTTAATTAATCGACTTTGATTTTAATTTGTTTTGCGATCCATCATCGTAAGCTGACAGCAGAGTGACGATACTATTAATAAATAAAATACTTTGGACTTAAAACTTTAATTTGTCGGATCTTGAAATTCAAACCAGATTTCCGCGGTGTGAGCAATCTTTCAAATTTTCCGATTTCCGGATAGACGTGACATCCGTGAATTATGTAAACCAAAGGGGTATTGTATGAATGACAGCTATATGGTTTGTTCAATGCTTTTAAGTCTCCATCAACTTCGTGTTTGTACTTCGACACGACACTGTCGATTAATGACCTTCCTGTTTAGAACCATGCCCATAGCCATAAGTAACACGCAATCTATTACTAACCAGAACATCACGATTATTTGAAACAAGATTTATATATGTTTTTACTAAGACCTATTAGTGGCGTGTTATGTGTGTTGTTCCAAACGTTGTACAGCTATTGGCCGTTTTTCGGCCTGAAATAGCATCGTACTATTAATCTGTGCCCTTTATACATATATCAAATTCCAATAGTAATTTATAAAAAAACTACCCTTCTGTGTCGCCTCGTTTAAATGATCCAATAAACAAATCATACATAAGACATTAATGCCTTACCTATATTCAGATATGTCGTCGTAGGTTTTGATATATGGTGTGTGAAAAAACACAACACATGTTTTTTATAAATCGTCTTGGGTATGGATTATGCTATGCGTTTTGTTTCACTTTGTTAGAAGCAAACATACATGTTGTATATATTACCGCCGTTTGCTTATGTTTGTGTGTGTGTGTGTGTCTTTTAAATATGGTAGCGTTTTTGTTCACATAAACTACAGGTGTAGTTGCAAGCTTTCCAAATTATCAGTCTAAATATGATTCGATTTATGCATAAGGTCTTTGTCAAGATTATGCGTTCCTGGATTGTTCAGTACTCATTTTATTTATAAAATGATCTCAGTTGATTCTGTAATAAAACAACAAAACAAAAGTCGGTACAAAAATATCACGTATCTTTTGTAAATGTTCACGAATAAAAAAAAATATGCAATTCTTGTTGCAGTATGTTTAATTTTTAATATTTGCTACGTGCGAGATGAATGAGATGAATACATTTTCCACAATTCAATGTGCGAGATATATACCAGCTACAAACCCATCAATGCAGGCTTATAAGTTCATGCCCTTCAGTCAAGAAACTGCACCAACATCATAATAGTACTTAGTGCAGTTACTTCAAATACTTATAGTATGGAATTGTATTTACCGAAACTTAAAGTATACGTATCAAAATATAACGACAAATTGCAGAAATAAAAGGAAACTTCGACCGTAGGTCAAAATGCTACAAAATTGCAATCCTAGTTAAGATAAGTGTTATCTTAAAAGTTCGTGTGATATTTTTCATAGTTGTCGGTTATTATTATTCAAAAACTTGGTAATCATAATGGCAAACCGCATAATTGACAAGATTCAATGAAACACTGGTCTTGACATTTTTGCAATACATTGTTCGTTTACATACTAACTCGTGCATGGAAAAAAAGGATTGTGACGTGTATCATTGTTGAAAATTGATGCGTGATTACAACCTCCTGTCCGCAATGAAATACTTCAAGAATGACCGATCCATTATTTTCGCGACAAGATGCATTCCTCCAAACAAAGCAAGGTATTGTGCGGTTTTGAAGATCATTTTTTTAAATCGGATTTATATAATATCCTATGATGAAACATGGTGTCGGCCGATAATGCGTGGGCACACTGCGTAACCATACATAAGAAATTATAATAAGCACTAGAATAATTATCAAGCTATTTGCACTCAACGTATTGGAATCGTCTATTCGTATATACACAGATTTATTGACCGCCATATAAAAAATATAACGATGTTAACCATTCAAAATGCCGAACTTATAAAAACACAACTTTCCTGGAGGACTATTTTTATCATTTTCATAATTATATGCAAAATGCCGAAGTTAACAAGTAAAAAAGTATTCGACTGCGCATTTTACAAATAATAATCAGCTTCAAATTTTTGAGTGTTCAGCTTCGTAAATTTGCACTTTTTTATTTCCACAATCACATTTTATCATATGGCTAGTTTGGCGTGTTCTGATTGGTATGGCGGTTCGCCGTTTTCTGGACATGCGCGCAATAATTTTCCGCCCTACACAGTGCAAAAATCACGAAATGTCAAAAAATGTAGGTTCGGCATTTTGAATCGTGACCATCGATAAGTAACCAAGAATCCCGACTCAAACAAATATTATGTTTCAAGACATATGTTCATAATGTACCTTCTATTAATAAACTTACTGAAAAACATTACATGACATAACTAATCAAATACCACGAGGGGTCGCCGTGGTATAATGGATATGGTGTCCGCCTGGCGAGCGGGAGGTCACGGGCTCGATCCCCACCGTGGGAGAGTTCTTTCGATCTCCCGAAAAGACACCAGGTATTGGTTCTATGCCCAGGAAACGGACTCGAGAACGTTTATATAATCCTTAGGCTTCCGATGCAATCGAGCTAAAATAAATACCACGGCTAAATACCACGAACACATTAGTAGTCGATCTGTCTTGAAAGGGTTGCTATTAGACTGTATCATACATATGAATAGTAATAGGGAATATGTTTACACGACGTACTAGCATATATTTCAATTCAGTAAAGATTTTACATAAAAAACTAAAGAACCTTCGGCATAAGGAACATACTTTAATTAAAAAAAATATCCAGTGTAACAACGTTTCTTTCTCGAATTTCATAAAACCTTGATGTTGTTGTTACAAATGGTAAGTATGAACGGCATGCCAAGCAATGCGTTGCTGAAGGAATAATGTGTAAACAACAACGTAAATGCTATATAGATTATAGGTGTTGACTTCAGCAAAAAATCATATTTTCAGTGTATTCGCTTTAATTTGTAATACATTAAAAAAAATGCAGAGGCATTTGTGACAATAGTTGTGTTATATTACTAAAAATGAACTGATAATAGGATATGTGATAAAACTGAATCCATAGCTTTCTCATTTTATTTTGTACATGCATGTATAAAATGCTCAATATTTATTAAACAATTTACGATGTCAAATGATAACATTACACTTTCTCATACTGGTGACGTTGTATCTAAATATATTGAATTGATATCATTTGTTTTCTGTTGTTTAACACTTAGAATGTTACATTAATGATGGGGTTTATTCACATATTTTTAGATAATATGTTTTTTTACAGTCCACAACACTCGAATTTAAACCAGTGTGAAATGATCAAACATAATGTCGTGTTTCAATTAATTTTCAGTCTCCACTCATTCATCGGATAACAAGGCATATAGAGTAAACGTATGGTCATAGTAGAACAACTATTAACATGCATTACATAGGCGAAGAGAAAATCACACGGTAATAAGATCAACATAAACCTACAATTTAACTAAATACCGACACTTTGATTTTTGCAAGAAAGCGATGTCGACAAAATGTACACCTGAAATATGTTTACGATAATATTTTCAATATTTCCCTTTGTCTTTTGTGAAATGACGTAGTAGACTTTCAAAGTCATTAACTACAGAAGAACACAATTAATAATTAACCGTATATATGTGTCTTTTAAAATTACAATACATTTGACTCATTTACGCAACTTATAAAATACGCAACAATATTCTGGCAACTCGTGCCACATCATACATACATTTGGTTTCCATGATGCGGTCACTATTAAGATATAATAACGAACTGTTTGTCAAAACGTATATATTGGATTTAGGAAACTAAACAGTTGGTTTTCATGAATTATAAAATAAAATGACATTAATTTTAATATCTCGATATATTGAAGAATTGCTCTAGTATTGATTCAACTTTTGCATTGGACACCTCTATAAGTATTTGTCTTTATTTAGACATTTTTTTAACATCAGTGGACAATCTTTGTTCCAAGTATATTCTTTATCCTTAAGTCTAAGAATGGATTGGTTTATACGGGTCCTAACTTCAAAGCGGTTTTGCACAGCACAAAACATATTATATACCAGCATATTTTAATACATTTTGGGATCAAAGCATTGGGCGATACACGGACAACATAGCAATGGGTGTTAAAATCTGATTTAAGAAAGGATATATAAGGTACTTCGCTCATACAGATTCATATAAAATGTAAGTGTAAATGCAATCAAATCTCATAGCATCCACATTCAAATAAAAAGTACAAACAATGTTTCGTGTTTTCCATTTGATGTTCATCGTTCTCAGCTGTATTTAAAAATGCGCTAACTGCGTAAAAACTTAGAAACCTCATATAGACAAACACATACAATCGCTTGAATTTCAGTTCATAAAATTGTATGATAGATAAGATGGCATTGATGCTTTGCTGCGTGTAAGTTTACATTTAAAAATGAAAGATCGGTTTATAAACTGTATATTTCCTGTTGCATTTTTAACACCATGCATTTTTTAAACGTATTAACACAGTTACCTATTTAAGTGTTCGCGTGCGCAAAAATGGTTTATACTGCATTGAAAGCGCGGTATATTTGGATTTCAACGTATTGTAGACACACGCTAATTTTACACGTAAATTATATCAATGAGACAACAAATTGCTTCTTTATCAAATAACATTCTACTTTATCATTTGTGTACTTATTTAACAATACTTTGTGGTTTATTTTTATTCACAAATTTGTTAATTATGATTAATTCTATGTCATATTTATGTTTGACATACGGCCATATAATATGATACATGCCTTATATTTTATTTATGTCTTGTAACGTTTATGTTGTGTAATGTATATTTTCCCTTTTAAGTTTTAATGGCTTGACTAAGTGTGGGGTTTCAAATGCCTTTACACTGGTTTAAACCCCCGATGCTTTGCATGGATTTTTTCGAAGTGTAGACCCCAGCTTTTATTAGTGGTGTATATTTTATGTCGGTGTTTATGTATTGCAGTGCATTTAATTATCACTTAACTAAAATATAATATTAATAAAAAATTAAGTATAAATATAATGCAAATATTCTATGTTATATTTTAATGATTTATATAACGCTTAGTTAACGCATATTAAATAGAACTAAATAAAGCCATCAGATTAATTCTTGACTCATTCGTCTGGAATAAACAAAACTTACATGTGTGTAAATATTTATGTTAAGGGGATATTCAGGCATTTTTATCGGTGATCTCGGAATGATATATCCTTTTTGCTCTTATTAGTTGATTGACATACTGTATAACTGTGTTATCTGGTTCAAACACGAGACTTTTCTTAACTTTGAACGCCCACATTATTATAAACAGCATTGTATGGAATGCGGAACGTCGTAGTCAAACAATTTTCGTGCTTGGTGAGGTTTAATTTATTCCAGGAACTTAAGACATGCTTACTGTATTACCAATTTTACATAACATTTCAGGATTCATACATAAACAGTAACTCCCGTTCGTTTGTGTGTTACCCGCCCATCGAAGATACCATTGCGTTGTCAAACATATGTGGGATGGACTAAAGTGTTAATATTTCTTATATTTTTTTAGTTTTTTTTATTCAATATAAAACATATAATGTAAACATGTGCATAAGCAAGAACAAAGTGATATCATGCAGCAATTATAATGTCGAACACATTATTCAAGTTATGCTAGTATTTATATATTTTTTGACCTTGTGTTTTTCTTTAGATTTAAAGGTTGTTGGTTTGTGGGTTTGTTTGCTTTGTTTGTTTGTGATATACAATAATTAAAACGATAGATGAGTTGCATATAGTGGAGTAGATAAACAACTGGACTGCATTATTAAAGTTTAATATATTTGAATTAAACGTTATGATCACTACGCTAAGCAACCTTTGTTTATAGGGCATTCAAATTTTAAAAGGGTGTATTCTCATTAAAAAATTTGCATCTATCTTGTACAAAGGAACACATATTCAACAATTTGAAGTAAACACATTTGAAATAAGACGAAAACAATCTAATATTTATACTGTTGCTTTGTAGGTTTTATTGGGTTTTATCAGGCTTGTTATAAAAGCATTATATTGCATTTTGTATATAATAAACAATATGACGAAGCAATAGAAAGCATATTAACACATCGTTATGAATGCATAACGATGTCATTAATAATTTAGTATGCATACCCCATAACATATATTGTGCTAAGTTGCGGTTAATCTACCCTCTTAGATGATTCAGTTTATGTCCTATATCGCATATCAATTCATCTGACCGATACACACACACAGCGACTTATAACTAAATTATTCTAATTCAAGATCAACAATAATAACTTAAGAGCCGGTTTACCAAAAATACAGCTAAGCTTTGAAACTATTTTATAATAAATTTATTAACGAACTGGTAATCTTAAAGACGTTCATATACAATACGATAAATAACAATATTGATCATGGTCTTGTTGCAGAATTAATATAACTCATAAAGTACTTCATATTGCCAATAAACGATTTAATAGACGGATATTATTGGTGTCAACCTCCGCGCGGAGATTTTACTCGAACCAGCATCGATGGATCAAACCCCTGCCTTCATAACCTACCACGTGATGATATCTCAGCCACGTTGCAAATACTTTTTCCGTTGTTATTTTTATTTTTTTTAATTTAGGTAATTTATTTTTTATAATCAACCTTAACATATACACTATTTAAAAAAAATAAAATAAAAAAATACTTCATTTGAAAATATTAAACTTAAACAAAAATAGTAAAATCCTACCAAATCTGGTTGGATTGACTTTAGGTGGAAGAGATTGTATGTGAGAGCATGGAACGACAATGCTGCTGGAGAATGAATTGGTATATGATAAACGTGTGCTTTATATTCCTTGCTAGCTCCTATTTACGGTAATGACGAAGTGCTTTTTAAGGCCTTTCTATGCGATCAAAGAAAGCAATTGCAGACGGTTTAACAAAGTACAAGTTCAACAACATTGCCAATCATTATTGGATGTCCGTCCACTAATGCAGTAAACATTGTTACATAATGATGGTATTATATTTGATTTCAAACATACAAGCCTATGAAATCTTAATATTACCTCTAGACTGATCGCATTAATTACTCGAAGATGTCGATTATGACCTGGCGTAGATACAGCGATTGAAATGCTCTTCACGTTGTTTAACATGACGCGCCTGATGGCATATGGACACATATTAGCGATATATTTACGTTAATGTACAGGTGTGTTGGTTAACAAAGAAAGCAATGTCAAAGCAGTACGCAGAAGGCGTCAGGCAGGTGCTACGGATGATTTCTCACTCGTTTATTGCAGTTGACGCATGTCCGAGAACTATGTTATGAAAGGCTTCACCCATTTACATATTATTAATAATGCTCTTAACGGTTGAGAAACAGCGTCGAATACTTGTATTTATCATAGAGACTATGGTATGAGAACTCATACTAAGATAGTTATAAACATGGACAAAGAACCGTCTGTTATATACACGAAAGCATTTAGTACGGCTGATCAATGTAGACATGCTTTAAATTGCTAACGAATATAAGAAAACGACTCCGATATACTTATATGTGTAAATTGGTTTTCCATTATAAGTCTTTGTTCAGCTGCGTAAATGTGTATTTTATGCAGATTGCAAATCATTCTAGAACCATGCTATACATGTTTATGATTTAGCACGTCATCATATGCATACTCTATATAATTACATGCATAGATTACAATCATTAGTATAAGTGTTTCTTTGAGCTATTTGGATAAACAATAAGTGCAAACAAATGCTTCTACTTATAAGTGAAGTGGAATAATAAGCGACTCAATGGCTTTATTTGTATGTTCAACACATATGTGTGAATCCTAAATGTGTCCAATTAATGGCGATGTATATAGTAATTTGCGTTCATATACAAACGTCTCTTGTTATCAAATTAATGTTAAAGCGAGTATATACGATTTTTTATATGTGTTAAATTGTAATTAATTGATAAAATATGTTACAATAACACAAAACAGGCAAAAAAAATTTTATATTAAATACGAATTTCATAAAATGCAGCAAAGACAAATAGGCGCCCCGAGTCGATTGTGACGAACATATTTTCCTACATTTACCGAAGCATTCGTCTCTTTATTAGGAACAGAGTAAGTGTTCGTGTGTCGTTTGAATAAAAATCGTTGCAGAAATTTAAAATGAACCGTTAAACTAAGTTTAGATTCACATCGTACATGAATGATATATATGCTGGCGAATTCGACTGTACCGCCGTTTTCGATTTCAGAAGTAAATATCTGGCTTATTTTGCATTTCTCGACACATGTTCTTCTGAACTTTTATTTTATTTTATATTGAAATATATATATATATATATATATATATATAATAAGTTTTTTTACACATCCTATATAAATTCATTTATATTTGACAAAATCGTATATACTCGCTTTAAGGTTTAGCGCAATCACCAACAATTTAGGAGATAGACAAAAAGAGGTACATTCATTTATTAGTGAAAAGTTAATAAAAAAAAAGATAAAGATACCTGTTGATTGTATTGATATTATAAGTAACGTATCATTTAATGTGGAACATTTGCTTATATAATTGTGTAACATCGCCAGCGTTAATCTAAACGTATTGATCGTAAAGTGAATGTTATACACTTGAGACTAGATAAAAATCGATACGAGTACGAATGACATATTGTGTGCATTAGCGAAAATACATTTTATAAGCAATACGGGCAATACAATTTAAGGTCTCCGAACTCCGCAATACCCGTGCGTCGAGGCTGGAAACTCAATCAAACTGTAATTAAGTCTTTGAACATCGAAACACCCGTGTAGGGTATCAAATAAATCTATACGCTCTAACCACTTGAGGTGAGAATGAGTATGTTTTAGCGCTTTGAATATTTATGGTTTACAAATTAGTAGCTCCCAGGGAACTCTATATCACGATATACACACCATAATTGGAATGGCGTTTCCGCATACAAATGATTGCATTTACATCGGTCGAAATCGATCTGTTTTAAGTGATTTGCGTTCATAAGAGCCGATATTATTGTGTTTAACTATTATGTATATGCATTTTCAATAAGACACACTTAGGAATGAGACCAAAATTCTTACAAAAACACAAAAACTCAGATAAAACAGTTAACAATTAACTAACAATAATGTTTGACATTTTAACATACATAGATGGCAAAACATCTAACAACTAGTTAAATACGACTGCAGATAAGGGTAAATTATTCAGTCAATTAATAACAACAAATTAACTATGTAAATGCGTAATATCCATTCCAATCCGGGAACCGCGAGTGATCATTTTCGCAATTTTTATATTTCAAAAATAGGGCTACTGTTATATAAGTTCTTTTCCGATCAACATCAAAATTGTTGTGCATTATTGTAAATATATTGATATAAAAGCTGTCATCATTACTTTCGCTTCTTGTTGTCACTATGATACAATTGCAATTAAAGCATCCGATTATTATGAATACGATGGGAATTATATATTTACAATTAGTAAACTAAGGTCAAGCATTGGTTTGTTTTAACATATCGCAAGTGTCACTTTAAACTAGCGTGTTGTTATTTCGCGTGGATGATTTCACACTAATAATTTTTATTCAGAAGGGACACGCACAATTTCGTTTGTCAAGTACGATTCTTGATTACTCGGATAATATATCTTCAGAACTAATTAAATCATCGTTTAGTGTTAGGACCACACCTCCTAGCAATATACAACAACCTTTTCAACCATGCCGAAAACCCGGAAGACTGGGGCCTCGGATACATCGTCCCCATATATGAGGGCGGGAAATCAAATGAAACAAAAGACTATAGGGGTATAATCTTAAATAATATCATAGCAAAAATATACTCACAATTGCTACTCAACCGTTTACAAACTGGACAAACAAACACCAAAAAATCATTAACTGCCAGTTTGGTTATCAAAAGGGCAAAAGAACAACAGATTGTATATTTATACTAAACGCAATTATATCAAAAATAATAAACTCAGGTAAAAAATTATGCACCATTTTTATCGACTATCAACAGTGCTATGATTAAATCAATCACACACTACTTTGGCAAAAATTGATATCGGAAAATGTGAGTTCAACAAAAAATGATAAACGCTCTAAAAGCGATGTATAGTATCGTAAAATCAGTAATTAAATTCAATCATAACTTGTGCGACCCATTCCCGATACACCAAGGAGTGAAACAAGGTGATTCCAGTTCATCACTGCTCTTCATGATGTTCCTTAATGACATGTTGGAGAACATAAATACAGATTAAAATGGTTTATTCACTATAGAGTTGAAATTATTTCTTATTTTATTTGCTGATGACCAAATTTTATTCGCAACGTCACCAAACTCACTACAGCACATGCTAACAGACATAGAAGCATACTGTAATGCATCGAAATTAAAAATAAAAACATCTAAAACAAAAGTGCTTATCTCCGAAAAAGGAACACATTACACAAACATCGATATCTTTCTGTATGGTGAAAAACTAGAAGTCGTTACTCACTTTAAATATCTGGGGGTAAACTTATTTAAAAACGGTAACTTTAACAGAACGCAAAACTGCATAGCAGACCATGCGTCAAAATCAATGCACCGACTTTTCTCAGTGGTCAACATGTATGATTTCAGCACAAAAAGCAAACTCAAACTCTTTGATATCTTAGTAGCATCAATTTTGAATTACTCGTCTGAAATATGGGGTACTACACAGGCGAAAGATATTGAAGCCGTACGCACGACATTTTTAAGGAAATTACTGTGTGTAAATAAATCAACCAACCTTAGCGCGTTGTATGGAGAATTAGGGAGGAATACCCTTTAATGAAATACGAAAAATTAACATTATTAAATACTGGTTTAAACTACTATCATCAAATGAGAGTAGCTTGATCAAAATTACATACAATATGCTAAAATACGATACGGACAATGGACATACATACAACAATCAAAACTTGGCATACCATGTTAAATTCATTCTCGACAGCATTGGCATGTCCGAATTATGGATAAACCAAAACATTACCGAATCTCAATTTATACAATGCCAACAACGAATATTAGACACTTATACTCAAACATGGCACGCCGATATTAACAGCTCTACCCGTCTCTCTACGTACTGTTTATTCAAACATAGTTTATCGTTAGAAAGTTATTTAGACAAAATTAATGAACCAAAATATAGAATTGCCCTAAGCAGATTCCGTTTATCATCGCATAACCTAGAAATAGAAAGGGGGCGATACAATAATATTGAAAAAGAAAACCGTACGTGCAAATTATGTAATATGAATACTGTAGAAACTGAGTACCATTTCTTACTAGTTTGCCCCATATATACGCTCCTAAGAAGAAAACTTTTAAAATCACAGTACTGCAGATGGCCAACAATTTCAAAGTTTCAAAGTCTGATGTCCAGTGAAAATAAAACTATGCTTATTAGTCTAGCAAAGTGTATATACGAAGCTTCAAATTTACGACGCCTACTAGATACGTAATTAGTCTTTTAGAACGTAACAACCCTTTAACATTATTCCATCTTTTATTTCACGCACAACATACCTTAACTCAAATTCAATTTCTCATTCCTTATAAATTTGAATAGCATTATAAACAATGCTGATTTCTTTCCGCTCAACTTATTGTTTCATTTTAAATTTTTTTTAATGGCTAAGCTATTTATAATTTATGATATTATATCGACTTTCAGAAATTGTTATTTTTTATAAATAACTATAACCATAATCCTCGTGTTGAACTAATATCATTTTTAATTATTTCTATAACTTGTTGCTGGATACTAACTTAATTTTCAGTGAATGAATACTGTACTTCTTAACATTAAATTGTTGTCAATGTTGAATATATTTTTTTCAAACGAATATATTATATATTTTTTGCACTAACACCATGTGTTTAATTTAACACCGTTGGCCTTTCCTGAAAAAGTAAAACATGCGCTATTATACCTACGCATACCCGCTGCCTGTAATTATCACAAACAAATTTAGTTCGAAATCTCATTATAAGCAGCTAGAACGGTGAATATAAGCTCAATCGATTATGATGTAATTAGTTGCCTATTTACAAAATTTACTTTAATTTACTATTTTATAATGTGTTCTTTGTCAAAACAAACAGCGTACGATTTTCATTTTTTGAGTTAATCGTAAAACAATGATACTATTTGCGAACAGTTGTCAATTTCTTAAATTTACCACTGCTATTGTCGCGAATAAAGGTTAAACTCAATAGATTTTTATTATAAGAACATTGAGCAAACGGATGCTAAATTATGTGTTCGTTATAGATGTGTTTATTTAAAATTCAATATTCGAACTTAGGTATTTTTTGTTAATTAAATATAGATTCATGATTCAGTTTAAAGATAAGAAATGAGAAATAAATTCGTTGTCTTTGTGATGGAGTTAATTGATAATGATTGAGTCCTTTCGCATATTATTGTGTTATAGTGGTATGTAGAAGAGCGATGATAATGTCGACAAATTTCAATAATATGTGAATTTTAATTATAGTAAAAAGTTGAAATACCTTTCTATTGCGTTTTAATTAATCGCATTTTAATACTGAATTCTTTCAAATATATCTACCCAACCGAATGGATTGTTTTGTTAAAGAAATGCGATCCGAGGTGTATAACTAGGTATGGAAACGATTTTATCGTTACAATCAGTATATACCTCTGGCATGTAGCTCGTCTTATTCAGAACATTAATGTTAACTCCAACACCTCTATATATCGACAAGAAATTATTATATTTTTACACATGTGTACCACATTTTATTTAAAGCGAAACTCATATTTTTTTATAAATCGATTTAAATATTGTTACATTTTATAAGTATATTGCTGTCCGATCGATCTGACAATTCATTCATGGCAAAGATTCGCATTGCAAGTAACTGATTCAGCGATGTGAACATACCATTATTCAATCTGTTTAACCGAGGCCAACATACATCGTTATGACTAAATAGGATAATTTTTGTTCATGAGACTTGCTGAGGTAGATAAATGATCAATACATTATCTCTATATGCAAACCGTGACATTGTCATTCATCTAAATAAACCCTATTGCAAACGTCTTATACTGTGGTTTGCCATTCTGTTTTTGTCATTTACATCTCGCATAAGAACACTTTTTGAAATCAACGTGAAAGCGTATATTTCATTAAATAAATATCATTTAAATAGTTATTTATCTGGTCACAGTTCAGTTTTCCTTCGGGCTGCAAAGTGTATGTTCCTGATACAAAAGACATCTTATTTAAATTAAATATACATTGTAACTATAGTTTTGTGTAATAATCTATCAGAGTCGAAATGATAGATAGTTGATCTTTACCATAATGCGTTTATTATGCGATGATTACAGTATTACATACTTTATTTTAGCAAGTGATATGACAAGGAAAGGCGTTATACCAAAAAGGATTACACGTAATAATAGATTGAAACAAGAGATGTGTTCGTAAGAAACACAATGCCCCCTATTGCGCCGCTTTAATTTTTTTTTACCTTTGACCTTGAAGGATGACCTTGACCTTGAAGGATGACCTTGAACTTCAACCACTCAAAATGTGCAGCTTCATGATAACGCCGCTTTGATTATTTTTTTACCTTTGACCTTGAAGGATGATCTTGACCTTGAAGGATGACCTTGACCTTGATCTTCCACCACTCAAACTTTGCAGCTTCATGAGAACGCCGCTTTTAAATTATTTTTTTGACCTTTGACCTTGAAGGATAACCTTGACCTTGAAGGATGACCTTGACCTTGAACTGCCACCACTCAAAATGTGCAGCTTTATAAGATACACATGCATGCCAAATATCAAATTGCTATCTTCAATAGTGAAAAAGTTATTGCCAATGTTAAAGTTTTCGGACGGACAGACGCCATATATTTAACATTTGACCTTGAAGGATGACCTTCACCTTCACCTTTCACCACTAAAAATGTTCAGCTCCATGAGATACACATGCATGTCAAATATCAAATTGCTATCTTCAATTGTGAAAAAATTATGGCCAATGTTAAAGTTTTTTTCGGACGGACGGACAGACTGACATACACACATACACACATACTGACATACTGACATACTGACATACACACATTCTGACATACACACATACTGACATACTGACTGACGTACAGTTCAACTGATATATGCCACCCTACCGGGGATATAAAAATGTAAAGCGCAAATATATACTTGCACTTTGTTAAATAAGGTACGATAACCCATATGTAGATTTATAAGTTTATTAAATAGTGCATAGGTATTTGCAAACACTTTAAGCAAATAAAAAAACTCATACAAATTAATAAATTTATGAAAATATATTAAATGAATAAATGAATTGAATAACAAATGAATAAGTAAATAAGTTAATGACTTAATAAATAAATAAATTAAATAAATTTAACTAATGATCAGTCTGAAACATAATTTCAACATATTGCATAATAAATTAAACTGGTTTTATTGGATAAAGCTTAGTACATGTGTCAGTATAAAAAAATCAAATACTATTTAAACAAAAACATATCTATGAAAACATACAGTTTATTTATTAGACAAACTCACAACTCAATATGTACGATTGAGGGTGAACCATCTCACAGAGAAAAGCACTTGAACACAATATATAAAAAATAAATCAACTTAATTAATGACCGAACGGTATGAATGCTGATTAGAGGCGATTTCGACGAATGTTATACACATACATATATTTTACACATATCGATGGAAATATCACAGACTGAAGCTTAAACACACATTTTGGCACATGTATAACAATTATATATGATGTAATATCACAGACAATTCAGAATATTTAATAAAAAAACTAATAAGTTAATGTATATAAAATACTTAAATGCACATGTACAATGAGCGTCCGACCTTGAGACAAGTTGTAATTTTCTCATCACTAGAAAATCGATTAACACCAACATTAGTGTCTAGAATTATGTATACATCTAACCACAATTGTGACAAAGTGGTTTCACTACCATTAAAGAAAATGTCACCTAGCGTGGTACGCTAATCAATGGTTAACAATGTAGACATATGCAATGTACAATTTTATTCAGTAGTCCACTTTTGAGTCGGAATGTCAATTTTTATCGATATTCAATTCGTTGCTTTTCAAAGTGGGAAATGTAACCATCATCTACAACAAAAATCATGATATTCATCAACACGGTTTGTAATATAGCTATTTCTACAATGTAAGTGATGAACTGTAGCCTGTCGCGTTATGTATCATGTATGCACAATCAATACATTCATCTTCATTTGCGAAAAACAAAACAATTGTCAATTCACAAGGGAAATTGTTTTTGACATTATTTCAATAGGAAATAAATCGTTACTTCTACAATTAACCTAAATCACGATATATTATGTACATAAGGGCTTACTATTTATGTCGAATAATTCTTTGACCCACTTGTCGAGCATATGATCTCGTCTCTCACAGATGTCTAAGATAAACTGGATCTTCATATCATCTGTAATGAGACAAGAAACATCAGAATGAACCAAAGCGTGTATTGGTTAATTTCTAAATCGATACCTAGTCAGTAATTATGACACCTGAAGAAGTTATTTATAATAACCCTTAATAGCATATTAAAATCTTAAAAATCACACACACTGCATTTATACAAGAATTAACGACTAATGTTGAACCATATATAATGATTTATGATACTTGCTTTTGTAATCATTCTTTTGATTGGATATGTCCCCAAACTAATAGAACTAAACATATTTCAATACAATGACACCTATGTCTATGTTTTGCTTTGTTGAAACACCAACACATCAAATTAAAGGCACATAAATACATTTTGTGTTTCAACAATACACGCAAGTGGATTTAATGAATAGACGTATAAGGTCAATAAACGAATAAAATTAACGGCATACCTGAAATGTTGACAAAGTGTTGCTCAAAAGCTCTGTAGAATTTAATCTTTCCGTGTACGTGGTTACAGAGACCATGACGAGCAAAATGATAAACGGTCCTGTGAAATATGTAATAATTGATTAAAGAAGGTTATAAAATACAAAGCTGTATGTGAATATTAACTATAACATCTGATGTTTACCCATTCAGCCATTAAAATAAATCCAGACTAGTACAACAATTTTGATATAGAGTGATTATTACAAGCATTATATGCATACAATACTTAATTTGATGATATGTTAATATGTGTGTGCAATATGTTAATGTTCAGTATGATACAAGATCAAAATGGTTCATAATTTGAAGATAGAACTTACGGTTTGACATGATGAAACATGCCCAAGTTAATATCCTGTTTTGAATCGTCTTGCTCTACTTTAAGATCACTATTCTCGTCCTTGTGTACAGCCATTCCTTTCACATCCACTGTTTTCAATAACAGAATCCATATCGAACAAAAATACAGCACAGTTCCGATGGTTGATGTAGGCATCATTATGTTGATTTGCCTCACTTTGACGGTGAAATATGTTTTCTGAAATATACAATTATACATTTTTCATCATAAATATAGACAGGTTATTGTAAAAATTAATATTTGCAGCGATACGTTAATAAAACTAGATTAACACAAATGAATATTCGCATAAGATATGCTGGTAAATAAATTAGTGACCTTTCGTTTTATTTTCACATATTATTTAATAAAAGCAGGTCAGAATGTATATTACATTAAACAATACAACAACTAAACACTGATCTATTGTAAAATACGTCTTCGCCATCAACATGTGAACACGCATTTTATAATATAAATTATTAAATATTATTGTATTAACACTTCGTTGTTAAGCATTTTAAGGTATCTTGTTCACTTGAAACACGATTTGTTTTAATTAATACACACTGTATACTACGTAAATACATACCTGAATAAATACAACTTAATTTAATCTTGAGCGTAACGTGTTTAACTCCGCTGTATTTCAGTTCATGTCTTATATCTATGTTAAATAGTTTCACGTAACAGCTTATTGCATTTGAAAGTGCGATTGTAGAGTGAAGAGCGTGTTTCTATCGAAACAGATATACACTTACCTCCAAAACCACGTGATCCATTAGGAAGCTATGATTGGCGTGGCTGTGAATGAGTGTGCATACTATGAGAAATTCCCACTACAATACGGCAGTCATGATGGTGGCAATCACCTAGATTAATGATACATCACCGAATATGACCTTGGTGAATACACTTATCTCACGGAATATTTAAACTACTGCCGCACTACTCGAGTAACCTCGTACTATTACTTCGTTGCCATTTAAACGACATAATGGAAACTGTGAACATACGACACGATGAAACGATTTCTTCTTAATCCTACAGTGTATTCAAAAGTTGATTTATTTCAAACAATCAATTGTATCTATACATGTTTAACCCTGGGCATAAAATAGAGATATATGGTTGAGCTAGTTAATTAATTATGATATTTTGCATAAATTAAGCTAGTTTGGAGTCGTATGCTTTGGTTAAGAAGCCTCAAGTGAAACTCTAGTATATTTGTTTTAATATTGCAAACATATTGTGTGTATAACTGTACAATATATAAATTAAAATATGTCTTCTAATATAAGGTAAATATATTCTTCTCACTTTTTTGTATCTGAAAATAATTAATTCATTATTAAAAAAGTAATAGTTGCATGTATTGTTTTTAGTACATTATCGGTCCTAGAGATAACGTAGCATATCAAAGTGGGCATGCTATTATTAATGTACTCCACATTAACCATTGTTAATAACAGGTACTCTCATTTACAACTATGGATTCAAAATTGGAAAAAAAACATATAAAATTACGTCCTGTTAGATATTGCCAATACTTTCTCTACATAAAAGGGTTATGACGTTTAATTTGTCCTATCGTTTGTGCTAAAGTTCCGACAAACATGTTTCATCGCAACTGTCCCTCAACTGTTTGTGAAGAATTAATCACTATAGAAGAATTGTGTTTACATTCGCCAGATTTAAACCTAAAATCTTGTATTTGTGTAGCTTTCTTTCTGAAGCTTTATCATACGTTGTATTTTAGTATCACCAGACCTGCACCTTGACCTTATCATATTATTATTTCCGCAGACTAGAGAGTCTGAAATACGGCTTATTATGATGAAATGGAACACGGGCAAGTGGTGTTTAATCACAAATGACAGGATAGTAATAGTTTAATATAGTAATTACTTACCAACTTATAATACTAACCTTAGAAACATTACAGGACAAGTAATTCTTATTAGCATACACGTATAATATACGATAATGGAAATACTGAAGTCACTATTAAAATGATCAAATTAAATTAACTTAACAATGATGAAGATAATCATGAAAATATTCAACAAATGTTTATCCCCGTGCTGAGCATTATTTATGTGTGATTGTTTATTATTGTTTTATTAAGTTGTTTTGCATAACTATTGAACCAAATTATTAAATAGCACATTAATCATTACTTAAAATTGCAGAACATGACTGATTAAGATTGGCCTTGGATTCTTTAAACATGAACATGAAAACGTATTTGCATCTTGATTAGGCTTTCTATTACAATGCGGATAAACTCAAGTAGCAATTGGTAACTCAAATTACGTTAGCAAACATCGTCAATGTACATGGTCTCAAACAATCATAAGCACGGCTACATTTAAGCACATATCGACAAAAAACGGCAATTAAATACAACATAGGCATTGCGTTTATATGAGGTATTGAATAGGTTGTTAGAACTCTTGCCGTGTGTACATGAACTCGTATTGGTCAATTACCAATTGAAAATATAAATGACAGCAAGATATGTAAGTTCCTCAAAACATATGGCAAATGCATTACTATTGATCATCACGAATATGTCGCTAAAACCAAAGACCTATATATAGAGTATTATAGGTCTTTGCTAAAACTTAGTGGTTGTGCGACTTATTCTCGGGATACAAGACGCTGACCATGCTATACGAGGCTAAGAACATAAACTTTGTCAACAATAAGATGCTAGTAAATTACTGCGTAATTTAAATTATGCATTTATGTATTTGAGATAATCGGGTATAATAATATTATGTTGCACTGTTAAGCACTAAAATAGTAAAATATTTTATTACCCAAACATGTAATGTAATACTCGTTTGTGATTTTATACTTTTTCTTAGTGTAACCATCATCCTACAAACAGTTGACCGGATCTATCGTAAACACAGAGTGTCACCGTAAAATCCTCGTTAAATGTTTAAAATTGGTAAAAATTGGTTTATTAGAACCTAACCATAACTTCACAAATAATTAAACGAAAGGAGGTTTTACCTCACCTGGACTCTAACAAAACCATTTTTATCAACAAGATAGCGCTTAACCCGGCACTCGTTCTGAAGCTTGTGTTCTGTATATCACACATTAGTAAAACTGTTTCTGTATTTTACACTTTAGTACAATAAACACGTATTTTCAAAGTCTTCATGATCAAATCGTTTCGCGTTTAAAAATGGAATTCTATTTCAGCAGCGTGTTCATTGTTAGTGTTATGTCGCTCCTTGATACACATTGATATGTGATTGTTTGAATTGTGTTTGCGAATAAATGTTGATCAAATTATAATGAAAAAATCACACACATACAATTAAGTGTCTTATGTTCAATTCAATGTATCGTACAGTCGTAATAAACCATAATAAGAATCTTTTTGTAAATGTAAAATTCAAAATGCACCATATCAATCATAACCTTTTTAAGGGGTATGTCAGAAGTGAATACAAAGGTTCGAGTAAAAAT
Organism: Dreissena polymorpha; assembly: GCF_020536995.1. Lineage (NCBI taxonomy): Eukaryota > Metazoa > Mollusca > Bivalvia > Myida > Dreissenidae > Dreissena > Dreissena polymorpha. The sequence goes on along the minus strand of NW_026273341.1, from coordinate 108,983 downwards.
TCACGATTTTGTGGTAGTTTCAAGTTACAACTACTTTGGTTTTCCGAACAATGAAATCAATACTGTAAGGATTGTTTGCAAACTCCAAGACAAGAAATGCGTATTAGTTTAAAACCATGTTCACCTCGGTATGCATACTTTGAAAACAGCCGACTGTCCTCGATTGAAATTGCGAATGTTAATTACGAAGTCCTGTTATTTTGCAGTTGTTTAACAGTTGGAAAGATTGAAACCAACGATACTATCCGTGGCTGTAAAAATAATGAAATTCAAACGTGCTATAATATCTACACATAAACACAACTTATGTAGTTTTTATGAAATTTATTTGTAAATATCGTTTCATTCATCTACGTTTTTACTTGGTTATAAAATGGATTTGTATTGTTTTGTTTCCATAATAACTCCAATTGTTACGTGTTTTGTTTAATCAAAACGGTATTAAAATATCGCCATATATCCTGAACTACCTTTTGTGAAATTTTGATTTCGATTAGAACTTTTGTCGTCTCATAAACATAAATATAGTTCACGTACGTAATGATATATTTTGTTTGTGTATATTTCAGAAATGAATCGTGTCGTAATTTACGCTCACCTTTACGCATGTCAATTCTCTTTACGAAGTCACGAAGTAAAATATAATATGTAGAAGATGGTATTTCCCATGAATTTAATGTTGACGTATTGTAAATTAATATGGTAGAAAAGCTATTCAATACACGTATGACGCTACCAATCAACCGGATATATCGACAGGAGACAATTAACACCAGCGTCACGACTTAAGGATAAATTCATCTGCTGTTCAAGGCTCAGATAAAATCTTACGACATCTTCGTCATTGAAATACATACTTGAAGTAATAGTGTTGCTTTCGATATATAGAGATTAAGAATCACCGAAAGATATACTCAAGTATAACCACAAGCACGAGTTATTTTGGAGGGCTCTGCACGTATTGATTTTCTAATGGAACGCAGTATATATTTCCAGCTCAAACACTCTGCAACTGCATATTATATGACCGATGTTTTATTGTGCTTGTCACATTCGTTGCAATCGTTTAAGTTGTGATTGTTGTTATAACTTGGCTCCATTTATTAATGTTATAATCTTTAGGTGGAAGTGTGCTCAAGTGTCTCTTTTAATTTCAGTTCCATGTTATTTGCAAACCTGCCTCCAATATCTTCTCAATAAGCTAATATCCGATTAGTCCTATTTGCTTTCCAAACTTCTCAACATGCAATACACTTATTGAAACGTTGGGCTGCAGATGATGCTACGTTCCGAAATGGTGTATGCCTGATATAATTAAGTTAATGTATATATTTACTTCCATTTACCGTTTCTCAGGAAGTTAATCTACCTCAAGAGCCGGTTTACTCCCTCCCCCTACACACACGCTTAAATGCTGCTGTATGTTTTATTACGCGTTTATTGTATTGTTCGGTATACATAGGCGATTTGTCACTTGCTTTAAAGAAAAAGACTAGCAGATATTAATAATAATTTATCTCCTGATTATTTTTTCTCTTAACAGAATGACAATTTGCCTATATACTAATTGACACTACACAGACGTTACAATACATCGAAGTCGCTGCCCATGTAAATGATCCCGACACCAAATGCTAATTCATATTTGAATACTATCTGGAAGCATCGTCATACTGGATCAATATTGTCGTATACTCGCATTAGGTTGATTTATCGCTCGGACAAGTGAACATGTATTTGTTTACTATAAATTGACTCACGTTATGCAGTGTTATCGACGACTAATATTGCATCCTTTAAATATTGCATACATTTTTTGTTTTCGTAATCACATCAAAAAGTTGGTGACATTTTTGGGTATCAAATAATGTAAAATATTTGTGAGTAGTTCATTTTTTCGAAAGGTTTATTAACTAATTACATCCACATTAATCAAAACAACCGGTTCACAGTGAACATCATGCACACTGATTAGGATATTCGCATGACTTTTGAATGAGTAAAACGGAATCCTAGTTTATCAAGTGTGTGAAAAGACATATTATTAATATAATTGTGGAATCATAAATAATGTATTAATTCCATTTAACAATTTGAACATTTTATAAGTATCGTATTAAATGCATTAAAAAATCATGTTTTAATTTGTGTTACATTGCATAACCAATTATGAATGTGCATTAAGTGTATATTTTTGTTTTCAGGTACAGTTGCGAACATATTTAAGGATAATTGTTAATGTAGCACACCCAACAACTGGAAAATAAGTATGCATACAACCATCTACTGGACTGTCCTGCATTTGAGTCTGATATGGATGTTAATATTAAACGCTGCTTTGGTTAAAGCAATGGTTGTGAACATATACGATGACAAAGTCGTTTCGATGGAGCAGGACGATTCAAAAGATGACAGCAAATCGAACACGGTTTATGTTGCGAAACCGTTAGTTCATCTTTTCCAGTTAGTAATGTCAAACGTCACGATGACCTTCATACAGTTGGTTAATGATGGCATTTATGCATTTAATATTTAACAAATTTAAGAATTTGAAACATACATATACAAATCATTTAGTAATTTGCCAGTATATAATTCGGGACTATTTGTAGATACTGTGGTAATTAATATCATAATATGTATTTGTGTCACGACAGCACAGAAAGTCTGCATGCTGTTAATATAATATATGATTTATTGTATAGGGCCGTTGATCATTTCGCTCAACATGGTCCACATAGACGGGCGGATTAAATTATATCGAGGGTTTGAGTATCATTAAAATTTAAGGTATTTGGCTACATCTTTTTACATGCAGCTTGTTGTGAATGAATAGATCAAAAGAACTTAATTAACTCCAATTATTACATTTTTTAGACAAGTTTTTTTCATTACAAAAATCTGTCCAGATGAGTTGTTTCTTGATTTGTTTGGCTTACGATTGCTTAATATTAACTTAGTTACTGCTGGTTGATTTGATTAAATGACATGATAATAAGCATGACAGTCTTGATTACGTTGGTGGTAGTTCATTATTTTTATACTGTTCTTAAAATGTGTTATATGTTTGCTTGTAATGGTGTACATTACACAATGTGTTGCAACACTTCATTATACATTTTAGATATGAACATATGAGCTTTATTTATATATTTCTATCATTCAGATGATGGCTGCTTAACGTTTTGTTGATTGAAGTGTAAAACCGGACGCTTAGCGAAATTAATGTGGTGTTCATGATATTTACCATTTATTTTGTTGTGCAAGGGTGTGTGTAAATGCCTTTGACATGTTCCAATTATATTGCAAGTAGTTTGAGCCAAATGTTTGTCAACGTCTGTAGTAATGCGGCGATTAAATACAACAATATACATTTCAGTCGCTCTCCTGGAAAACAGGTCTTCGTGAACGTGCGTGAAGGTTCGTCAAATATTAACCTTTATCATACCACCGCATTGATATCTGCATGATATAACGTTGCCTGCTATTTTTTATATCATGGTCAACAGGAAGTTCTTATATCAGCCATGTGTGGATGGTGATATTACTCGGAATCAACTATAAAGTAATCACTTGTAGTAACATCAAATCAGATTCAACAAACAAACAATTTGATACCAAGATGTAATATATTTTAAACATAAACAGCAAAAAAAAACATTTTTTACAAATATTTAGCGCGTGTGCGCATGACGTCATAATTAACACGTCAAACGACAAAAGTCATATTCTTTCCCGCTAAAACTGCAGCTTTTTGGCGATTTTTTCATTATTGTTTTCAAATCGGGGGCGTAGAGGTGTGATAAACAGAAAAACAGGTTACTGCCTGATCTTTTTGTAATATATCAGGCTCGGCACGAATAAAATAACGACTCGGCAAGCCTCGCCGTTATATTATTCTAAGCCTTGCCTGATATATTTAAAAAAGATCAGACAGTAACCTGTTATTCTCTTTGTACAGTCCGCACATGCTAATCAAGGACGACAATGTCTAAGTAGACTGGATTTTCGTTTAGACAATACTTCCTTTAAACGAACGATTCCATGAAAACGGAAAGTGTTGCCCCTGAAAAGCCTGTGCGGATTGAGCATGCTAATTTCGGATGATACCTTACGCATATGCATCAAACTCCGTTTTCCCACAGCTTCGCTATAATTGTTAATTACATGGCAGTACGTATTTAGGCATGTTCCAAAGCATTTATAACAAAATAACGCTTAAGTAAGTTCAATTATATTTTAATAATCGTATTATGTGTTTCTTTTATTTTGTGATTTGTATATGTTTCATTCGCAAAATGTTTAGTGTATTTTAGTATTTCAAATGATTTCGTTGTGTGCCTTGGATTCATGCATATAATTCATTTTCATAAAGATGCTGTTGTTGAAACAATACCGTACATTTGTTCGTACCTTTATCTAAAATCAAGTAAATATATGTTAATATATTCATTTCTTATAATGTCTTGTTTTACATTCATCTATTTTATTTATTCTAATGTACTACTCGATGGATTCATTTTTTTTTAATTTTACTCGCACGTATTTTGTTGTTTAATTTTGCTTGTCTGTACAATACAAACGCAATACACGTAACACTTATACAACTATATTTCTTTATAAGCTTAACAAGACACATGCACATACACATTGAGAAAAACACAGGGGAAATGATACTTATTTAGACCGCACATGTATGCAATCCCTGTTCATGTATGACTACACAGGAATGTTCTCAATAATTATCATTAAGGAAGTTTGTTTAAATAACGTGACAACTTACCATAAATTTGATAAACGTTAAAATTACAATATGTCATATTCTTATACAAGTTGTTAATACAAGATGACACTTTTAATGGAGATATTCAAACAATAATTTTAATTTTTAGTAATACTTCGCATCGTAAAGATGTATTTAGTAAACAGTCAGAGACGTTGGAATGTAACTAGATATAAGGTAAACATTAAAACATACACGTGTAGTACGATATGATTATATTATTTGTATTGTGTCAACCAGGTAATGAAAAAAAAACACAATAAAGAGAAATGTACCTGGTACCCCTCTTGAACGAAAATTACATGCAATCGACACTATCATCCTGGAATAATTGAACGGTTCTTAATAATATCCTTCACCGTTGTTTATATGAACATGATACAGTAAATTGGATCTAATGCCACATGCGTCTATTCTGGTCAGCAGCTACACTATCCGCTGTTAATGCTGTAAAGGCAAACACGGTTGTATGTCATAAGCTGATATGGTAGCTCCTGAATAGACTGCGCTTTATTTGCAGACTTGTTGGAGCTACATTCGTTGCATATGTCATCAAACCCAGTTTCCCCCGACATGGGTCATATCACTTTATATTAGAACCTTAAATAATTATAGTCTGGCGCTGGAGGCTATTGAAAATATACAATAACTGTCTATAGATTTAACGCACCATCAGGGATATATAGACTACGTGCAACTATTTTTTATTTACTTCATTTATATTTGAATATAAGGGCAATTAATAACCAATTTTGAATATATTTTATATAAGAAGGTAAAATAATGAATTTAAGTGCATATTTACGGCAAACATCTGGCTTTTGCTATATGGAAAACTGATTTGTATGGGGTAACGTGTTTGACGATATATTTAACGAAATATTAGTTGATTTTAAGTATTTATGTGGCTTTTAGCGCATATGTGTTAATAGACGGCCGTATTCACCGAGATGCATGCACTAACATTGCAAGTGGAAGCATTTTTACGAAGTGATTTACCTAAATGGCTACACGCAAAAACCGAATAATACATTAACCAAAACAATATATCTAAATATTTACTGATTGAAATGAAGATTATAAGGTGAATTCCTAAGTAAAGTAATCGTCCTGAGAGGCTACTCGAACGATTATTTACATGTTTGCAATATAGTCATTAAAAGACATGAACCGATCAGTTAAAAAACATACTTGATATGCCTATGTGTATGACATTTTAACAGAAACTCTAAAATATGTGTTAGCTGTGTATATCTAGTTATGTGTTTTGACTTTTAAAACGAGCAGATGTTGATACGAACGTCTCTGCAAAAATGGTTCTGACGTTCCATTGTTCCTTTAGATTGTGATTATATGCAAGACAACGTCCGCCTTTCATGCAGCATCTTACTTTCCTTAAACTCTTTATGAAGTATAATCATGATACGTCAGTACGTTTTTTTATTTTATAAAGCAACCGATATTAGTGGTCAAAGGCATGTTGAGGAAGCAAACCTGCAATGCGTAAGCGGAAGAAATTTGCCAGAGTTTAACCTGGCATTGGCCTCTGCATATCTTTCTTGGCATATGTTGTCTGGGATTGCCATCAGACCTGAAAATATACATCTATTTGCGAGGTCTTGGGAGTCAAAACAGTAACGTGGTATTATAAATCGAAGTAAGTGGTGTTTACTCACACAGGTGACGATTTAATATTCTTCCTATCACAATGAACTATATATCTTTTAATTATAAAACTCCGTAAACATTATCAGGTAAGTATTCAATATAACTTTCTTCTTGTGTTTTACGATAGAGGACATTTATAAAAGATTACATTTAAAAAATCATTACGATGCTGATAATAATGAAGAAACGGTAAAGACACATTCATTTTTATTAGTGAGCAAATCAATATTGCTAAGCTACGGTAGAAACCGTAATCCAAGACTGCCTGTGTGGATAACTGCGGTAAAATTTAGCAGACGACAAATGCTTAAAGCATTTGCTCTAACCACCTCATCTGCATGTTCTCACTGGTACACTACATAGTGTGTATTTAACAGCTTGTAAGACAACGTTTGCCTGTCTAGTGTTTATCATTGCAATCTGTACATATTGGCTGCTTTCAGGGAAAACGGGACTTAATGTATGTCAAATAAGATTAGCATGTGCACACTGATTAGCTGTATCAATGATTTGAAAAAAAAACACACATCTCGACCTGTGCTTTAAGACACATTCTTTATAAATTTGAATGGGTTGTGGTCATTTCAAATTTGCGATATAAAAAGCTATAACATAATTTTGAAAACTGAGTTGCGTCTCAGATTATACAACAGCGAACAAATTCGGTGTCTTTGATTATCTTTGTATTTTAATTTTGTTTCATTATATGTCTTATGATTTTGCTTAATCGCTAAAACAGTTGTTGGAGAAAACATTAATCTAAAATTAAAATGATCTGGTACCACATTGATTGGATTTAATTAATTCAAAAGGTAAACATTGAGTTTGTGTATTTTATAATGGATACACAATGCTTTAGCGGGAAATTGTGATAATTTGTTCAAGACGTACATGACATAAACATTAAGTAGTCAGTCACAGTTTTAATGATGTTTGTTTCCAAGATTCCGAGGTATATGTTGTTAATAATTATAATTAAGTGTCAACGAATCAAACGTGTCAATAATCCAGTAGTAAAGCAAAGACAAGATCTGCATTCATTGAAAGACAACTCAAGAAATCATACATGCAAACACTGTTTGTACATTAATTGATGATAGTTGTATGTGCTTTCATGTCTTGCTCATTACCTCTTTAAGTGGGTAATGTGGCTCCTGTTGGAACCACGGATAATACCACGATTTTATCGGATTATAAATACCCGCACTAAGTTTAAGCGTGTCTTTATTATAAGATATGTTTAAGGTTTCCGAAAATGTGTATATTGTTTTTGTACCATTATGTTGCACAGAAGTTTGTAACGATTCAAAATGGATTTATTTTAGCACGAGCATTTCGATGTTCAATTACTAAGAGTCTTGGTTACCAAACTGCATTTAGTAAAAAGCAATGCTAAAATTTAAAATCAAATTAAATATAATAAAATAATTAAATATTGTTCTGCTCGTTCTAACTTAAATATTCACCATATCAATGAGAACGGTAATCTGATACAAACGTTTAAGTGAAATTCACGTTTTCGCGGTACTTTCATCTGCGGAAACAAGCGTCTGGGTGTTGAATAATTTATTTAATACAAAACAGAGTTTTTGCAGAGGCCATATCATGCGTATCTGTGTTTAAACCACGCTGAACTTGTTATGGGTACGTTATTAACTGTTTACTGTCACCGTTTACCATTCAAAGTGTATTTCGATGTACATGTACTTGGATAATACACTGTTGTATTTAAGCAATTAGTAAGATTTATGTTTAACAGCGACACTCGCCGTAGCTTGTTCACATGGTTAAATACAAACCAAACCTTAAATAGTTGTATATTCCAAAAAGGCTCTTAGGTTTCATGCTAATTGAGTATATATTTACATGTGGTTTCATTTAAACACGTTCTAGTTGCGGATTTTATTATGTTTGTATTTAAATAAATTTTGCCTTTCACTGATTGACTCAAACATATATATGATATTTCGTTTTCTAAGTTATAAGGTATTGATGATGCATTTTATGAAAAATTACAAATAAAAGGAAACCAGGGAACGTTACATTGCTTTAAGCAACCGACATAGAAAACATTGAATCTAATTCTTATATTCATGAAATATTAATGATAGAACGCACGTTAGGAATGCCATATTTTGTATGTGCACATTACACAAACACAAAATGACTTATTTAAAGTCATCTGGAATTGTGTAATCTATTTGACTGATATAAAGAACGAGGTAGACAGTTTAAGAAATATGACCTTGTCATGAATATATCTTTCACAATCTATTTGTAAGTAAAATAATAGCATAGGAATTCAATACACGAATGACTCCATCATAAGTCGAACGTTGACAAGGTGAAATAGTGCCACGAAATTAGAAAACAACCTTTCCCCTTTCATTAATGGGGAAACTACCATCTCAAAACTGAACATTTCTTAAGGTGAATATTAAGGGTGATAAAGCTCCATAACTATTTGCTATTGACTCATGTTATGTATTGTGCTTATCGCCGGCCGGAAAAGGACAAATATTGCAACCTTTAGAATCGGCTCATTTCCATAGTCTACGTTTTCCCATGGACGTGAATCTCATTAAGCGTATTACTTTACTTTGTATGTAGTGGTGTTAAGCGTTCCAGCGACTGGGTTATGTTCAATTAACGACAGTTTATTCACTCATTGCACCTTCAACGCCATGCATAGTTGCTAGTTGTTTGCACATCAAATATTCATTAAGTTACATAATTCATGCTGCTCACCATTGAGAATCCTCCATGATCTGAGGAGATTGGTTCATAATAAATAATGTTTGGTTTTGCCAAAAAAAAAAGTTAACGTTTTCCTGTCATTGTATAAACTTCATTGAAGAAAAAAACTGTATATATACGGTCTCATTAGAATACAGTAAATTAATGGTATTGAACATTTATTGTTAGTATTAAAGTCGTGGTCTGACAGGTTAACTGCGTGTTGATGTAACAACATATGTTCTTGATATAAAGGCGAAAAAGATTCGGACAGACAATTCTGGTAGAATAATTTTGTATCAAGGCATACCTTATTCAGTTAAATAAATATTAATGTAACTGGGATTATAAATGTTTTTTCTTTCTTTTTTTTAAATAATAAACTTTATTAACCTCGTCAATAGGTATGTGTAGGTCGAGGCCATCCTACTCCATACCTTACAAACATTATGTGTTAGTAGCAATTGAATACAGTTGTGCTAGTAAATAACTAAATGGTTTGCAAGTTTATAGACAGGATGCAAGTTAATAAGCAGTGTACAATATATGCATGTATACATAGTAAAAATAAAGAAAATACAAGTAGCAACTATACATTCTATATAACACAGGGATCATTATACGTAATATGGAGATTTGTACTACACATATCATTATTTACTCGTGTAAATGGTAAATAAAGTGAAGATTTGAAAAAAAAAATGTGAAATCAAGACCACAGTGTATAGTTGAAATATTCATTTCAGTGCACATCAATGTAAAGCAAATACATATTTTAGTTATGGGTTCATTGTATTTATGATCGTGCAACTGACCAATTTGGAAATTCCGAGTCTTGGAAAATGGTGTGCTTTTGAATTGCCCATGCAAGTTGTAAACTCCTTTTTAGCCCAGGTATTGTTGGAATTTTACTATGTTTTTTACAAATAAAACCTTTTTATTTCAAACAAATTCCAAGGAGCATATCTTGGCAAGAAATTTTGGGAAAATTAATGTTGTTTAGAATCATCGAATGTTTGATATAGTTGATAATAGGTTGAATGTGTTCACATTCCCAGAAAGATGAGTTAAGGTTCCCTCATGTTTTTTACATAAAGAACATAGATTGTCGTTCACAATTTTCATTTTATATAACAGAGATTTTGTACCCAGGATTCTGTGTTCAATTCTAGTTTGAAGCCATTGTATATATGTACCTCTGGATTTTTTTAAAACAAAGTTATGTGTAAACTTCCAATCAATATTATTGAATATTTCATTCCATTTATTTTGACATGTAGGTTTTTCATTATTAAATGTATATGTGCTATATATTGATTTATTTTGGGTTTGCTTTAAAACAATCACATTCAGATAGGAAGAGATAAATACTTCAGTGGTGTTTTGCTTGTTAACAAAAGCAAAACTTGACTTTTTAATGAAATCTGATACAGTTCTTTTCACTCCTTCATAGAATAAAAAATGTAGCACTTTTCCAGTGTAATTCTCAATATCATTCTTGGTCTTGAACCCTCCAGAGGTACATAAAATGTCTCTTACAAGTCTAATTCCTCTGTCATACATGCTCTTTTCATAAATGCAATTAAGACCAATTTTAAAGTTGTCATTGTAAACTAATGGCATGTTTAATACATCATCAAAAGTACAAACCTTAAATTTATTAACATATATGCTATAACAATTAAGAACATCTTTCCAAAATGAATTACTTAATATTTTAACAATTTTGTGCACATATGCATTTCCCATATTTAACATTTGTTTAACATCAAACAATGAATAGACTAAGACAAAGCATTTTCCCGTACATAGTGCAAGTTTTTTTATCCATGTTAGTTTCATACTTTTTTCAATGAGTAAATATCTATCATATTGAGCCCTCCCTCTTTATAAGGCTTGATAAGAACATTGTGTTTGATTTTTAAAGGACCGTCCCAAATAAAATTGTAAAAACAATTGTGTATTTGATTTAATACATGTAATCCTGGGCTAGGAAGAGACATAAATAAATGAGTAAAAAGGGGGAGTAACATGGATTTAACGACAGTTATCTTCCCTAATGGTGAGATATTTCTCCTTTTCCAAAAAATTATGATATTGTGTAACATTGTCAATTTGCTAGAATAATTATAATCAATCATTTTCTCTAGGTCGACATCGAATATGATACCTAGTGCTTTGAAATTGGTTGAACCCCACATTAGTTTGTATTTAGTTTTTATTGAGTGTGTACTATATTTCTTGGAACCTATCCATATGAGTTTTGTTTTGTCATTGTTAATTTTTAGTCCGGATTCCAGGGCAAAGATATGCAGTAGGTCAAGTGCAGTATTAAGAGAAATGTCTGAACCGTCTAATGGAAGTGATGTGTCGTCTGTAAGTTGGGAAATTGTATATTCAATGTTTTCAATTGTTATTCCTTTAATTTGTTTTGAGTTTCGTATTTTAATTGCCAATATTTCTGCACATAGTATAAAAATGTAGGAACTGATCGGATCGCCCTGACCGCAGCCTTTTTCAATTTTGAATGATTCTGACAGGAATCCATTGAACTGAATGGCTGACATAGAGTCGTATAAAAGAGAGATATCCATTTTTTGAACATTGGACCAAAATTAAAATAAATATGGGTTTTTTCGATGAAATTGAATGCCAATGAGTCGAATGCCTTTTCAAAGTATAATGTTAATAAAAGTCGCGGGATTTTGTAATCTTCTGTATATTTTAGGATATCATACAATAGTCTTGTATTTTCACCTATATATCTTCTTTTTATAAATCCTGTCTGATCGTTGGAAAGTAATTTGTCAAGTACTGTTTTAAGCCTGTTTGCAATTGTGCCTGAAGCTATTTTGTATATAACATTTAAGAGTGTTAATGGTCTAAGATTGTTAAAGGAGTGTCTTAGCTTATTTTCTTATGGTATACAGGTGATAATACCTTGTTTTTGAGTGATTGACATAGTTCCGGAAATATAAGCATAATTAAGACTCCTCAAAATGAAATACTTAAGGTCTTTCCAGAAAACTTTAAAACATTCTGTTGTGAAGCCATCTGAACCAGGACTTTTAAAATGTTTCATATTTTTCAGGGTTGTCGAGATTTCTTCCATTGTCAATATGCCCTCTAATACTTGAGCCTCATCGTTATTTAATTTTGCGCCGTGTATCAAATTAAGTTCATCAAATTAAGTGTTATCACTGTCTTTTATTTCAACTTTTGAGTATAAAGTCTTATAATATGTGGCAGCTTCTACTAAAATTTCATTTTGATCATATTTTTTTTACCGTTATTGTTTATAATATAAGGTATTGTTTTACTAGATGAGTGCTGTTTTTCCAACTTGCAAAAGTATTGAGTGGGTTTTTCGCCTTCGTCAATCCATTTTGTTTTAGATCTTATGAATGATCCTTTCATTTTGATATCACGGATATCAGAAAGTTCCTGCTGCAACAAATGAAGTTCTTCAATATTGTTTTCAGTAATATTTTTTCTAGAATTTCATTTTTTTTATAATAAAATCTTCTCTGTCTTTCCTCTGTTTAGATCTGTATGATGAAAATTAGATAGTTTTGCCCCTGATTTCCATTAACAAGGTTTCTAAAAAAATCTGGTCATTTATGGTAAACTGAATTTCACTATCATCAATCTTGTTCAAAGAATCAATATTATATACAGGCAGACAATATATGGTTGTTTTATTTCTCCAATTTTTACTTTCATGCAATCAAGATATTCTTTATCATGTAACAGAGAGTTATTGAATTTCCAGAGTCCTTTACCATGAGTTGTTTCGCAGATTTTTTATTCTAATGTTATAGCTGAATGGTCAGGTTTGTATCTTGATTGTATATCAGATTTTCTAATATTTTGGACAAGATTACTAGTGACAAGGAAGAAATCCAGCCTACCTTGTTGAAGAGTGTTTGGTTTTCGCCAAGTGTGTTGATTAATAGTGTCATTCATTAGTCTAAAACTGTCTATCAAGTTTCTATCATGCATTGCAGAAGATAACAATTATCTTGTCTTTTTATTGTTGTAAAGATTTTTGTAATTGACATAATCTAATTTAGAATCGAATACAAGATTAAAATCCCCACAGATAATATAGGTATCATTTCCTAAGTTGTCTATGTCTGAAAGTAATTTGTTGTAGAAATTTAGTTAATCAGTGTTAGGTCCATACAAAGTACATAGCGTGAACCTTTTTGTATCAAATGTTATATCTTATTTTAACAAGTTCCCAGACTGGTCTTTTTTAATTGCATGAATAGTTACTTGAATATTCTTTTGAAATAATATGCAGACACCTCTTGAGTTTGAATAACCATGGCTAAAATAACATTTACCATCTCACTGAGTATATATTTGTTTTTCTAGAGATGGAGTGAAATGGCAATCTTGTAAACAATAGATTTTTGTTTATTTTTTTTTAAATACATCATTACTTTTTACAATCCACGGCAGTTGTAAGAGAATATTTTTAGATCAGTCATCAGTAAATAAGCCCATTATATCTCTTTGATGAATTATACAAAAATGAACCCAATAATACATAAACTTGAAATAATGACATGTAATTTTTTCATAATTGTTATGCACATGTATGGATAAAAATAGTTTGTTCACTACACTTGTGGTCTGAACAGTGTTTGTATAGAACGTGAAACACATGAGCAAAGTACAACACAGTTTGCTGTTTTTTGTAAGAATAATACTCAGTTTTAAAAATATATATGGCAAATATTAAAGTGTATGGTATAATAACATATACAGTCAACATTAGATTGCTGTTTGACATTGTAACAGCTCAACAGTTCTAGAGCAAAATATTTATGTTTAATTGTTTTGTGTTGTTTAATTACACTAATTGTAAACAAAGGGAAACAAACACTGCTAATACATAACCATAAATATTTATAATAAATTCTAGGTTAACAATGCTGCATATTTGTAAACATCAATGAATGTCAATTTTGGGAAAGGCCCTCCTCTAAAAATAGAATGTGTTTACAGTTATGCAGATTACATTTGCCGTATAAATGTAATATTAAATAAGTAAATGGAAGTCTTTATACACGCATTATCTATTATGTGTGTGTGTCATAATCGTATAAAAAAGTATTACAATATTTATCATAGATACGTACGAAGAGTTGATCATTTCCTGTGTGTAGACATTTTTCACCAAATCGAAACGCATTAAAACAGTTAAATAATATACGGCATATCCAATAAAAGGGTTAATGTGTAATTGCGTTTACGTTTATTTGTGAATATGTATCCGCATTATGGTGAGCATATATCCAAATAATGGTCTAGCAATTGCGACCGTTCGTTAGAAGTTGTATCACATATTAATTGAGAAGTTTAATTAAAAGTAAACTGTTTGGTTACGAGGTCGGTTAACCAGACCATTCATTATTTGTGAGCAGTAAAGTTGTGCATTTAATTGGCAAATCGTATTTACTATTCACATGATGACCATAGTGCTTCACCTAGGATACGTTGTAATGAAGAAAACTACATACGGTCTAAACTATTAAAATATGAACTTGTGTAATATTGTAAGTAAGTCGGCATTTTACCATCCAGCTAAGTTTATTACTGTAATGTATTAGCAAAGTTTTAGTGCTCACCCCATCGTTTTACAATTACGAACGAGTTTTAAACATCGATGTAAATGTCTGATTATAATAAGGGACATACTTTCATAACGTTATACTATTTTCGCTATTTAACGTGTGCGGTATTTTTCATTTGCACTAGGGCCATGTTTTGAAAGATAGTAGTATTTTGTGGTATCTAATAATGCTTTACGAGCTTTAATGTAACATACTGGATTAAGTTATTACAAAACCTACACGAAGAAAACAATATTTTTCTAGTTAGTTAATGAAATGAGTTAAAAGTAGTTAATAGAAGAACATCATATCAGAAAGACATCATGATTAATACATATGTAATATTATCCATTGAAATTGATTTGAAGCAAGTTGCACTGTGACAAGACAACAAAAGACAGAACAAACACCATATGGGAAAAGTATCATACTTAAAACAATATCGGAAACACAGCATTGTCCGAAGTCCTTTATTAATGGCTAACTACCAATAAAATATGTATTACAAGATTATACAAAGATACTTCATTAAACATTGTTAAAGTATTCATATTGAAACTGGTTGAATGGTAGGCCATAACTTACACTTAGCCCAGCAAATTCAGTCGAAAAGGAACGTACTCAACTGACACAGTCAAAGATAAAACAAAAAAAATAAAAAAATAAACTGCAAACATGATAAGACCTTTAACAGACAGAGAGACAGACAGACAGACAGACAGACAGACAGACAGACAGACAGACAGACAGACAGACAGACAGACAGACAGACAGACAGACAGACAGACAGACAGACAGACAGACAGACAGACAGACAGACAGACAGACAGATTTTTGATTCGAGACTTATACAAAGTACATCGTCTTTAACTTTAACTTGTCCACGATTCTGGCATTTGTCATAATTTTTGTTTCTGATAGGATAATCCTTTTACATTATCGAGTTTCCGACTGATGGCCATGTCAGTAACTAGATTGAGTCATGTAACTGTTTCAGCTGAATTCCGAATGAAAATCATGCTTTTGTTAACAATGGACTCACTTTCAATCACATACCATATAAATGACAAATGTAATATCCTGTACCTGTACGTATTTAAATAGATGGGATTTTAATAATGCGTGGTACTTAATTTAATATACATATATACATGCATAATTTGCACTTCTAAAATGTGTTATATTATTATTTCAAAATAACTTAATACTAATAGTTCATTATTTTTTTAGTACTAATATTTCATTATTTTGTTCACTTTATTGTAACGGTGGTTTTCAGTCATACATGAGTAAACTGTGCGGCTTACCATAATAAATTGTGGTGTCTTTGTATTAACCGACCTGTCGCAGTCCCGTCAAACAAATTTATTGTTCAACTTTGGTACAACATTTTTGTTAACAGACTGTACATTAGTTTATATTAATATGACATATCGTACTAAATCGTGGATTTGACTAAAGTTAAGAAAATATGCAAGATGTAATTAATAATATTCATGAATCAGCAGCCCAAACGTTTACAAACATGTACATGTTAAATACCAAGTACTCGAATATCCGATAATACTGTTGTTAAAAATACACTGTGAATCGAGAACATTAAAGTTATAAACTTGAACGAATGCACAGGCTTTACACAATATTGGACATGACAATACGTCATCTATGGAAGTGTGTTGTAAAATTAATTATCTGTTAAAATAGTTATTTATTATATGTGTATGTCCTTAATATAAGTTATGAACAGCGTCTTTTTCGTTAAAGAGCGCGAGCGCTCTGGTCATTTATTGAAAAGTTGCGTATAAGTTTTCTTCCAAAAATAACAGCTCACTGTTTATGTGTGCAGATATGTGAGCATGTTTCACACTTTAGACTTATACAAGAACAACAATTCATCAGATTAAAAAAATATGTATATATAAATATAGTTTCATATTGTTTTATATTATATCGCTTTAAAATCAGCAATATTTTTGTAGGAGACTCGGGCACTTTTAGTTAAACAGTACAGAAAATATTGTACGCACGCGCGTTCAAAAATGGTTAAATATTGAACGGTCACTCGGTAAAAATAACGACAGCTGATTTGGGGATAGTATTGACTTGAGTTATTTTCGTGAGTGTTATGTACGTTTCAGTCAATATATGCAAGGAACAACAAAGGGTTAAGCTGGCATAATTTATTTGCTATACAACACAATACAACACGAAATGTTTAGCCTAGATTTGCACGCATATAATAGAAACGATGGTTAGATAAACAATACACTACTGTAAACAATAGAATTTGCTGTGTCAATGTTAAATATACACGCTGGACATCAGCGACATTTTTGAGGCGACGTGTTTTGAAAACTGATACGCTGCACCTAATTGACTTCTATTATTATGCTAGAGTGTGTCGTCTTCTATTTACGTAAATAGATGCGATTTCATAAACTTTGAGTTTCCCATAATATGTATTTTCCGTTAAACTTTGAATAAAAACATTGCATTCGCAAGTCGTAAAAACACGAGTTAGTTGATGTTATATGATACATTTAACGGTTATTTGATTTTCTACAACCGTTAGTACACATTATAGGATACATGCTGAGTCTGTGTTTGAACAATATCATAATGTGAACGTGTATTATCATTAATATTTTGCCTCTATCAATACATAAAAAAGCAAACTCGTTGAATTAATAAGTTATATTTTATAAATATTATACGCGCGTGAAACTAAGAACTAAGTTATAATCATGTACACATCATACATTACAGTTTATGATGTAGAATATTTTTGGGTAAATACTTGAATATATTCGTTAAGGGCGACCTAAAAAGATGGCAACTTACAAGTAAACTTATTATGAAAGAATATTAAAAACAAACAAACAAACAATAACAGCGAACAAAAGATTAAAATTTAAAGAATGACTTTACAATGATATCAATTTCAAGACGAATTATTCACACGGTGAAGCACCAGCTGAACATATTATCGGCAAGTTGCTCTTTGTCACTGATCTACTCCTTATAAATGAATGTTGTAAAAAGTCACATATCGAGTTACGCACGCCACACGCTGCGTTGTGTTGCTCAATTCTCATATTCAGATTTACATTTCCTACAGCGCGTTCGTTTTACGATGTGAATCTAACAAGTTAAACACTAGTTTCCAAATGAGCGAGATAAAATTAGCAACACTCGAACGAGCAAGGGATGTAAATGTCTATTATGTGGTATTAAGAATGATAATATCTCCTTAAGTATCAGTATTTCAAACAGACATGTCCTGAATATGTTTCCACGCTTTCTCGATCTAATGCGTCGTTATCATAAGAGATATGTTGATTTTTATTACAAATTACGACAATCGTTCTAACCATTATTTTATGAGGTTACTACAACGTAAAATGATATGATAGAACACACACATAATAACACACATGATCTATTAAAGCGTAGCTTCACAAATCTATTCAACGTGGTATACAGTTACGATATATATCCTTCAACAAATGAAGGTAAACGGAATTTGCAAACTAAATGAAATCTTCTAGTGGAGATTTATCTGCAGTAAAATGTTATTTTGTAAAAGAAACACATAATTTGCCCGAGATGTAGGTAAGCACCAAATCCGGCCCTCTTACTGTAAGTAACGTCGTACCATAAACTCATCGCTTCATATGAGATAATTCTGATGTGCCTCTTTTAATTTTCTTTTTTGCATACACTCATTATGTATATCATGCTATTATAGTAGTGAGCATAGCCTACAATTAGCAATTATATCCAACTTTTACTCCTGAAAACTTAGTGGATTCGTTTTCACTCTTAGCCAATGTACATCGGCTAGAAATAAATCCTGTCCAATGAATAAGCCACTGTGTCGCAATAGTTTAACTACGGACATATATGTTGCTCGTAATGTGCAAAACATAAGTTTAAAATAACAACATCAATCGCCTTATTATTTAAGTAGTAAACTTTCTTTTCACAAACCATGCGAAACAATTCGATGTCATTTATCATGTTGTTGAAACAAACGAGTTATTACAGCATTTTAGTTCAAAGGGAGCCGCACTTACCACCTCTAGTAGAGGAATAGATATGTTTTCTAAACACACCGAACTTGCGCAAGTGTAACTGTGTAAAAAACATAAACATTTAACCATAAGTATTTTATCGTTCCCTTTCAGTATGAATCCTGTTTTTAACAGCGACTCGAACAATTTTAGATAAATTATTATAGCATGACTGTGACTTTGTTGATTTAGATGTGTTAATATTTCATAGATAATATGATTCATAACGACCCATACAAACGATACATCACTCCAGTATTAAAACTGGCGACGAAGTTTATTTTGCATTTGTTATTCGGCTATCGGAGACGATCATAATGTATAAAATCGTACAAATGCGGTTTTCACATGCCTTGTAATAATAGAACGGGTATGTGGGCCAGACATTTTTATTGCCTGTCGCATTTTTCAGTCTCCTGTTATTTTTTAACACAAGATGAAATTTAGATTTTATATCGTAAACATATATAACAGTTTCTCCCTCGCACCGTGACTAAGGTTTCATATTCCGGTGCATCTTGTCTCCTGCATTTAACCTTTACGTTATCAATGTTTCATTGCAGTTCGATATGGTCTTATTTCAATACAAATACTTCTCCGTACTTTCAAAATCTATAATATAATTCACGTTAATGATTGAACTATAAATGTGTGTGCATGCATTCACAGGCCTGTATCACAATACCATACGCGCTGTGACGCAATACGTCTACCAAAGTTAAGTTGCATTTGAACAGTTTCATGCGCTTGCATACGTGTGATAACATATATCAATCTACAATAAAATATACAGTTAACGCCATTGTGTTTTAGATGTATGAGTACGTTATGAAACCTTGATCAATAATTTGATTTGGGCAGCAAAAGCGATTTCGATGCACAAATAATGTAGACGGGTTCAGCCGCTTTGCATTCATTGTTGTATAGTTTAACTACAGGCACCGTCCCAATATGCTTAATAGAACGTAGTATAACACTACGTATACACACTCGCAATGGTCCAAATAATGTTGTTTTCTAAAATATGCATCATTATACGATTATTATATGTGTAAACTTGTAATATATTGATACAAATATGTTACAATAACACACAATATGCAAGAAAAATCATACATTTAAGACGAATTTCATAAAATACAGCAAATACAAATTAGCGCCCCGAGCCGATTGTGACGAAGATAATTCGTACATATTTTCCTACAATAACCGATGCATTCGTCTTTTTAGTAAGTGTTCGTGTGTCGTATGAACCGATATCGCTGCAGGAATTTCAAATCAACCGTTAAACTAAATTTAGATTCACATAGTACATGCATGATATACATGCTGGCGAATTCGGCTGTACAGCCTTTTTCGATTTCAGAATTAAATATCTGGCTCATTTAGCAATTTTAGACACATGTTCTTCTTAACTTTTATTTTAGTTTATATTGAAATATATGTATAATAAGTTTTTTACACATTTTATATTAATTAATAAATATTTGACAAGATCGTTTATACCCGTTTTACACGCTAGTATACATAATCCAATGATTAAACGGAAGCTATATACTCAATGTGTATGTGTAAACCTAATGTGACGTCACTACATGTACGTTTACTGTCACATATGTACGTATGCATAAGCACAGCTCCTTAATGTTTTATATGCAGTATTTATACACATGTGTACTTTCTTGAATTGCCATACATAGCCATTTTGAAGATGGTATCGTTGAAATTGTACGAACATTCAAAGTGAAAAAAGAGTGTCTGTGTATACATACATTTGCATAAAAAGCACGTACTTCGTTATGATGAACCTTCTTCTTTCATTCCTTTATTCTTTTACACGCATTTACATTTTAGAGGTAAACGTTTGCGAATTTATTACGTATAGGTAGATACTTATTTAAAAACTGATCTTATTAATAAATAAACCAAAACACGGTATGGTGATTGTTCACTTTTAAGTGGGGGCATCTAATGCAGGTGGTTGTACAGAATGAAAATACTAGTCCATATTTACAATCATAGAACGCGCATAAGAAAATACGGTTGCTGCGGTTTGACACCTAAAGAAACGATATAACATGTTTATCCTTCAGACGAACAAAAAAGGCAGAAGGACCGTGAAACGCAATACAAATGTACAATTAAAAAGGTGCATTTCAATGCAAGAAGCATACTAAAGCCAATTACTGTTGCGTGTAAATATTGATAAAAAAGTATCCCATTTCAAAGAGACTCTCGCACATATTTATCAATGTTTACATATACTGCACCTTCACCTATCCTAATCATTAGATGTAAGCGCTGCTAAACGGTCAAACTCTAATACCTCTGCTTTATTGAGGAGCTCATACGTATATTTTCTCATACGGTCAATTTAAAATACAGCCATAATTGACAATTATTTTAAAATAATGGTAGACACATGTTATGTATCTACTTGTATTAAATTTATTTTTTTAACTTGATATGCACGTTTTCATGTTATGACTTATTTAACTTGGCAAAAGTGTCATGTATTGCATTGAAATATAACATGATATGTGCAGTCATTAGGCTTTAAACGGTTATCTTAACATTTGAAAACATATGGTAAGGGTATATACATGTTTTTATTTACTGTATTTTCCTAGATTAACATACTAGGTGCACTACTATAAAAGTCGCTTTATTTAACTACATAAGCAAATGTTTTGTCAATACATATACAAACTATTGGCTGTTTTCCTTCGATGTATTGCAATGATCGCCCGCACGGCTAATTATAATTCCATTGTAATGAGCATTGTCAAAATATGCAGTAAAATAAATAAAATTCAGCATTATTTTTGTATTCGCATTGTTTTTCAAAAGTACGATTCACAGCTTCAGTCGATGCAATCATTTTCTGTTATGGATTAGCGTTCTAGTTAAAACTATTCATCTTTTATGTTATATAATCGTTTATTTTATGCTTTCCGGTGGTCTATAGAGAAATATCAATGTTTCAAACAGTGAAAAATAACAGTGACAAATATCGATATTTTTCACTGTTTTACTGTGAAATGACGTCATTTTTTCAACGAAATGACGTCATTATTCAAACGAAAACGAATCATAAAATAAAAAGAAAATTTGTTGGTTTCGGTGGAAAACCGATTTTAATTTACTCGTGATCATAAACAAATATATATTCTCTCTAGTCTGCGCCACTCGTGAAAATATTATTTTTATGATCACTCGTGAAATAAAATTGATATTCCACCGAATCCAACAAATATCCTTTATAATATGTGTTATAAACGACACCGCTTCTTTTTTATATTTATATGGTGACTGTTTTGTTTGACAAGTTTAATGATGACACGTAACATTAATTTCTTTAAATGTTATGAATCAGAATCATTGTGACTAACTCATTTATATTTTTACGTCCGGACTAATTAGTAACGCGCCAATATTAATGACCGACATATTCACCGAATGATACGACCGCATTTTTTGACAGCACATGAATACATTTCTTAGTTGTTTTAAGTGAAACCCCAGCGAGCAGGTGTTGATCATTGATTATCACAATTAGACAACATTTATTTGTTCATATGGGTACATTGCAGGTCGAATGCTGCATGTGCGACGATGTAAGTAAGCATGTATTGAACTTTCGATAAACGGTGAACACTTCTAGGCTTCTTTATTCCTAACGATATCATATCTAAATAATTACATACTACAACCACTACGTGTTTTATATGTTTACAATGTGGTCGACCAAACTATTTACCGGCTCATTAAAGAACGTTTTAGATGGGACAATATTTTAAGATAATTCCCACAACCGACAACGATCGTTAGACAGCATAAAATGGAAATCACGAAGTGATTTAACAATATAAAATGTTAGACAGCGGCTTTGTAATACCAACTTATTCTAAATGGGCGCCATACCCTTCTTAGAATCTATGTAATACTATCTTAAAAGTAAAAGCTTTTAGCCACACCGATCTGTAATCTGACTACATTTAAATACTTAAGATTAAACGAAATGATGTATTGTCAAGTGAAGCTATACATGGTTGTTAATTAATCGACTTTTATTATAATTAGATTCATTATCGTGAGTTGAAAGCAGAGTAACGAGAAGACAAATAAACGCACTACTCGTGACTTAAAACTCTACTTTGTAGGATCTTGAAATTCAAACCAGAATGACGCGGTGTGAGCAATCTTTCAAACTCTCCGATTTCCGGATAGACGTGACGTCCGTGAATTGTGTGACAGATAGCGTTATTTCATTACTGACATATGGTATATTTAATGCTTTCAAATAGTCTCCATCATCTTTGTGTTTGTAATTCGACACGACACTGTCAATTGATGACCTTACTTATGAGAACCATACCCATAGTCATAAGAAACACGCAATTTATTATCAACCAGAACATCACGATTATTTGAAACAAGATATATATGTATGTATGTATATGTTCTCACTAAGACCTATTAGTGGCGTGTCATTGTTGTTGTTCCAAACGTGGTACAGCTATTGGGCGTTGTTCGGCCTGAAAATAATATCGTAGTATTAAGCTGTGCGTTTTATACATATACCGAATTCCAATAGTAATTTATTAAAAAAGTACCCTTCTGTTTCGCCTCTTTCAAACGATCCAATATACAAATATCTTTCATGAATAAGACATTAATGCCTTACCTTTATTTAGATATGTCGTCGTAGGTCTTGATATTTGTTGGCGAAAAAACCGTAAAAGGCTACACAATTGTATCCTAGTTAAGATTAGTATTATCTTAAAAGTACTTCGTATGATATTTCTTATAAATGTCGGTTATTATTATTCAGAAACTTGGTAACCATTATAACCGCATACACGACAAGATTAAATGAAACACTGGTATTGTAGTTTTTTGCAAAACACCGTTCGTTAACATACTAACTCATGCATGGAATAAAGGACTGTGACGTGTATCATTGCTGAATATTGGTGCGTGATTACAACCTCCTTTCCGTAATGAAATGCTTCAAGAATGACCGAACCATTATTTTCGCGACATGATGCATTCCTCCAAATCAAAGGAAGGTGTTGCGCGGTTTTGAAAATCATTTTCCTTTTTTAAATCGGATTTATACAATATCTTATGATGAAACATGTTTATCGTCATCATTGTGTCGGCCGGTAATACGTGGGCACACCGCGTGAGCATACATATGTAATTATAATAAACACTAGAATAATTAAACAAGCTATTTGCACGCAACGTATAAAAGTCGTCTATTCGTATTTACATCGATTTATTAACCGCCATATAAATATTATATGTAACCAAGGATGCCGATTCAAAAAAAATATTTATGTTTCAAGACATATGTTCACATGTTCATAATTTGCATGCTATTAAATAACTTACTGAAAAACATTACATGACATAACAAATCAAATATCACGAAAACATTCGCAGTCGATCTGTCTTGCAAGGGTTGCTTTTAAACTGTATTATACATAAGAACAGTAATAGGGAATATATTTACACGACGTACTAAAATAGATTTCAATTCAGTATAGATTTTACATAAAAAAGTAAAAAAAACCTTCGGCATAATGAACATACTTTAATAAAAACGATCAAGTGTAACAAATATTCTTTCTCAAATTTCATTAAACCTTGATGTGGTAGTTAAAAATGATAAGTAGAAATGGCATGCCAAAAATGCGTTGCTGAATGAATGATCGATAAACAACAACGTAAAAGCTATATAGATTATATGTGTTGACTTCAGAAAAAAATCATATTATCAATTTATTCGCTTTAATTTGTAATGCATTTAATAAATTGCAGAGGCATTTGTGGCAATGGTTGTGTTATATTACTAAAGATAACTGATAATAAGATATGTGATAAATGAAATTATTCTCGGTTTCATAAATACGTTATAGTATGGTTTTATACGTGTTATTTAGAAGACAGATTATGGTAATGCTTTAGCGCGAAAATTGCACGGGTTTTGTGTTTAAGATTTAGCGCGAAAGTGCTCGAGTTTTTTGTTTTGAGGTATATATGATTTGACAATATATTGAGTCGCCATTCGAGGGTGTATTTGACAGGCAAAAGTAATGGAAAAGGAAAACGAAGGGGTGATAAAGTAGTTAAGGCGTTCATTTGCAAAATACATAGTAATCGGAAGGAGATTTTCGATGAAAGGATGGATTCTCTGCTAGAGGCGGATTAGTGAGCTGGAACTTCGAACAAAGGTCAGACTTGATGGTTCTATTTATTTTAATAACACTGGCAACAACATTCCGACTGAAATTAACACAGGTTGTGTTCATGGTTAACTTTTATGAGAAGTATATTCAATAACTTTCTCCATATTTTTATTTGTGCTGTTGTTTTTGTTCAGTTCCAACTATTCTGATTCGACATCAATTGATTTGACTAGTGGGTAAAAATGAAACTATTTACGTTCCAAAAATGTCGCAAATGTTATAGTCTTGTAGGATTATATATAGGTAAGCCACATAGTGTGTCACTCCAGGTTGTATAGGTAGCAGAGTTAGATCACTCTCCCTCGTGGTTTTACGAACACCTTGCTGTATTCGTGTTGTTTTTAAGATATAACCCTTGTATGGTAATATATGTGTTACAAGTTCTAGTATTGCATACGTATGATTCAACAAACGATTAATTTCAATTAACTGCCGTATTTCCTAATAATTCAACACGATGGTTGTGCGATATATGACGTAGTATGATAATAAGTGGATGTAAATGTATGTGTACATATCTTTCAACTATTTAGGTTTTCGAGTTGTTAATTAAGAATGTAACATCAAACATGGATTTTTAAGGAAATTATATATTCTATTTATATATGAAACGGCTAAAGAGTCTTGTCTTGTAAACTTTTTCGAAATATGTTTGTGTTTTGCATATATTAAATCTCGTTCGTTGGATATTGTAAAAAAACAGTTTATATGTTATTGTTGTATACACTTAATAATTTCTTTAAGTTGAATTAAAACATTCAAGTTATTATAGTTTTCATAATAATTTAATACGATACTTTTTCCCTGCAAGGTTGGTGTCAATAATGGTGCTTATTTCGATATTTTGGATATGCATGTACTGTGGTATTAATTTGCTTTGAAAAGAGCGTTGACAGTAAGACTGTTGTTTTAAAACTGTGATGAAAGGCAATTATCGGGTTTGTTAAATTTAATTTCGTCAAAATAAAATGCACTTTTAAAGATTATGTACTGTAATGATAATAAAAGTAAACATATTTTATTTGCATTATAAGTCATTTAGTTTTTTGTGGATAGTTTTTGTTCTTGTTTGTAGGCGTGTTGGCTTAATGTGTAAAGACAATTTGCTTTTACGGTATTAGACCGTTTTTAATGCCAGTTGACATGTGTAATTTGCTTATCGTTTGCTGAAAGCCAGTTGACCAAATGTGGATAAACCCAGTTGGCGCGTGTAGTTTTTTAACCAAACTTGTTAAAACGTACGTTAACAATTTTTTTTCTATTTTATTTTTTAGGATCGTACTGTTCGTAGGGTATTCTATATATTCGAGAACATTAAATGTATGCTATTAAAGGCCTGATTGGTTGATGTGAATAAACCGGTTGGCTCGTGTTGTCAGAAGACAGTTTGTTCAAGGCAGATTTTTTTCAGATGCGGATAAGCCAGTTTGCTTGCGTGTCAGTTCACCAAAATTTATCAAAACACATGTTGAAATTACATTTACAAATGTTTGCAAAGTTTATTTTTTCAGTAGATGGACATTTCGAAGGATAAATAATGAACAGTATAACATTAAAGTAAGAGGGCAGCTCGAAAGGTATGATTTGTTTTTTTTTGTAATTATGTATTAGAAAATAACTTGTTAAGACTAATAATGATGGTTTATTGATGATGATGTTATTAATGATGATGATGATGTTATATGTTTTTGGATGTGTATTATTTGACAGTATTTTGTGAATAGACAATACTACATTTACGAACTATGAGTGAATGAAATTATTTTAGGTTTGATAAATACGGAAAGATGTTGGCCTATACATGATATTTAGAAGAGAAAGAGAGTACGGTTATGGTTTAGCACGGAAAATGAACGTGTTTCTCGTTTTTGCGTTTAATTTAACAAGTAACGGTTCAGGGATTATTCTCAGAAGATAAATGTATTCCTTTTAGAGTAACAGAAATTAAACTTTGCATCAATACAGGTTTTCTTTGAGTTTTGTTTGATGGGTTAAAATTCCATAATTTGACGAGTTTTCCAGCCGATCAAGTACCTTTAGGTTTGTATCTGAGTGTTTTAATCATTTTGTTATTTTCAAATTAGTTAATCAAAATTTATAAGGTGTTCTAATATACCAATTTAGCTCATGCTATTTCCACGGACATTTGAGCCATGTTTCGATTAGTAGCTTAAAGTATATCTGTGTTGGTGAATTCAACATATTAAAAACAAATGTCAAGTCGGTAGTTTTAATTTTAAGAGCAAAAAATACGTATTGATTGTGAGAACATTAGTAACTTGTGTGTTTGGTATTTGTGTATGTTTCTTGTGGTCATTGGGGCTAGTATGGTCAGTTGACCGTTTTGTAAAAGCCAGTCTATCTGATGTGTGAAAGCCAGTTGACTTGTGTTGTCAGTTTACCGAACTTTTTCAGAACGAAACTCACATAGAATTAATAATATTTGCAAGTTTATTTTGCAGTAAAGTAACTGGACAGTTCGAATAGTATATTAAGTATTGGAGTACATAAAGGAATGGTTTATGTAGTATGTTAAGTATGTTATTATTATTACTAGGATTATGATTATCATGGTGTTTTTTATTTTTGTTTTAATAATTATCATTAATTTTGTAAATATTGTTTTATTATAACTGTTTTATATATTTATATACATGTATATGTCAGTTGGCATTTGTGGTCAGTTAACCGTTTGTGAAGGCCAGAGTGTGCCTGTTAATGATGAGCCAGTTGGCTTGTGTGGTCATTTGACCGTTTGTAAAGGCCAGAGTGTGCCAGATATTGATTAGCCAGTTGGCGTGTGTGGTCATTTGACCGTTTGTAAAGGCCAGATTGAGCCAGATGTTGATCAGCCAGTTGGCTTGAGGTCATTTGACCGTTGTTGAAGGCCATAGTGTGCCGATTGTGGTTGAATAATATATTTGTATTGCTTTTACAAATGTTTGTAATGATATCTTTTCAGCTAAATGACAGTTCGAGAGGTACCGTAATTACTCTATGTTTTCGGACACTTAAAATTAATTATTTATTTTCGTGTCCTAAAACTTAGATACGAAAAATATTGACAACATACAGGTGTCCGAAAACTTATAGTCGAAAATTGAAGTGTCCGAAAATAGCATCAATTGTATCAACGACTACCGGTAATAGCACGTGCTTGTAAAATACCATGCCGTTACTGCCGTACAGTATAAATTACAGTTATATATGTCTGCACTGCATTTTAAATAATTATTTTAAATGCTTAATTTATTTGTCAGAAAGTTACTACAAGGCTGTACTTTGACCAACGAGTTCAAAGATGAACACGTGATCCGATACTCGCTAGTATGAACCTGTAATTAACGCAATAAAAATCAAACAATGAATTCTTTGTTTGCTCATTTCCGATAGTTATTGTCTAACACATTCCATTTTTTCGTAAAACTTGCAATAGGGTGCATCACACTTTGAAGCGTTTAGTATGAGTCACAGTTATTTTACTGAGAATGGGTAGTAACATTGCGGTAGATAATTGAACTGTTAATTGGCACAACACCTGGTAATTGTCATAACGCTTATGCTATCGGGAGAAACCATTGTTTGATACTGGCTTACAAGGTTATTTACCCAATAACGCAAATGTAATGGTCCGTTGCCCTCAGGCATGCACCTGCCATGTTTTATGATGTTAATCTGGTTGTAAAACCCCATGATCGAAGTGTCATTAGATATTGAAAGCAGGACCGACATTTGGTAAAATAGCGCTGTAAAATATACTGTCCGAAAACTTAGAGACATTAATTATGGACAAAAGCTCAGTGTCCGAAAATTAAGAGTCACGAAAAATAATTATTTTTGCTAAAAAAGTGGTGTCCGAAAACTTAGTGTCCGAAAACATAGAGTAATTACGGTATATAACATAGTGGGGAATATTTAGTGCAGTAACTGGAAAGTTCGAATAGTATATTAAGTATTAAAGAACAGAAAGGTATGGTTTATGGAGTATGTTATTACTATTACTAGGATTATGATTATGATTTTTTTAAATATCATTAATTTGTAAATATCGTATTATTATAAATTTTTTATATATTTATATATATATGCCGGTCGGCATGTGTGGTCAGTTGAACGTTTGTGAAGGCCAGAGTGTGCCTGTTGTTGATTAGCCAGTGGCTTGTGTGGTCATTTGACCGTTTGTGAAGGCCAGAGTGTGCCAGATGTTGATTAGCCAGTTGGCGTGTGTGGTCATTTGACCGTTTTTGAAGGCCAGAGTGTGCCAGATGTTAATCAGCCAGTTGGCTTGTGTGGTCATTGGACCGTTGTAGAAGGATATAGTGTGCCGTATGTGGTTGAATCATATATCTGTATTGCTTTTACAAATGTTTGTAATTATATCTTTTCAGTTAAATGGCAGTTCGAGAGGTACATGTATATAACGTCGTGGAGAATATTTAGGTATTCATTTTATGTTTTATATTTATTCTCTCTTTGTTTTATTCGAAAGTCCTGTCAAATACAAGCACTCACTCCTATTTGTCTTTGGGTTATTATTTGTATGATAATGATCATGATGTTGAAAGGATGATGATGATATGGTTGATAATGACGATGAGTATTTAATAGTATTTTGAGAATAGAGAATAATAAATTTACTCATAACTATGAGTAAAACTAAATCCATTGCTTTCTCATTGTATGCTATACATACATGTATAAAATGCTAATTATTTATTGCACAATTTATATACTGTGATAGTATACATGCGCTGTTCAATGATTACATAACACTGTCGCATACTGATGAAGTTGTCTCTCAGTTATATAAATATATTGAAATGATATCATTTAATTCTTTCGTTTAACATTTACAATGCTACATTAATGATGTGATTTATTCACATATTTTTAGAAAATATTTTTTTAATAATCCACAATAGTCGAAGTTAGACCACAGTGAAATAATAAAAAATAATGTCGTGTTACAATTAACTTGCAGTCTCCACTCATTCACCGGATAACAAGACATATAGAGTAAACGCATCGTAATAGTAGAATAACAATTAACATGCGAAGTAAAAAAGCACACAGCAATAAGATCAACGTCAACCTACAATTTAACTAAACATCGAATTTCGATTTTTTGCAAGAAAGCGATGGCGAAAATGTACACCTGAAATATGTTTACTATTATATTTTGAATATTTCCCTTCGTCTTTGGTGAAATGACGTAGTAGACTTTCAAAGTCATTTACTACAGGAGAACACATTTAATAATTAACAGTATATATGTGTCTTTTAAAATTACAATATATTTGACTCATTTACGCATCTAATAAAATATGCACCAATATTCTGGTAATTCGTGTCACATCATACATAAATTTGGTTTCCATGATGCGGTCACTATAAAGATATAATAAATGAACTGTTTGTCAAAAGGCATATATGTGATTTAGGAAACTAAAGAGTCGGTGTTCATGAATTATAAAAGGAAATGACATTTATTCGAATAGCTGGATATATTAAAGATTTGCTTGAATATAAAGTCAACTTTTGCATTTAACACCTCTATCAATATATGTCTTCATTTAGAACATTGTTTTAATGACATTAACATCAGTGGACCATCTTTGTTCCAAGTATATTCTTTATTATTAGGTCTTAGAATGGATTGGTGAATACGGGCCCTAACTTCCATGCGTTTTTGCACAGCACAAAAAAATTATATGCCTGCATATTTTAATACATTTAGGATCAAGTATTGGACGATACATGGGAAGCATAGCATTTGGTGTTAAAACCTCATTTAAGAAAGGATATACTGATTTATATAAAATGTAAGTGTAAACGCGTGAAAACTTGTTAGATAACTCATATAGACAAACACATACAATAACGTGAATTGAATTGCAGTTCATAAAATTGTTTACTAGATAACATGGCATTGATGCTTTGCTGCGTGTTAGTTCACATTTAAAAATGAAAGATCGGTTTTAAGCTGTATATTTTCTGGTGTATTTTAACACCATGCATGTTTTAAAATCGTATTAACACAGCTACCTTTTAAGTATTCGCTAGCGCAAAATTGGTTTTTACTGCATTAAAAGAGCGGGATATTTGCATTTAACGTATTGTAGACACACACTAATTTTACACGTAAATTATATCACTGAGACAATCTTCTTTATGATGTGTGTAATTATATAACGATAATATGTGGTTTATGTGTATTCACAAGTTTGTTAAGTATGATTACTTCTATGTCAATGGTTATGTTTGGCATACGGCCATAGAATTATAATAAATAACGTTTTTATTTATGTCTTGTAATGTTTATGTTTTAATGTGTGTTTTCCCTTTTAAGTTTTAATGACCTAACTAAGTGTGGAGTTTTTCATGCCTTTACATTAGTTTAAACCCCCGATACGAGCATAGATCAAGCTTTTATCAGTGAGGTATATTGTATGTCGTTTTTATGTATCGCGGTGCATTCAATAAGCCATGCGTCACTTGTCTAAAGTAAATGTAAATATAAAGTAAGGTAAACATATTATTCAAAGTATAATTTTTATAATTTATTGTGTTAAATGAAGCATAGAAACGCCTTTTAAATATAATTATGTTAAACCTTCCCGGGAATTCTTTACTCATTCATCTGGTATATACACAACTAACACGTGTGTATATATTTATGTTTAGGGGATAATCAGGCATTTATATCGGTGTTCTCAGAATGATATATCATTTTGGCTCTTGTCCGCTGATTGACATACTGTATATATGTAGTTACCTGGTTCAATCACGAGACTTTTCTTAACTTTGAACGCCCACATTATAATAAGCAGGATAGTATGGAAGCGGGACGTCAAACAGCTCTGTGGCCTGGTTATGTTTGTTATCAGTCAACTTACGAAATGCTTACTCTATTACCCATAACATTCTAGGAGTTATCCATTAACATAATTTCCTGTACTTTTTCTTTCCCTTCCAATACAACCGCTTTTGTCACACTTATGAAGGATTGACACAGATTTTAACATATTTGAATTCACCTTATAATCAGTACGTTTCCTAAGCAAAACTTCTCTGTAGGCAAATGCATATGTTAAAATGTTATATACTAATTCAAAACTTTATATCGACATCGTGTAAAGCAACACGTATTCATTTATTTGATGTACACCCATTTGGAATAAGTCAAGCACCATTAGTATTTATAATTTTTTCCGTAATTAGTTTTGGTTTGTATCATGTTTGTAATGAAATCATCATGTTGAATTATTGATATAATTAAGAATATGACGAAGCAATTGTTAGCATATGCATACATCGTCATGACAACATTAGCATAACATTATTAATTTATTATGAATACCACAATACGGATAGTGTACAAAGATGCGATTACCTTACTTTCTTTAAGGATTAAGTGTATTTTCTTATATTAATAGCCCATGACACTGTATCTAAGAAACACACACAGAGCGACTAATAGCTTAATTATTTTGAAATCAAAATCAAGGATAATGTACTAAGAGGCGGTTAATTAAACATACCCAAAAAGTACTTCATCTTGCCAAAACACGATTTAAGAGACGGATATTATTTGTGTCCACCTCCGCGCAGAGATTGATTTGAAACCAGCATAGATGGATCAAACACATGCCTTCATAAAAAAAAACACGTGATGATAGCTGAAGCACGTGGCACAATATTGTTCCCGTTGTTATTTTTTTAATTTCGGTAATTTATTGTTATTATACCTTAACTTATACACTATTTTCAAAATATAAAAGACAATAATCATACTTTTCAAAATAGAACACTTAAACAGAAATAGTAAATTCCTACCAAATTTGGTAGGATTTTCCCGTGGATGAAGAGATTGTTTGTTAGAGCATGGTACGACAATGCTGCTGGAGATTGAATTGGTGTATGATAAACTTGTGCTTTACATAAATCGCTTGCTCCTTTTTTTTGGAAATGACGGAAAGCTTTTGTAAAGCCTTCCTATGCGGTCGAAGGTCAAATAAAGGAATTGCAGAAAGTTTAATCAGTACAAGTTCAACAACAGTGTCAAGAATTATTAGGTGCAGACATGTGTTTGTTAAGCTGCTTAAATGTGTATTTGTATGCAGATTGCGTTTCATTGTAGAAGCATGTCATACGTGTTTATGATATAGCAACTCATAATATGCAGCATCTGTGCAATAAATGCATCGCTTCCCATCATTAGTATACGTGTTTCTTGGAGGTTCTTGAATAAACGAAAAAAACTATAACCACTTATAATTGCAGAAGAATAACAATAAACTCATTGGTTAAATATATCGGTATTTCCCACACATATGTGCGTATCCTAAATGTTTAATAATAAATGGCGTCGAATATTGTAATACTCGTTAATATTCCAACGTCTCTTGTTATCAAATTATTGTTTAGATTTAGCGCTTAAACCGAAATTCCAGCAGATAAGCAAAATGTTATACAGTCATTTATAAGTGTGAATTTATTAAAATGTATACCTGTTGATCTTATCGATATTAAAAGTTAAGTATTATTTAATGTGGCACATATGCTTATATAATTATGAAACAGTGTCATCTTTAATATAAATGTAGTGATCGTCAAGCAAATGCGATACACTTGAGACTAGATTAAAGCAATAAGAGTACCTATGACATATTTTCTCTTTAGCGAAAATAAATTTCATACGCAATAACTTTAGATTAGATTGAAGGTCTCCAAATTCCGCTATACCCGTGTGTTCAGGCTGGAAACTCAGTCAAACTGTTAGCAAGTCTCTGATTATCGAAACACACAATAGGGTATCAAATAAACCTTAACGCTCTTACCAGTTGAGGTGAACATTAATATGTTTAGCGCTTTGAATAATTATGGTATACGAATTAGTAGCTCCCATATAAATCTATATCACGATTATAAACAACATATAAGGAATTGTTCATCCACATACACGTGAATGCATATACATCAGGCATATTGATTTGTAATAAGTGATTTACTTTCATAAGATCCACTATTATAGTGTGTTACTATTATGTATATGCTTTTTGTATAAAACACACTCGTCAAAAGAGACCAAAATTCTCACAAAAATACAGGATACTCAGATAAGGCAGTTTACAATTAAACAACAATAATTTTTGACATTTCGACATACATAGATAGAACAACATCTTACAAGAGCAATACGACTGCAGATAAGCGTTCTTTATTCAGCCAATTAATGCCAACACATTTTTTTTGGAAATGCGTAATATCCATTCCAATCCGGTAACTGCGAGTGATCATTACTGCAATATTTTCAAAAATAGAGGGTTCTCTCTTTTCTTCTTCTTTCCACTACGATACAATTGCAATTAAAACGTCAGATTATTGTGGATCAGATGAAACTTAATTTACATTTAGTCCATTCATGACAAGCATTGATATGTGTTTAAATATCACACGTGCTACTTTAAGCTAATGTGTTGTTATTACGCGTGGATGCATTCACAATGATTATTTTAATTCAGAAGGGGCACGCACAATTTCGTCCGCCAAGTACGATTCTTGATTACTATTTAAACCACGACCATATGTCCATTATATTAGAAACATGAGTATTACAAGTGTATTGCCGTCATATTTAGTTATACTCATAGTGTTAAAATAGCATACATTATTATGTTATTTTAACACCATGAGTAAGTAAGAAAAGCTGACCACAATGTGCGCGATATTAATAATAAGTCCATTAGTTACAACAACGTAATCAGAATCAACGACGTGTAATTGACTGTGTTATTGCTTTTTAGCTTTTCACAGTCTCGTTATGTATCTTGTATTGAACTACTTGAGTGTATAACCTTGAACATGAGACAGTGTTTTCTACATAACAAAACTAGCCTGCATAAAACTGTTGAAATGAAACAAATTTCAGCGCATACAATCTTCAATATTAAGAGTATACGTTATGTTTTGTCAGAGAGTTGGATAGAACTGTTCAGCAAATAAAACTCTTGCCCTAACTAGTGCTGATTTCGAAGACTTAATAAACTTAATCAGTTGTTTCTGCGAATGAATATATAATTATGTTCATAACATAAAACAATAAAAATCGTTTATAACTTTTAGTACTATAATATTTGTATTTGTAATGTCTTAAGTTTTATGTCAACAACTTATTTCAATAACCATGTAATTGCAATCTCCAGTCGTTATAGTTTACATTGTTTGAAGTGATATGTAGAGGAGCGATGATAATGTTGAACAAATTTAATACTCATTGTATTTTAATTCTAGTTTTAAAATTGTAACACCTACGTATTTCAATCAAGTTAATCGCATTTCAATACAAAAATTCCATCAAATATATATACACAACCGCATGGATGTATGTTGGTAATTACTGACGTAATGCGATCCGCGGTTTAAAACTAGATATCGATTAAGATAATATCGCTACAAATAGTATGTATCTCTGGTAAGTAACTCTCCTTATTCAGAACATAGATATTAACTCATACACCTCTATATTTCGCCAATACATTATTATATTTTCACATGTGCACCATATTTTATTAAAAGCCAAAATAACTTTTTTGGATAAATCGATTTAAATATTGTAACATTTTATTAGTATATTGCTGCCCGATCTTACACAGATTTGCATTGCACATAACTCATTCACCTGTGAGAACATACCAATTATCAATATGTTTAACCGAGGCCAACAAACATCGCTTTGACTTAATAGGTTTATGTTAGTTAATGCTACCTGCTAAGGTAGATTTACCATCAGTACATTCATTGTATATGCGAACCATGACATTGACATGTATCAAAATGAACTCCATTGCGAACTTCTCATATTGTGGTCTACCACTCTGCTTTTGTGTCATTTGAATCTCGCTGTCCTAACCACAATGCGAACAGTAGTAGTCTTTGGAGAAAAAATACTTTGAAATTGACGTTTAAGTGTATATATTATTACATAATTATCTATCCGGTCACTATTCAGTTTTTCAATGGGCTGCAACTGTTCCTCATTAATTGAGCATTTAATTTAAATTAAATAAACTTTATAACTAAAGCTTTATGTATTAATTCATCAGATAAATTTCCGAGATGAAATTATTGAAAGTGGTACACATCTTTACCATAATGTTTTTATTAAGCGACGATACACATAATTTAATATAGCGAGCCTTATGACAAGGACATGCGTTATACAAAAAACGTAGTGATATTTTAGCTTCACGACCAAGGAAAGAAAGTGGTAAGATCATATTTGAAACATCGGTGACACGCATTGATACTTATAAAATGTAAGCGCAAATCGCGTATCTCGAAAAGTCTACCTGCACTTAGATATATAAGGTCAGTTAACCCATATGTAGAACTATAAGTTTATTGAAATATATATTTGCGAACACTTGAAACAAATAAAACAACTCATACAAATTAATAAATTAATGAATATATACTAAATGAATGGATGCATGCATGGACAAAATAAAGAAGTTAATGATGCAATATCAATAATAAATTAAATTAAATTAGCTAATGAGATATATGAAAGAGAATTGCAACATATTACATAATGAATTTAACTTTTATCATTAGATGAAACTAAGTACAAGTGTTGGTATACAAAAATCATTCTAAAAATATATTTTTACACTAAAACATGTCTATGAAAACAAACAGTATTTTTTTATTTGAAAAACACACAACTAAATATTTAAATGAGAGAGAGAGTGAACCATCTCACAGAGAAAAACACATGAACAAAATATCATACTACATCAACTTAGTTAATTAACGAACGGTACAAATTCTGATGAGAGGCGATTTCGGCGAATGCTGTACAAATACATATATGTAAAACATAACCATGGTTTTATCACAGACTTCAGCTTTTGCACACATTTTGGCACACGTATAAAAATATATATTTGAATGAAATATCACAGGCCATGCAACATATATAATCAACAAAATTAATATATTAATGTTCATAAAAAAAAATAAATACAATAAGCATCCGACCTTGGGATACATCCGAATTTTCTCAGCACTACATAATTCGATGAAACACCAACATAAGTGTCTAGAATTATGTAAACCACTTACCACTATTCTGACAAAGTGATTTCACTACCATTAAAGTAAATTTCATCCAGCGTGGTACGTTATGTAATAAATAACTGGTTAACAATGTAAACATGCGATGGCAATTGTTACTCAGTAGTCCTGTTTTGCGTCGGAATGTCATTCTTTATCGATATTCAATTCGTTGCTTTTCGAAGTCGGAAATGTAGCCATTATCTACAACAAAATCATTACATTAATCAACACGGTTTTTAATAAAGCTGTTTGTACAATGTTAGTGATGCACATTAGCATGAAACGTTTATTTATCAAGTGTGCAATCAATTAATTCATCTGCACAATTCTCAATTTAAACGTGAAATTATTTGATACTGCCTTTCAACAGGAAAACACATGTACTTCGACAATAAACCTAAATCACGATATATTATGTACATAAAGGCTTACTATTTATGTCGAATAATTCTTTGACCCACTTGTCGAGCATATGATCTCGTCTCTCACATATGTCTAAGATAAACTGGATCTTCATATCATCTATAATGAGACAAGATATATCCGAATGAATCAAAGCGTGTATTTCTTAATTTATAAAACGATTACTATTCAGCAAGTGTAATTATGACATGAATTCAACAATGGAAAAGTAGATCTAACGATTCAACACATGTTCATCGAAACAGTGGACGTTATTTGTCAATTATTAATGGATAATCCATTCATATAAATAACACACACTGCATTGCTACACGAATTCACGACAAATGTTAAACCTTTACGTTATAACGAATTATGATATTTGATTTTGTATTCATCCTTATGATTGGATATGCCTCCAAACTAACGGATCTAAACAATTTGTTTCAACACACTGACAGTTATTTGTTCGCTATGTTTTTTTGTTGAAATACTGACACACCAAAATACACGTTTAAGAATACATATTGTACGTAAAAAACACACACCGTTGTATTTAACAAATAATTGTAACAGTATAAATTGTAACGGCATACCTGAAATGTTGACAAAGTGTTGCGCCAAAGCTCTGTAGAATTTAATCTTTCCGTGAATGTGGTTACAGAGACCATGCCGAGCAAAATGATGAACAGTCCTGTGAAATGTATAAGATTTGATGATATGAAGTTAATATAATACGAAGCTCTACATGAATATTAAATACAACTTCTTATATCAACATAATTAGATATTTAAATACATTCCTGGCTATTTCAGGAATTTTAATATTTTACGATTATTGCAATCATTATATACCTAAAATAACTTATTTGATGAAATGTAAATATGTTATCGCAATATGTGTATGTTCAGGTATGCTACAAGATCAAAATGTTTAATAATTTTGTAAACAGAACTTACGGGTTAACATGATACAACATGTCCACGTTAATATCCTCTTTAGAATCGTCATGCTCTACTTTAACATCATTATCCTCGTCCATATGCACAGACATTCCTTTCACATCAAATGTGTTTAACAACAGAATCCATATCCCGCAAAAATACAGGACAGTTCCTATGGTTGATGTTTGCATCATTATATTGACTGTTGATATGTTTCACTTTAAAGGTCTTATATGTTTTCTGAAATATACAATTATAAATATTTCATCATAAATATAGATAGGTTATTGTCAGAAATACTATATAAAATATATCCTTTAATTAAACGTAATTGAAACATAAACGTGTAAATTCCGTTAGGAGATGCTAGTAAATAAATAAGTTACCTTTGGTTTTATGTTCACACCAAATATAATAAGTGCAGATAAGAATGTACATTAAATTAAACAAGAACAAATACTAGACTGCTTTAATATGTTTAAAATGTAGATGTATTCCGATTGATTGTATTTATAATATTGGCAATATTTCAAAAATTTATTAATTACTGATCCCTTACTTTTCTCCCCAAAATGTATATATTCACGTTTAAAAAATCCTGAATAAAATACATGTTTGCCATACACAAATGTACACACAGACAAACATAATATTAATTAGTAATTATTGTGTTATTAATACTTATTTGTTAAGCATTTAAATTAATTGGTTCACCTGAAACACACATTAATGTAAATTAATACACGCTGTTGACTAATTTAATACATACCTGAATAAATACAGTTTTATTTCACCTTGAGAGTTACGTTTTAAACTCCGCTGTATTTCAGTTCATATCTTAAATCTATGTTAACTAGTTTAACGCAACAGCTTGTTGCATTTGAAATTGCGACTGAAGAGTGAAGAGCGTTTTGCTATTGAAACAGATATACACTTACCTCCAAAACCACGCGAGCCATTAGGAAGCTATGATCGGTGTGGCTGGGAATGAGTGGGCATACGATGAGAAATTCCCACTACAATACTGCGTTCATGATTTTGGCAATCACATAGTTAAATGATACATCACCGACTATGACCTTGGCGAATACACTTTTCTCACGTTTTTTAAACGACTTCCATGCTATTCAAGTTACCTTGAAATATTACTTCGTAGCCTTTTAGCGACATAATACAAACTGTGAACATACGATACGATGATACGATTTCCTCTAAATACTAAATTATATAAAATTTGATTTTTTTCACACAATGAAAAATATCTAAACATGTACATCTCTGGGCATAAATCTATTGATTAATGGTTAAGCTTTTTAAATACGTATGCTATTTTTTACATAATAAGCAAGTATGGTGTCGTATGCTTTGGTTTAGAAGCGTCAAGTGCTCAGTGTAAGCATAGTTGCATTCAATCATACGAACACACAAGTGTTCAAGAAAACTGTTATTAAATTTATTTCATTTTGATTAAATGTTTCACCCCAAGGCATGAATTTAACGTTTCAATAAGTATGACACGAGTAGCTATTAATATATATATTTATATTTGGTTTGAGGATAATTAGCAATACAAAACTGTTGGAATATCTCTGTCATTTGTTAGCTATTTCAGTGGTTCTGAAATTGATTTCAACGTCATGTAACAATGACAAATTACTTGTAGGTGTTGGCCTTACCATCTTGTAAAATGCTTTCGCTGTACTAATTTGTATTTTTATATGTAAACTGAGATTGATGATGATCTCACATATGAATGCCGTTTGCTTTCATTTAATGCAACATGAACAAACTGCTAATATATATATTTAAATACTTGTCACGGGTATATGAATTACGTTTAATGTCTTTATATGTTGGTACAATCATACAATGATGACATGCATTATTGAAACAGCGCTCAGTTGTATTGTCTTATTTAGCTAGAAATGCTGAAGCAAACAAACCACGAACAATATTAATTAACCGGAGTCCAATCATATCATACCGCAATATAGATTTCAGATACGTATACGATTTTGTAAAAAGACAATATTAAGGCTTAAATGCTGTCCCGGAATATCTAATATATAAAGAGGTACGATTCAGTGTGATTCAAGAAA
Organism: Dreissena polymorpha; assembly: GCF_020536995.1. NCBI lineage: Eukaryota > Metazoa > Mollusca > Bivalvia > Myida > Dreissenidae > Dreissena > Dreissena polymorpha. The sequence goes on along the minus strand of NW_026273341.1, from coordinate 68,276 downwards.
TATTAATATACATTCGTACATATGCAAAACAGTCATCCACAAACGACTAGAAGTATTGGTTATGCTTATTGAGTTGACAGTGTAACAATAAGTAATGATGATGAATGATAAGTGATTTTGTCGCCGTTGCAACGAGGCCTCTGAAATTATACGACCATAAAACACAGCTTCTGCATTAACTTTTAATGTGTAGCATTCTTACAAAGAAGGGCTACATGCCATGCAAGTCATACGACGGCAAGACGAAAAAGCAATTTGACGAGCATGTAGATGACTGGTGCATTGATCAATCTAGATTTTGGTAAATCATCGTAAATACTGATATTCTTTAAAATATGTTTTGTTTGGCTTTGTCTTTGTTATTGTGCTAAAGGTATGATTGTACATTCATTTTAAAGTAATTATTTATTAAAAAAAAAACAAGACAATGCTGTGAATCACTACACATAGAACTCAATAAATAATCCCCGTAACTGAAATATGTATTGCCTCGTGACCATCTGATAAAGTTTGAAAAGTATTTTGTTTTGACGAATGATGATATTTCAATACGTTGAAGATGTTAACAATTCCATTATTATTTTGCAACACATTTAAATGTGAACGTTGTTTGGTACGATAAATGTTGTAAACTAATGTTGTGTGCTATACTCCTACATATATATTATAAAGTTGTTTCATTGTCTCATAGTTCGATTTGTCAAGCATATAACAATGTTTGAATCAATACATTTCTAAATAGAAGACATAACATATTTACAGATAACAAAACATACACCATGTATCGATATAAGTAACTTGATCATTTGCACACACTGTCTACATTTATTATGTTGTTGTTTCCCTATATGTAATGTGATAATATATTAGAACACCGGAAATTGTATGTTTTAAACAATTCAAAACAAAGAATTTTTGTTTGTATTAAAGTCTATTTCGGTACTTGTTTTCCTTATCCGCATCCGGCGTCGTTCATTGCGGCGGGGACGCAATTATAAAGAGATACATCTCAAATTACTATGGCACCAAGGGGTCTTAGTGTTAGACTTTTCCTCCAGTGGACAGTGGTTCGAGCCCAGTTGATTTTTTATTTTTAATATCTTGAATTTTATTCTATGCTTTTACTGGAGCGTTTTAGATACAATGTAAACATTAATCAATATAAAGCATTTAACGACAAACGTCCATCTCTACCAAAATCTGTGAATAAGACATCACATGCCCTACTTAATATCAAAGTGGACAACGTAGTATTCATGTAATGCACATTAACCATTGTTAAGACAGGTTCTGCAAACGAAAACTATAAAAGCAAAATTTGTTAAACAAACATATTACATTACTTCCTGTCCAATGTTGCTACGTCATAGTGTTTGAAAGGAGCTTTTAGCGTGATTGCGTTAATTGCTGAGTCAGCACGACTACCACAATTGATAACATGCTTAAAGAAGTGGGTTTAATTGAAAATTAATTACAATCAGTCAGGCATGTGCACCCATTTTATATACCCGGCCTAAAATATGAAACGTTTTTGTCCGAGTGTTTTGAAATTAGACCCTATTCTTGTTACAATAGTTCGACTTGGAAATGTTGCATGTTTGCTTTTAACGTCATAGTGTCATTTTTGCGGTCAAGACATGGTAATATCACCGGCTGGTACAGGAATTCCTGCAGTGTAAAAACGGCATTATATGACGAGCCTCAAACGAAACATAAGTATGATCATACACTTTTTGTGGTCACTTTTGGCACATGTTTTTGAAGTCAGATTGGAGTCACAGTGCGCATATTATTTGACAAACTTGAATTGATAAATTTATTTATGATTGTTCAATCTGTGCTGTTGATAATTTATCATATAAGCCAAGTTTGTGTGCAAGCAGTTCACATATGATGTCTAAGGACGCTGATAATTATTCTGATAAATATTGTGTAATTGATTTGTAAAAACGGATATGTTATTTTATAATGTGTGTATGTAATTACACAAAATGATGTACACAAATGCTTGTTCAAAACCGCTCGTGTGATCCCTATTTCAGACATGTAGTTGACAAGTATGTATACACCTTACCAAGTTTCTACCGGTGATATAGTATAACAGGCAAAACTATTTGATAGTATTTCACAAGTGTAAGACATATTAATTCTTCAAAAAGCAAGTTATGACAATCCCTTTAAAGCAAGTATAAGTGATTATATACAATCGTTAATCAGTTTAGTGTTGGTAAACATAAATTGGAGGACTCATCTATCATCAAAAACATGTTACCCGATATTTACTCTTTACAGTTTAATACGTCTCGCATGAACAAAATCCCCAAATATTAACAACGTCTGTCCACAAGTTTGCCCCAGTACGTTAGGTTTTATACGGATACTAAATAGTATATGTCTCTTTATATTTATAAGTTTGCGCAAATTGTGACAAACACTTTACTACACACATGTGTGGCAATTTGATATAACGTTTATTATCTAATTTTAAATAAACATGAACATAATTCGATGAATGCAACATCAAGACAACCTGTTTTATAATTGCGCACTCAATATACAGTAGAAAACGTCTATCTATTGTGGAAATCTTCAAAATTATCCATTATTATCCACTACCTGTGTAGTCGCTATTGATAACGGTACATTATATTTAGGATGCTTGAGCTAGACAAATTCAACGGTTAATTAGTTCATGTTTAACACTATTAAGCATGTTATTTAGTAACGTGTTGATGGTTGCTCGATTCAGTGAGTGACGACCGCAATATTTGACAGCTCGATGATGTGTAAAATCGAAAAGCATTTAGTAAATGATAGCATAAATACGCGTTCTACTAAATAATGTAAAGGTGTATGAACTCGTTTGTACTTGAACATTGAACTTTCGAATCGTAGAATGTCAATTGAGTGGCTGCTTTTTCATGAATAATGAAGCTGAGATTGTACGGATAATACATAGATGGAAATAGATGACTGGCTTGTGTTCGATCATACAACTGATTCTTTCTATTTGTAGGTTGTTGGTTAGTTATTTTGATGTTGCCCTGTGCTTTGGATAGCAAATGCATACAGCGTTGGATTCTGGATTCGAAATCGTATGGTGTTGTTCATGCGGTTAGCTAAAGTCAAGACTAGTTGCATACAAGATGTGTCGAATTAAATCGCATCATACAAATTGTCAATAGTCACGTTTAATGTTGTTTATTTCTTAATAACATGCTTTTCGTTCAATACTCATGTTTGATGTCTAAAAGTTTTCCTCAAAGTTAAGGCAATCTTAGCAATTAACTATACGCACACAAATTCGAGTATGCATTTAAATTATCCGAATGAGTTTCTTATCTCATTTACAACATTGAACAACATTTCTGATAGTTGACTCCATTTAAAAAAGAATATGAACCCTTGACAAAGTATTTACGTCCGTTCGGCAGATTGTCAGGCTTGTGCGTTATTTAGAAAATATTTAAAATAAATACACATTGAAACAATAATTCGGGTAATACTGGGTTTGTTTTATGATCGTGATTAAAAGCATACGTCAACATAATGAGATCCAAATTCAATGCAATCAATTAGTCATGTGACAAAATGTTCAAAACACTGGTGAGCCGTTAATATTATATCTATGTTTTGCCCCACGCGCAATGATATCACATGAAAAGTTTCGTTCAATTTAGTTCTTTATTTGTATGATCAATTTGAACATTTACACTTGGCTTTTAATTGTTGGAGGAAAGGAGATCAGCTGGAGAGCATTCCTACCTACATAAACCAAGCAAGTCGGATATGATTGTCGGTAGTCGTGCTGACTCAGCAAGTTAAGTGATTATCATAAATTTAAAACCTCATGTTGCATGCATTATAAGTCACTAATAAATTGATATTTTAGTATCCTAATCTGTGTTACCATAATGTTGAGTTAATGGCAAAATAAAACATTCACACCATTAATAGTGTGTGTACTTTAAATGAATGAATCGGCAGTGCTATGGCGTCTATCCTTACTGTGCATTACTTTTTTATTTTACCATCACAGGACAGTTATTAAATGCTTAAAATTCACGAACTGCTTTGAACGCGACATGTTGCGTTTTTGCAGAGTAAGTGAATGCGCGGTGTTTATCTCATTTACTTCTAAAAAAATCAGATTTAGAAAATGTGATTTTTTTAGGATCTTATCGTCATTAGTGTTTGTCTGATGGCGCAACTGCACTGTGTGTGTCCGTAAGTTATTAATATTTATAAACCTATACAATTGGTTTATTAATGCCACTCAATGTTCCAAGATGCTTTCCTCAATTTAAATTGTGATTGTTTGATGTGGTTACACTATAATATTGGAATTAGCCTGTCAAACGATGTGGAAGTCCACGGATAAATAAGATTGATTTAACGAACGGATAATACATACTAACTATGCATATATACCAGTTTTGTAACAAATAATTCCAAAGATTATGCTAATTTTTCATTTAATGCAGTAGTACATTAATAAGTTTGCTTGTCATGTGTTCATTTGCATTAAAATAAAATATAAAAAAAAACAAGAAAAATAACTTTCAATCTCGTTGTAGTTAAAATCGTGCATGGCGGATTAACTTAATAACAAAATGAATCATATGCAGTCTACTCTCGTTATCTCGAAGTCGGCGGGATCAAGAAAAAATATCGAGATAACGAATGTATCAGATTTGTGCAACTTGCAGCTTCTTTTTAATTTATACTTAATATAAATACTGAAATATAGTATATAGCATATATAATTAAAATTAATATCATTTAATCCATCATGCACCATAATGTACATTAATAAACACACTGATTAACAAAACAGTTGTTTTTATTAACGTAAAATATTGACATAAACAGTGTTTACATTTTTCGCAAACGATTATATTGCAATATATACTAATTCATTTAAATTTGAGGTTGGTGTGGTACTTGATTTTTGTTGTGTACGTGCAAGCGGGACACGAATAGTTATATTATAAGGTGACGTATTCATATTGAAAGATAATATCGACCGTGTGCAGGCCCACTGCAGCGCAAATCTAGCCAAATAATGTCAAGGCATATACGAGACAAACTTGGCTAAAACGTTTAAACACGACCAATACGGAACAAATGCGGCTTTGAGAAGATACGACCATTCAAAGGTCACAATTCGCGTTGCCAATACTTGCCTGAAATTTTTAGGTCGTTATGAAAACCATATTTATACGAAATGGGAACTTCTAGTCTGTAATCAAACGATCAATATGAAAACAGCACTAAATATTGAGATGTATTTGCGATTACGTCCCGAACTACGAAAAGCCATTTAATTTCTGACCGGTTTGACTTGTTTCAGATTAATGTATCTTCAATTATTCTTCTCGCGTATGTCTTTGACTTTTTGTAACAAAACTTTCCGCATTTTAATATTTTGAGTAACTGTGGATTATCAATTAGAAAAGGTTAACCATTAAGAGAAAGCTGAATCTTTAAGTTTGTGTATGATCGTCATGAGTCCTTGCTTTTGCCAGCTAACAGCAAGCCGCTGAACAATATAATATTATTTTAATAATAACATACCTGTTAGAAACATTGAGGGGTGTTAAATATAGACCTGATACGGAATAATAATATGATGCCGATTGATAACATTATCAATTATTGTTGAAGCTGTATTGGTCTGATATTTGAGTTTATACAGTCGTATTAATCTTAGGCCTACGAACCAGCCTAAAACTGCTGTATATATACCAATAATAGAGGCCATATGATTTTTTACAAAGCATAAATAATTAATTCAAATTATTTAGCGACAAATTCAACTCAGTTTATTAAGTAAATAAAGGCCGTTGGCCCAAAATACACAGTATTTGATATAAAATATAACACGTGTTTGTAGTTGCGAACACATCATCTTAATACTAAAATATGTCAACATATTACATTGTGTTTATGTTACTTTAAAAATATATCAGCTATCCAATTTTGTTCAAAAGATGATACACATACAAACACAATTTCAATAGTGTGTCATTATCTGTTTTGCTCATCAGATTATAAAAGTCATGTACAGAATTTCCACCCATATACCAGTTATATAGAAATTCTCTACGGACAACGTCATATTTACTATATTGAAAAAACGCATGGTATTCACAATCAATAATAGATAAATGTTTCTCGATAAAACAAAAATTACAAATCCTCAAATTATTTTCAAGACGCAACTGCCTACCAATTTTAATAGTTAATTTGTGATTGGAGCATCTAAACTTGGCCAAGGCTATCTGATATTTTAGCGGAATTTCCAACTGCAAATATCTTTCGGTGTTAAGTAGAGATTTATAGTTCTTATAATGGTTACCTCTAGATGCATTATTTATGTCACTGTGCCAATTTTGTGTGACGCAATCAATTATACGCTGACGAAAATTACGCACTAATAAGTCTACGTTGCCAATATCCTGAGAGATCCAGACGAATCCGAAACCATTTCTGAATATTAAAGATTTTACATGTGTTGCCCAGCAAGTACGCCCGGCGTTATCTATTGATATTAACATATTATAGCATTGTTTAGGAAATCTGTTATAAGGCATCATTAACAGTTTACACCAATATTTAATGCAATTAACTAAATATGTAACAGATAAGGGTAGTCGGCCACATTCGCCAAGGGCGATACATGTATTAGTATTTTTCCTTACATGCAAAATGCGTTTACAAAATTTATTTTGGACAGTTTCAATGGCATTTACATATTCATATCCCCATATCTGTGAGCCATAACACAATATTGGCTTTACCATGCTATCAAAAAGTAAAAAGAGTTCTTTAATAGGGAAGTTTCTAAAAGCCCCCTTATAACTATAAATTGAGAATATTGCTTGTTTAGCTTGTGAACTTAGTTTTTCTTGCGCCGCGTTCCACGATAATTTGGGTGTAAACAATAATCCCATGTATTTATAAGCGATATTTAATTTCGTACCTCGATATGTCCAGCGCTCGTAATTTCTTAAAGGTCCGCCATTTCTAAAAACAATAACTTCAGTTTTATCTAAATTATTCTCCATTCCCGTATTAATGCAAAATTGATCAACAACGTTTAACTGTTGTTGAAGTTTAAAGGCCGTTTCCGCACAGCTAGCAATATCGCCTGCAAACATGACACATAAAATGTCAGGTATTTCATTTGAAATAAAAATTCCTGACCCACATGTTTCCCGTAGCATAACTGATAATTCATCTATAAATAGAGCAAATATGGTAGAACTGGTCTTGTCACCCTGACGGGTACCAATATTACACTGAAAAACTCTGATATAGTAATTTGACAATTGGTTCTATACTTCACCGCATAATTAGTGTCGGTTGTATTATGTACTTTAACGCAGGAAAAGAGAGAGCTATACATATTTTTTAATACGTCAATGAATATACCTTTAATTCCCTTTTTGGTAAGTGTTTGAAACATTACATTGTGGTTTATTTTATCGAATGCCTTTCTAAAGTCTATATATAAGCAATAGAATCTACACCCCTTTTTTGACAAATATTTTTTAGCCATCGCTTGAAGGCAAAAAACATTATCTATAGCTGAATAGCCGGCCCGAAAACCTGCTTGAGATTCATCAAATGTATTGTTTCCTTCCGCCCATTCATATAATCGTTTATTTAATATACCGGCAAATATTTTGTACATTATATTAGTTAAAGAGATTCCACGGTAATTTCCAAGAATATGAGTAGGTCCAGATTTGTGTATTGGACATATTGTACTCTGACCCCAAGTTTTAGGAAAATAACCAGAATCAAAAATTCGATTAAAAAGTAATACTAAGAAGGGTGTTATATTGTTTAATGAATTTTTATAAAACTCAGCTGGTATTCCATCGATGCCACTGCTTTTATTATTTTTTAAATTACGGATTTGAAATTCGATTTCTGCGAGTGTAAAGGACTCATTTAACGAAATCACATCATCGTTTATGGCATCTGCGTTATTGTTTATAACAATCACGGCGCTTGATCGCTGTATAATAAACTACGTAAATAGTCGTGCAATTCATTGGCCTCGATACTAGTAGAAATGTTTTGTTGCGGTTTAGCTTGCTTAATTTTTTTCCACAAGAAATTCGGATTTTTTCGATTCTGGAGTAGTTCCGCTCTATTTTTTCTTTGTAACTTAAACATTTTAGCATTGCAATAATTTTTAAATATATTTCTGCGATCCTTATACTCATTAAGATCAGATAGTAAATTTGAAGCTCGAAATTTTCGTAAATATGTGTATTTTTGTTTCTTAAGATAATCACATTGTTCATCCCACCAAAGTGGCTGTAATGATCGTTTGTAGTTAGGTAATAAAAGCATATTTTTGCCTGCCTCATAGTATACAGCGTTAATTTTGTCAATCGCCGCTTCCATATTTGTAGTAATGAGATTCATTATTATATTACAATTTTCATTTAAGAGCGTATTTATATTAACGCGAAAGACATCAGCAAATCTGTCTTGCAATTTGTATTTATTTACGCGCGAAACTTCTTTATTATTACCAAAATCATTGCGGTTGTTATTTATGTGTTCCAAGTTTATTCGACAGTTAATTGGAAAATGATCAGATTCTGAGCGGTCAAGTACTTTGAAGTCAATAATTCTCGAAAATAACTCTGATGAAGCAATCATGTAATCTACAACACTTGCCCCTTCGTTTGAAACACATGTGAAATGGCCTTCCTTATCGTTCGCGAATCTTCCATTTAGAATATGTACATCAAACACACAGCATAAATTGACTAACGATTTTCCAAAATTATTTCCCCTTAAGTTATCTCTACTCGCGCGTTGTATTCATAAACTGTTTTGTTTAAGTTTTAGAACATTGACATAAAATACAATGAAGCTTGATGAATCGGGGCGGGATGAATTGTATTATACCATTACATCGCAAACCAAAGAACGACACCACATAGTGTTTCATATACGAATATGGGGTATGCGTTACGTGTACAATAATCGCTATGTCTCTTTTTAAGTTTATGTATAATTTGTTAAAATTCTTGAAAGAAAAGTTGAATTAAAAATTCGAGAAAGCAAGTCATGGCGTGAACTTTTCATTCATCACATCAACAAAAATGTACAAATGAAAGAAATGTGTGTAAATATTTATCTTGAGAGAATAAGCACGCATGTTGGCCTGTGATCTTGGAATGAACACGATTTGGATCGTATTTATAAAAATAACATTCAGAGGCTGATGTTTGTATCTGGTTCCCTTCACTGACGTTTCTTGACGCCTACTTTATAAATAAGCATGAAAGTTGTAGCAAGTAGTACATCTGACATACAGTGTCGAATTCTTCCCGATTCTTATCACGGATGTGTTTAATGCATACACATATTGTTCAAATACATATCAATATTGCATGTCAACAATAATAGGATGTAACTGTAAAACCTTAATATCTCAGTAAAGTCCAAAAGCGCACCTGATTTTATGTGTTATTTAAGAATCAAATTGTTTATTTGGTATCATGTTTTTTAACGTTTTATGTTCACATTTTTTGGTCACAGAATGCGTTATTTTAAAATATTTTTTTTATATTTGGTATCAAATGTTTTACTTTTTTGTTCCCCTGCTTTATTCACAGAATGCGGACGTGTATCCACTGAGATTGTTATTACCCTGACACGGAGGTAAAGTGTACATTCAAATATAGTGTCCATTCAGTTCAAAGACACACCTTTAGATCACAATATAATGTTGGAATACGTCATTTAGTTACGCATGAATTATGGCTTTTGGAATACGTCATTTAGTTACGCATGAATTATGGCTAACATATTCGATGTTACTATACATAATTAAAATCGTGAAAGAAACAACAATTTTGTTTTCAACAAAAGAATAACAATTTCTAAACATGTGTAGCAAAAATTACCTATTTTAATCCATTCCCACCCAAACGCTCATTCTTCAAAATCAGTCCCTCTATAAGGTAAATTTAATCCTTCCAATCATAGCAACCCTCAATAAAGTTGATTGGTCGCCACTGTATATTATGGAATTAAGAACGGTGTGATTTCATTTGTTGGATATAACGTTAGCGTGTCTGCCAATAAAAAAACACTGCTTTCTTACGATTTCGACAAATCATACAACTTTTACATAATGGAGTGCTTATTTCGGAAAGGAAGACTGTTCATGGAGAGTGTGTTTTATTTCTCATACATTTTGAGATGACCAATATGTATTTAATAAAATAACCATAACACTGTATTACATAGTATGTCCCAGTTACTCGTAGACGATTGTGTCGTATCCAGATTAAATTGCTTCAAAAAAGACGCGAAGAGTTACACCAGTAAAAACCATTTGTTTTATCAATTACGCGTTCCTCGCTTAAGAAATAGTTTGGGACAATTAGGTACACCACTTGTTTGATGACAATACAAATTTTGGTCCGACATCGATGGATAAACCTGTTCAACCTTACGCGCATACGCAAACCTCTTGTCTTTAATGAAACCAAAACTAAACAGGTGATTAGCCAGTGCATGTTGACATGTCAGAAAACAAATATTTTAAGCACGGCTGTCAGAAAAATTATATTAAAGTATGCATTTTACATTCAATCACACCCGATGCAAGGATTATAATTCGGCGCATCGATATTATGAAGTGTATGCAGTCTATATTGTGACGTTTTGCATTATCTATGTGCGTGTTTATACAAATACTGCGATCGACCACACACTTTGGTAGCCCATTCACCTGGTAATTGAATGTATTCAAACAACAGCTAACAGGTGATGCTAAGATACTTGTTTAGTATTATTAACACGCTTATGATCAACTACATGTACTTATGATTAACATGATCGATACCGTTTGTAATAATAATGCGTCCGTGAATGAGTTTAAAGGTATGTTTCTGAAAGCACTTACGCACGCATATCAACTATCAAAATATCTTACCTCAACTATGAAGCGTATCTTAAAAGTTAACCTCTAACAATTTAACATTGTTAATCTGAGAGTGTCGCATGTTTTAATTCAACAGCGCGATTCATGAGTACGTTCAGATCATTGTAACATCCCCGGTAGATGCAGGCATTAACAAAATGCTTATCATGTTGCGTGACAAGTACGAATTTAATACGTTCGGTCATATACTGTGTTAGCTATTTTGGCACGTTGCTTTGTAATATTCATATTTTAAATTTGTGCTTTACATATCGATTTTCAGTTAGTAAATCCTTATGTTTGTATATTGAGTTATCCTAGTATTAGGTTTGTCACGTCGTTTATTGCTACATACATAAATATCAAACATTTGATGAATCACACTCACTTATTTTGAAAATTATATACCTGCTAGAATCAATGGGAATATAATAGTTCCTATAAAATTACTCTTACTCACATGTTCAGAATTGAAGGTACCTGACTGAACATGGTGTCTATTTAAATATTATATTTACATGTGTGTCCCTCACTTTAAAAAAAATAAATAAATAACGATATTAAATGTCAGATGTATTTTGTTTGAAATGCTAGTACTTTGAGATACATGTATTTGTTAAATCTCAACAAACATCAAACCAAAGCTAGAAATTTCTACAAATAATTAAAGAAGAGCTACCGCCAAGAAAATGGTTACATCTCAACAATTGCTGCCGACGCGCAAGTACATATTTACTATTATTTAAGTTTCTGTTCATTGATACACACAAATAATGTACCAATTATAATATTGTAGGAATAAGTATTGCAGATTATGCGCATTCCTTTGCAAGGTCAACTTTTAATTTGTTTTCTTGTTGTATATATTGTCCTTTTTTTAACAAACACAAACACAACGATAATATTCAGAATATATTGTATCTATCGGTATTGATTTGTATCTATAATTATCAAAAATGTATTTGTGTTATATTATCACACCCCCTTATGCAGCAATAACATAATTCCGTTAAACGGTTGAGGTATTCAATATATGTTTTGCTGGAGATTCGGTTTTCTATAATTGAAGGTTTAATTATTTTCAAACTTGCTACATATCGGCCACTTCTATTGATTTTTCTTGTTACTGTTCATAAGTATCAATTATCAGCATAAGGACGTATATCTATAAATAATGATGAAAATGTAAAGGCGGTTTACACGAACTTACTTATACAAATTAGTTGACTCAAATGCAGTGTCCTTATATCATCTTCTGATGTGTTTTTGTAGACGTTGTACGTCATAGGATGTTTCATTTGTGGTTATCTATATGACTGTAAAAGATTTAAGTGGATGCAATGTGCAATTACAATACACCTGCAAGCAAAATTTTATCTTCAAGTTCAAATCTTATTTCTTGGAAACAATTATACAAACAGTATATGCCCTGGTTATAAGCCACGCACAAGTGATTAATATGATTGTTGTTGCCAAACACAAACCCACACACATTTAATACTATTGTATTACGACACAGTCGTATCTGGATACTCACAGGAAAGGAAAAACAACTGAACAACACAAAGAAGATGGGTAAACAACGGAGTGATCTTGTTTTAATAAAATAAACATCAACACTATGGTAAAATTCCAAAGGACATACATAAACGCGTATAATAAAATTACTTGCATTTTATAGTTCTGTTGCATACTTACACATGCATCTCATGAAAGATACGTTTTTTAGGATTTCCTGTTAGTTTGTTAATTGATAAATTACAATAAACCTGGTGTGACCAATACTGCAAAAATGTATTAATCACTATTATCGCGTCCTGGTGCGATGCTACTGACGGGGTTAAGTCATTCGCGGTTCTCAAACGCATTTCCTTTTAGAAAACGCAGTTTTATTAAATAATTTCTGATTAAAGGATTTTATTTCCTCAATATGTATATATATACTTACGGTATGTTTCTGCTAATTACAATCTGAATACACATACATGTATTATCCCTATCAGTTGAGTTATTGTATTTTAAATGATCTCGATGAAAAAGATAAATCTTATTAACATCAATAATGGACTGTCAACATAAATTAAAGGATTGACAGCAAACAACAGTTGCCGGTTAATCGGTTGTGTCGAAAATCGCGTTAATTGGCTAATTCTCTGATATGATATTGATGCAAGTTTAGCTTTGATTAGCAGTTTAAACGGAAATTTAAATATATGTAGGTGTGATCTGGTTGTATTGTTTCAATAGTGACTTTTTATGAAAACTTAATCGCGCAAATGTTTCTGATATGTTGTGTAATCCTATGCTAGATCGAATGCCAGATTATTTTTTAATTCACAAAATGAAAACAAAATAATTTGCATTTAAGTAATTGTTGTTCAATTCAATACGAATTAAAGAACGATATACCAAACCTATATGATTCAAGAACCCATATGATTTTCTTGCGAACTACTATATCCGAATTTGTTTCCTAGGTTAACATCAGTTTACAATGAACAAAAATATAATAACAACACTTGTATCATGCCAATGTCCATAATATGATTATGAAGAATATACTTATAATGCATTCGTGCAAGAACATTATATCCATTACGTATGTAGGTGAGACAATGGGTCTTGCACATGCACTTGGTACTGACATACTTTTTCAGTACAGATCACCATAGTAGAGTCCCTATCCTTTCCATCAATCACTCTGCTAGTGCTAGAACTGTAATATACAGAATTTGGATTATTCAGACTATCCTGCTTGAAGCCAGTGATACCATTACTCCTTCACCATGCCCTGCAATACGTTGTGCGATGAAAACCCACACACCAAAAGCTGTCCGGTCGCCGAGTGACAGATCACCTGCAGTTTACAAGTGAATACCATCCAAAGACAGGGTCAGGATCTTGCTGTGACAATGGTTGGAAACATACAGCCGCATTCCATTGCAATTTACAGCGCATCTGTGCATTGGAATTTGGTCAATATCAAACAATTATGTTCGCATTTGCTTTACACCTATTAAGCATGAACTCTATACAACTTAATTGTTTTGTCGGAGTTATGTTTATATAGTCGTTCTAAAAATAATGGTTGTACCGTGCTGAATTCTATGTATGCATTTAAACAAGTACATACCGCCTCGTAATTTAATGTTTATACATCGTTTTAAGATAATTCCTTTGCAGACAGCAATGCATACAAATGATATTCAATATTTACTGAATCTCAACACTGAAAATACTCTTAGTACGTGTTGTACATAAACGTTAAAAATAAATTTGATGAACTTCCAACCAAATTAATCTTAATGTTGCAGATTGTATAGCGATAATAGCATAATTACACATAGAAAAAGATATCAAAGCAATAGGGTTAGGAAAACACAACCGTCGATGTGAATTTCTCTTTCAATCGTCTGTGAGATACTATGCGCTAAGCTCGATAATCAATTCAAAATGAAAATGAAAATGACTCAAATGGAAACTAGGGGGTCAGGCCTTCTTTCATATGGAGAAGTATATGTTTGATTTTGCTTCTTATTATTTGGTGTTCTCCATACACAATTCACTGTTGAAACAATTAACTTTATATTATAATATTGAATACATTTAATGGTTAATCCGATCGAAAACGGAGTTTATCTATATACACAAATATATATTACAACACAGTAGACGTAAAACACATAAGTGTGCAAAATATTCTGAGCAAAAAGTAGTATTTTCAAAAAAAGAGAAAGGTAGCTATCGCATATTTATTGCAATCAGAGCGAACTATTTTGAAAAGTCGAGTACACAGTAACGGGAATCTGTATACGATGAATATTATATAAATATTATTTAATATATAACATAAATAAGTTTATCTGGTAAGTCATATATCCATTGTTTAAATTACACATATATTAAGCAGATGCTAAGTAAATGGCATACGTTTGTAGTCATATACTTGTGTCGTATCTTATTAAATGAGAAATTTGATATTTTTTTATTAAATAATAACACTATATAGTATTTAAATGTTGTGTCGCTGTGTGAGAGTTAATACGCTTACTCTGTGTATATATGTTTTTTATTTTTTTCATGAACTATTTGTTATGATACAGTGGAATGAATAATCTAATTACATACACAGTATGCACTTATAGGTGTGAATCTAAACACTCACCGCAGATGAACAAAACATGTTTACAAGGCTAGACATATCTTAACATATATCAACATGCGCTTTGGGCATTATTTTTTCAAACGTTTCATTTATACCACCCACTTTTATTAATCGTGTATATCCCAATCATGGCTCATATTCCCATTAAATAATATATCATGGTTTTCTAAAGTCTCATTGTTGTGTACAAACTAGCTTGTATTCAGTTATAATTGGAATCGTCCCAGGAAAAACCTATTAGTTTTTTAACCGATGTGTTATGTATTATATTACATAAAAAGCTTATTTTATTTTGGAATATAATATGTTATTTCTGGTAGATACCAGAGCATTGTTAGAGATCAACGTAAATGTGTTTTATGCAACCTAAACGATATCGAGGGTGACTATATCACTTTGTTCTTAAATGTCCTCACTACGCCGATGTTAGGAATACATTTATTCCAAAATATAATAGATCTCGCGCAAATATGTCCAAGTTTATCGAACAACTTATAAGTTCAAAAGAAAAAAGTGTTCAGAAAAATAACCATGTATTGTTTAAAAGGCTTTGAAATGCGAGAAAATGTCGTATATATGTAGTGCACATTATACATTTTTCACAAAGCCAATAATCGTATAATAATATACTACTTGTTGCAATCATTAAACAATGTTTTCACATTATATAGTCACTAAGTATTAACCTCATCCATGTGACTTTCTCACTAAAACATGTTGTATTTCATTTCTTTTTAAAACGATATTTCTAAGAAACGATGTATGTTTTGTATTAAATTGAAACGCATGCTGTTTTGCATATGTATGTTTAAGACGATGAGCTGTATATATGCTTATGTAAAAAATACACTATGTTGTTCTGTTCTGTTCTTTTATACATTACTGTAAGTAAAAAGAAGCTTTTAAATAAGACATCAATCTGAGATAAATATTTATGAGAAAATCGTATGCCCTTCTTAAAACGCAAAACTTAAAAGCCATAGAAATGAAAACTCAAACAATATGAAGTAAATTTATATTAATATGAAGTCAACTTTAAATCACTCTCTAGAATTATAGTTAAGTACAATAAATAATCTTATTTACTAACTTTATATGCACGTGTACATTTAATTAAATGTATCGTTGGGAAAAGGTGTTTGCTAACGTCCACTGTAGTGTTTGTAAACGTCTAGTTAATATAACAATCCAGATATCATATATCAGGTCATCAAGCGGGTTCCTACATCAAACGACGTGGATACATTAAAGAGAATCATCTGTAAATATTTAGCTAGACCATTATAAAAATGCATTATTTATATCATATTAAAATGATGCATCAGGTTTGCGTCTGTATGTTTAATGGCATTCGTAGGTTGATCTTTAGATCTTGTTACACTCTCTGCCAAAGTAACTTTGAACGCCTACTTCATAACTTTGCACGAAAGTGTTGCAAGTATAAAGGTATTCACTCAAGTTGAATCCCGTTGACAGACCATTCAAGTAACCATCTGATAACAGATGAAGCAATAAGAAAGACGACCACATGAAATGATTCATCATAACGCGTATATCAATGCTAGGTACCGCATAGACGGAATTATTATTTTTAAAATTCATTAACAGTGCATTCGCATATTTTTATGTTAATCATAGAAAAAAACATGCAATACTGTAGAAGGTAACGGTTCGTGCACGTAGCTTTGTAAAATGAAAAGAGCAAACATTCACAATTATATAATACAATTCTAATTAAATATATTACCGAGTACTGTCCGATTAATGGTCCAACAAAAAAAGTGATGTTTTTTGTGGACACGGTATTGAAGCATATTAACAAACCAAATATTGCTGTTTAAATCCTCCTATTTAACACGTTAAAAAACAACCTTGAATTGGCCTGTCAAAGTTAATGATCCCAGATTTAATCAACTGTTGACAGCTAATTTGTTATTGTATGCTTTGTCCTGCACAAACAAGTATTCATTTTCCTAAAATACAACAAACATCGCCGACGCTACTATTACTGCTGATATATTTTTCTTGAGTGCCAGATTTCTTTCACAAATTATACATAACGTTAAATTGGTACATTTACTGATTCGTTATGCTATGGAACTTTGATGAAAGCGAATAAAGCTTGTCCGACGTTTGACTAGAGTAAACTAATATGACATAAGACAATCACATTTTGAATAACCGATGCCTCATAATTGTATGTTATGAATGTGTCTGCAGATGTTCGTAATTTTTTACCCATGTACAGCATCCACAAACATTAAATTATATAAAGGATACAATATTGATAGCAATTTACTTTAAAAATCGGTTAATCAACAAGAAACTACACAACTGCTTATGTAAAGCCTAGAAAAAATGTGGTTATTGCAGAGACATTTGCGCGAAAAATTTTGCCATGTCATGAATGATTTGAGCATAAAAACTAATTTACGTTACGGGAATGTGCTTGAAACTTTTGACTCACGTGTAAACCTATTGAAATACGCCCACAGTACATGCTTATTTGCAAATATAAAAGTGAATCTTTTTATTCATCGTGTTTATATAAAAAACACTAGTGTCCTGTTAATGACCGGGATATTTAGTTACGTTTGATGGTTACAATGTCTAAGCTTCTACTGTATTGCAACGTATCCAACGTATCGTTTAAATTTTAATGATGATTTCGTTATTGTTGCGGATCGATTACAAATTCACAAATCAAATAGTACTGGCATTGCAACAGTCATGGGTATGATTTTTGTGTACATATCTGATAATTTTTCACAGTAACATCAAGTGACAAACCTAACACATTTTCTCTCGCTAAAGCACCCGTAAACAAATGTTTTTACTAACTTTACTTAAAACTATAGTTTACGGAACAACCCCAAAAGCAAAAAAAAACAAACGATTATGTCTACTTATTACAGCCACTTCCCATGTGTTTATTGTATCACTTAGGCGAATAATGGTTTCTTAAATAGTGGCTACACACTCGAAAAAACGTGAATTCGCCCCACCTCTTTGTATCCTTGAGTGTCATAATTAGATGCGAATTAACTTATGTGACATTAAACAGTTGCACGATATGTCTGAATTAGTGTCCAAGTTAATGCAATCGCTGCTTTGTATGATACATTTTCGTGGATAACAGGTCGCTATGTTTTTATCACATTAAATCTCCAAAACAATTCCTTAATGTTCGCTGTTCAAAGACAAATTAAATATTTCGGATTGATGTCGACAGTATAAATGTACAATTTGAGAAGTACGGTCGAGTCGCAATTAAACAGGCATCCGTTAACACGTATACATGTCTAAAGCTTATGTTGCATGTTAAATGAACCACTCACCAGCCAATGAAACGTATAGTTTAGTCAGCTCTCTAATCACACACTATTTAATTTACGTTAAATCGTATTATATAACAATTATGAAACGGCAAAAAATATATAACTAAACATTGCAGGTTTTAATGTTAGCATCCTATTGTCATCGATCTCTCATTGTAATTACATTGTTTTCGCAATAAATGCCATAAAAAGGGTTAAGTAAGGAATGGATTTATACAAGTGGAAATTGATATGTTTAAGGTATTACAAACCTATAAAAATAGTAAACTTTATACATAATTGTTAAATTTAATTAAGATTAAAAACTCATGCAGTTTTGTATCATTATTTTAAACAGGTAAATATTGAATATGTTTCATGCATGTTCGATCGGTTGCGTCGTTACCATAAGAAATCAGTCGATACAATATTTATACAACATTACGAATATTGTTCTAAAAACTATGTAATGAGTTTACTATAACGTACAGTGGTATGATACAAAACAAACACAGGATATAAGTACGAGTAGTTTCACAAAGATATTTAACTGGGGTTAGAGTTACGCCGAAAATCATTCAACAAATGAAGTTAAAACGGAATTTTCATAAGTGAAATATTCTAGTCCAGATTGTGTCTGCTGAGTATTGTATTTTTGTGCAAAAAAATCATACTTTACACGACATTAACGTGAGCACCGAATCCGGTACTCTAACCAAATTGAACGATGTACCATTAACCCCTCGGTTCATAGGTGAGAAATCTGATTTATGGCTTTTCATTTCTTTTTAATACACTTATATGTACAACATGCTATTAAAATATTGAGCATAGCCAGCATTTACCAGCTTTAACCCACGTATGCACCTCAACTTAGCGGATACGTTTTATTTCATTAACATATGCTTGAAATAAATCATGTCCAATAAATAAACCACTGTGTCGCAATGGTCGAACTTATAACATAAAAGTTGTTTGAAATGTGTAGGACTCAAGATTAAAATAACAACAGAAATTGCATGATCATTTAACAATTCAAAATTCTTTTAATATAATATGAAGTTTTTATTACGACTTTATGTCATTTATCAAGTGGTTGAAAAATATCGGATAAATAAAGCATTTTAGTTCAAAGGAGGCCGCACTAACCACACGCTAGTAGAGGAATGGATATGTTTTCTTAATACATCGAACATACGCAATTGTAAGCTGTGTAAAAATGTTTTACCATTAGTAATTTGTCATTCCTTTTCAGCATGAATCCTGTGTTAAACCGCGACTCTTAGATTTAAGATAAATTATTATAGCATGTCTGTGACTTTGTTAATTACCCTTTTTATATCTAATGTTTATAACGCCTCATACAACTGGTACAGTTATGCAGTAATAAAACTAGCCACATAGTTAATTTGGCATTTGTAATTCTGCAATCGGAGACGATCATACTGTGTGCAATCGGATAAATGAGGTGCCTTGTTATATAAGAACGGGGATGTGTACCAGACGGGTTTATTGCCTGTCGCGTTTTTCAGTCTCCTGTTGTTTTTTGTGCACAATATAACATATAAAACAAATATGATCGTAAACATGCATTTTTCAGATCTAAGTTAATAATAATTGTATAATGGATTTAAAAAGTGAGCATTGTGATGTATGAATTAAGTTAATTACGTCAAATCAATACTCTGTATGGTGAAGTTTTCATATGTTTAGTTATAGCTTCTCATGTTGCAGAAAAAAAATATTATTTTATATTTACAATCAAACAATTCGAATTGGAAAATATGTTGGTTGTGTTTTGACACCTAAAGACATAAAATAACATAGTGCAAGGACATTCCAGCGACGGCCTTCTATGTGTTATGTTACCTATGTCTTATTATATAAGACGAACACAATTCGCTGAAGGATCATGAAACGCAATACAATACAAATGTGCATTTCAATGTAACAAGCATACTGAAACTCACTTATTGATGAAAAAGTATCGCATTTCAAAGAGACTCTCACAAATATTCAACTCTGTTTAATTATACTGCACCTTCACATATTCTAAACGCTAGATGTAAACGTTGTTTAACGGTCCAACTTGCATAACGGTGCTTTATTGAGGAGCATACACTTTTTCTCATACAGTTTTTACAATACAGCGAAGATTATTTTCAAAAAAGTTAATATGCATGTATGCATATGTTAAAAGAACGAAATTGATTTGATTTTTTTATGTTCAAGATGTTCACTTGATGCTGTTGTAATTAACCGCAATGAAAAATAACAAAATAAGTGCAGTCGTTGACAGGAAATTGCCACGGACTCCATGTGTGTATACATACTTGCGGTTACGTTGTGAATACATTAGACGGTGTTTTCACAATTATGTTAAATGCCACCCACCCTCATTGGAAGAAGTTGCAGTATGTCCATCCGTCGGTGTATTGTCGGATCGTTGATCCGTAGACAGTTCGTTTCCTCGAGATAAATTTAGAGCATTTATTAATATCATCCAAATTGGTAGCCCGCCTACTATTGTGGAAATACAGACGCTTAAAGAAATAAAGAGTCATCCGATTCAAGGTCGGAACACGTAGATGTGTGTGCTTAAATAAACTTGGTACACAAATAAGTTCAAAATCATTTACTTCCCATAACAACATTAAATCTTAAAATGTCAATTTTGATAAAACACCATTAACGTTGGACATTGTTCTATCTTAACATTGGAAAAATAATTGATTGCGTGTATCTTAACATTGGACAAATAATGGTAAGGGTGTATACATGTTTTGTTATCAGATGTGTTTTCTTGGATTAACATACTGGGTGCAATATTATAAAAGTATCCTTAGTATACTACATATACGAATGTGTTGTCAATGCATATCATTATTAATTAACTTTATTATATTAAACGAGAATGTGTTCAATGTGTTCGCCCCATACAATTTGAGACTCGTCATTAAAGCTCGAAACTCGCCTTATACGAGAAAAACTCGGTCAATATGGAAACAAACACGGCCAATACGGAAAAAGGTCGGCCAATACGAGATTCAGCCAATCAGAAACTATAAAAAAAACTCGGCCTTATATGAGAATCTATTTCAATATTTTTGAACGCCATTTTGAAGTTGTTTCGGTGCAAAGTTTAAATCTTTAAAATTTGATATTGCTGTTTACTTAAAGCACTCAGCCCTTAAAATATTTAGCTTCCTTTTTCGACCTTGACAATTGTGCAGTGTAACCACAATAGTAAGGTTCAATATTTGAGCATATGTACATAAATAACAACTTAGAATATGTTCAAGCTACAATGACTGAAAGAGCGCCGAAAGCAAAACTAATTCAAAATCATGGTGGATTAACACATTAAAAATACAATTCCCAATGGCAATAAGCAAGTTTTCAATCCTTATTGTCTTTCTGAGTTGTATTAAAAACAACCGTAGTGGATCCAGTGTGGCTGAAATGTTACTCAGGCAAATTTTGCATTATTTCGCGACCTGTCAAAATGTGTTCATGCATCATGTAATGTCTTGAAAGCATCTTTCGTCAAATACTTAGTTTAAATGGTATTGTTCCTATTCTTTATCAGTAATATCGCCTTCATGTTACAATATTTATTAAATAATGATTATTCTTCTGCAAATAAATGCATGGGACAGATGTTTCCTCTTATAACAAAATTCAATTTTCGTTTTAGATTAACAAGATATCTCTTAAAGGAATTTGCGTGTACATAACATTTTCAAAGCATTTTGCATGGGGATATAAACGGGAAGAAAGTTGTATAAAACAGAAATTTTGCTATTTTCAAAACTTCACACTTCATTTAATAGCAATAACCTGTAATTCGAAAGTGAAATGTAAGCTTTTCTTGCTGAAATTAGAATTATATCGCCCAATTAGTGCAAAAAGGTGCCATGTGCCTTCTAATTTCAATTGTCACATGGTAGCTTTTTGCACCAAAGGGGCGATATTATAAAATTGATTAATAAAATTGTCATTTTTTAGTACGGCTATCCTCAGCTCAATAACAAAGCCAATATGAATTCAACTAATTATTAACTCTTTAATATTATTGGCTGTATCCATTCGAGGTATAACGATGCATGCCTGCATGGGTATATAACGTCATTGTTATGCGTATTATGAAACATATTAAATAACCCGTAAAATAAATACAATACATTATTATATTTGTATCCGCAGTTTATTAAAACGATCGATTCTCAGCTCAAGCCGAAGCACTCATTTTATGTTATTCATAAGCGTTTTAGCTAAAACAATTATATACGACAAACTATTAATATAATCACATTAAAAATGTTCCAAAGATTTCGTGACAAGTGGTTGATATCGATCCACGCCTGTTTTTCTTTGGTGACTGTATGTTTGACATGTTTAAGAATGACAAGTAACATTTTTTTTTTAATATTATGAATCAGATTCCTTGTGACTAACTCGTTTATATTTTCGCGCCCGGACTAATTAATAACCCGCCGACATTTATGACCGAAATTTTCGCCTAATGCTACGACAGCATTTTTGGAAGCTCATGAAAACATCTCTTAGTAGTTTCAAGTGAAACTGCATCGAACAGGTGATGACTGTATCTTACAACAATTAGAAAACATTTAATGTTTCATATGGTGACATTGCAAGTGGAATGCTGCGTGTGCACCGCTATCATTAAGAATCAATTAAACTTCCGATAGACGGTGAACAATTCAAGTCTTCGTTATTTTTAACGGTATATGTCTACATGTTTACATATTACAATCACTACGTGTTTTTCACTTTTACAATGTGTCAAACACACAATTGTCAGGCTTATTAAAGCACATGTTTAATGGAACCAGATCTTTAAGATGGTGCTCACAACCGACCACTTTCATCATACATAGAGAATACTAGGTTAGCGTTGAATACAGAGAAGTTTATGTTGCGAGGCTTAGAACGCCGGGAGCGCGAGCCTTGTATTAACATCATGTGCTAATTGAGAGTCATACCCTTCTTATAATGTATATAACAATTTTTTCAAAAGTTCATATAATGTATGTAGCAGTTTTTCAAAACTAAGACGCAAGTTTGTTTTTGGCGTTTAAAGGTTCGCCTGTATTGATATGAAGGTCAGAAATAGTTCACGTACTAGTTAACCAATTAATGTCTAGCGTCCCATATTTGGGACACCTAAGAAATCCGGTCAATGTTAATTATTTCAGTAATAAATATACAGTTATCTTTGTTGTGTGGCTGTGCTATCAGTCCTTTGTATCAGGTAACACCAATTAGAGATAAAACAGAAAGAGATTTCATGCATTCATAAGGCTGCATTTAACGACAAGGGGCAAATTTTTCTTGGACTGACAATGGCTAAACACGGTATGTATTCATTTATGATAAATTTTACATTTTTGTAGTAAAGTCAAAATTATAGATTTGTAATATTGAAATATGTGTTTTTTATAATGTACACTAATGGACATATAAGTATTTACTTATTTTCCCTTGACTTTTTACTAATCAATATGATGTCCAAACTGTGGGACGCTAAGCACATATGTGTTAAAATTGAGATTTAGTATGGTCTGTAAAAAGAACAAATAATAATATTTTACAACTACATTTATATAAATTTATGTTAACAGGCTCGCCCTAAATGATGTGTTGCATCTTCTTGAAGATGATACAGACTTTCAAGAAGCTGATGTGTTCATGACTGGACCAGAAGATGCTACAAACAGTGATGAGGATAGAGTAGATGAAGACCTCGGGGCAATATAAACAATTTGACAGGGAACCAACTTCTTGCTGATGGTAAGGCCCTGATTGTGGAATGGAATGACAACAACCTTGTATATATGGGCACGAACTGCCACAAAATCACTCCAGTAAACAGGGACCAGCGTTGGTCAAAACGTGAAAGAAGGATTAAAGAAGTGCAACAGCCAAACGTTATTGCAGAATACAACCGATTTACAGGAGGTGTTGATCGTATGGATCAAAATATCAACAACAACAGAATTGGTATTCGGATATACAAATGGTGGGAGGCATTGTTTGCGTTTATCCCGGACATGGTTGTTCAAAATGCATGGGTCCTGTACAGGTTATCCGCTTAATATCAGAACCAACCCATGGATCTTCTAGATTTCAGGCGGGAAATTTGCGCAGCTTACCGGCTGCTGTCAGGCAAGACAGGATCGACCACTACATTGCGCCAAAAAACACACAGAGAAGGTGTGCCTTTTGTGGCGGAAAGTCAACCCGGATATGAGTGAAGTGTAATGTTGGACTCCATGACAGGTGTTTCATAGCATTTCATCGCCAG
This sequence comes from Dreissena polymorpha, assembly GCF_020536995.1. NCBI lineage: Eukaryota > Metazoa > Mollusca > Bivalvia > Myida > Dreissenidae > Dreissena > Dreissena polymorpha. The sequence continues at coordinate 43,500 of NW_026273341.1, read as the reverse complement.
TGATAAGTTGATATGTATATTTCACAATTCATAGGCAGGTGATTGGATTGTAATAAACATGCAGAAAAACATACATTCATGCATATTTGGAAGTAAATGTGTAATTACTAAAAGATGGAATATTTATGAATATTGATATCTTATGTGCCTGGCGTCCCAAATTTGGGACATGACTAAAATTGCAAAAAGAAATACTATTCCAATAGTAAATATTCTTATAAAGTTGTTTAATAGCATAATCATATAGTTCCTTGCATTTTTTAATAAAATTGCACACAAATATAATGTGGTCATGAATGGGTTAAGTGATACAATTCATAATAAAAGGCGCTATGCAGTTAATTAAACCACAGCATGAACATATACAATTAATCTAATTGTAATTGCCAGTTAAATATAATACAATATTAATATATTGTACATGTTAAAGTAAACGTTGTTTTGGTGAATATAGAGCGTTATCTGGCCCTCGATATAATATGCTTTGAGCGTCCCCGGTGTGTAACTTTATTACATTTGAATATTTAATTAAAATAAAATGTTCAACTGTCAAGTGAAGCTATACATGGTTGTTTTTTAATTGACTTTGTCTTTTATTTTTATGATAAGCATGTGCCTTAACATTACTCGCCAGCTCCTTTTGACGGAAATGCTGGCGTGCTTTCGTAAGGCCCTCCTATGCGGTCGAGGGTCAAAGAAAGCAATTCCAGACGGTTTTACAAGTTCAACTACATTGTCAAGAAGTATTAGGTGTCGAAACAATAATGCAATAAATATATTAACATGCTGCTGGTATTATAATTGTAAACAGACACAGCTATGATCGGCAGAACAATATCTACGAATTTTGTTGAATTCGCGGGTCGGTTTACCCGGAAATTCAACAAAAATTAATTAATTTTAAATGTATCCGTTATTGGAACCATATACCCAAATCGAGTAAGATACGTCATTGCAAGGTCTTCTAAATCATTCTCGCCAAATGGCTGTATTGTATATGTATTGAGATATTAGAGATATTGGTCCTTCTATACCTATATGACCGGTTTCAGTCTGCAAAATGCGATAGAGAAACCTACGAGTATATGGACCGGTCACTATTTTTTGTATATGGACCGTTCGGGGTTACACACCACTAATTGTGCACTGTGTTGAAGCGTTTTATATAACAGCATTGTTAATAAAACCTTTGCAGTTGCACTATGTAAACAACTCTTAACCTTTAGTTTGCGAACAACTTTTTTCAAATAAGTATATAAAGAATAACCACGAAATGCGTGTTTCTTTGTCAGATTAGGTAACAAGAGATGAATATAATTTATATTTTTTATATTGACAAGGTAAATATAATGATGAAATGTAAAATAATATAGAAACCATATTTATCACTGTTACAATTCTGACAAGTATCTCAAATTTATCAATTTATTAACGATTTTCAATAAGCCTTACAAACGGTACGTTGAATTCTGGTTATTAAATATACAATCATTTAAATATAATACCATATTGAACGTGTTAACTGGCATTGTAATTTATAATACTAATATAATGTGTGTCGAAATTCAACTGAAAAAAAACAACATACATGAATCGGCTAAATACAAACATCTAGGGGCGCATACAATATGTTTTTAAATCAAAGAGATTTATTTTTAATTAAACTGCATACTAAGTAAAACATTCGAATTGAATTCTATAAATTGATATGCGTTGTTACAACAGGGAGAATGATAGAATAGAACCTGTTTTTGAAACAACAAAACCTATACTTTAAGGCGAAATTAGCTCATCATGTAGCCAAACGTATGTGTGAATGTATTGGACGAGTGCCGTCCTGTGAATGTTATGTATTAATGAACTGCAAATAGGGCACATTTGTATTGTATTAATGGAATTCTGTAAATAATGCAGAGACTATTTGGTTGTGCAGGACATAATGCAACCCGACACATACTAATTCAAAGTATCTGTTTATCTCTCTGTTTGACTGTTTGATTCCTAGCGATAACAGAAGTTTCTTACCAGTACAGGTTTGCTGCAACATTTCTGTTAACTTTAGTAACCGGAATGCTTTGGCACTTGCATAGAAGTTACACGACCAATTTAAAATTGTTGCATCATCTAGAACCATTCGATCGAATCCGTACAAATTAAAATATATTGAAAATTATACTTCTTGAGAAGTTGACTTTAGATTCTCCCTTGCCTTTTTCGTTATTTGCCTCGTATTTTTTTATAATTGATTCATTTCCAATTCGGTGTGGCTTGATATATTGCTCTACCTATTTATGTTTATGTTACCGATATTATCTGAAATTGTATGTATTAGTTATATATTTTATTCATGTTAATGTATTGAGAACAAAGGTTAAAACTTAATTCAAGCAAACAAGATTACTTCAGTATGTTATAGCCAATTATTGTTTGACTATTATTTTCTTGTTATAATAATACCATAAAAAGAAACAACTAAAAAACCCGTTTCATTTAAATTTATTTCAAAAATAAAATAATAGTTACAGTTATTATATTTTAGCGAGTTTATTTGTTCGTAAGTCTTGTCTTAATTCGACCTTAAAACTGGACATGAACGGCAACCAAAGTAGAAAGCGATGGACATGCTACTGCTAGATGAAGGCTAGAATGCATTTAAAGCAAACGTTTAACCGACACTGTACAGATATACACAAAAAGTTACCCACCCAATACACCTTTTTTTGCTATAGCTGGTCGTACTTATAGTGACGATTACTCTGTTGCAAGACATTCGTCACGACAGCACGAATCAAATGTTAAGTATATATTGTTATTAGCCATTTGTGTGCCAGTAATAATCATGTTTTATAAGCGCTAAAGTTTTAACATGAATGAATATGTTTTACATATTAATTACAGTAAATAAATTGGAAAATGTGTTAATTGGTTTGGGATTTCTAAGTATATTAGGTTTTACATTAAAACCGTTAAGAATAATGCAAGGAAAATGAGGTATCAACACTTATTAACAGAGATGCACTTTTGTAGAAAACCGCTGCTCTAAAAAATATTAGGCAACTAAATAATTATAAACACGAAGAAGAAAATGTAAAAATATTCGATGATGAATTGTTTACATGCTGTTCACATCCTTTTAAGGGTATAAAATAATCATTTACATGATAATGTATTTCTTATAACAGTAAGCTTAATTGCGCAAGTCATGAAATAATAAATGTAGTTCTAGATTTTGGTTCATTGTAAGCCGCAATTATCTCTTTATTTGGACGAGTGTGAACAAGGTAGCTAAACAATCAGCACATTCTGTAGGATATTGACAAAAACATACCACTTTGCCTTCCTTTATAACACATATCAATTGACACCTAAACGAAATAAATGTTTATTACCATGTGTTAACAACAAACATGCATTCGTTTACTATCTGAATAATCCGAAACACATTATACTGGATTAGTCATGTATTTGTTTTATTTTGGCATCTGTGCATCTAATTCAAGACTTATAAGTAAACATTAACAGAAAGATTCTTATTGGTCATCATTTAGGATACAATCGTTTAAATGTTTACATCTTATCGATTTCGAAAGAGCTAACATATTACGTTTAGTTAAATTACTGAGATGGGTTTAGTCAATTGTTAGTTCTCGTTCAATAATATCATGAATACCAAGTTCATGAAAACCCAATATGGTTCTTCTGCAAAAAAAACGTTGTTATTTATTTTACTAAATGTTATAAGGATATTGCTACTAGACTGATCGCATTAATTACTTGATAACGTCCATTATGGCCTGACATAAGTACAGTGATTAATATGCTCTTCACCACGGTCCTGGTCGCATATGTCGACAGATTGGCGATACAGTTACGTCAATTTTCAGGTCTGTATATTATCCCAGAAAGAAAGGTCAAAGCAGTACGCAGAAGACGTCAGACAGGTGGTTTACAGCTGAAGTATAACTAGTTTATTGCTGTCGACGCATGTCCGACAACTATGTAATGAAAGGCTTCACACATTTACATACTATTAATAATGCTCTTAACGGTTGACAAAAAGCGTCAAATACTTTATCACAGAAACTATTACAGGCCAACTCACACTAACATAGTTATAAACATGTAAAAAATAAATGTATTAAAGCGCTACAATCGATATTCTTATGTACACGAAAAAAGTAGTACGGCTAATGAGTGTATACGTGCTTTAGATCGCTAACGGAAAAAAGTTATTCCGATATGTTAATATGTGGCAATTTGTTTTCCATTGAATGTCTTTGCTCAGCTACATAAATGTGTATGTGTATGCAGGTTACAATCATTCTAGAACCATTTTATGCCGGTTTATGATTTAGCATCTCTTCATATGCAGCATCTTTGAGATAAAATGCATCGATTCCAATCATAATTATAAGTGTTTATAGAAGTTTCTTGGATAAATAATAACTGCAAACGAATACTTCCACTTATAATTGAAGAGATATAATAATCGACTCAATTGTTTTATCTCCATGTTTCATCTTGTGCGTATCTTTAAGGTTTCTCAAATAATGGCGACGTATATCGTTATATTCGTTCATTGGCCAACGTCTCTTGTTATCAATCAATGTTTAGGTTAAGCGCTTGAACCGAAATTTCAGGAGAAAAACAAACTGTTAAACAGCCATTTATTGAAACCTGTTGATCTTATCGATATTAAAAGTAAAGTATCATTTAATGTGGCACATGCGCTTATATAATTATGAAACTTTGTCATCGTTAATATAAATGTATTGATCGTAAAGTACATGCGATATACTTGATACTATATACAAGCGATAAGAGAACGAATGACATATATTTGCATCAGCGAAAATTATTGTACACGCAATAAGTGCAGTTTATTTGAAGGTCTCCGAATTCCGCTTTACCCGTGGATTGAGTCTGGAACCTCAATCAGCCTATTATCAAGTCTCTGAACTTCGAAACACCCGTGTAGGGTATTTAATAAACCTATACGTTCTTACAACTTGAGGCGAACATTAAAATGTTTTAGCGCTTTAAATATATATGGAATACGAATTAGTAGCTCCCAGATAACTCTATATCACGAGTATGCATGAAATATCTGGAATGGTTCTTCAGTATACAAATGATTGCATATACATCCGACGAATTCGATTTTTTATAAGTCATTTACTTTCATAATTTCCGTTATTATAACTATTATGTACATTCATTTTATGTAAAATTCCCTTGTCACAAGAGATCAAAATTCTCACAAAAACACAGAAATTCAGAAAAAGCAGATTACCATTGACTAACATTAATGTTTTACATTTTGACATACATAGATAGTACATCTAACAATGAAAGCAATACGCCTGAAGATTGTGGAATATTCTTTAATAACTACACATTTTCGTCCGAAATAAATTCCAATCCAATACGAGTGATCACTATCGCAATATTTGCACACAAAAAAGAAGGTACTGTTATATGATTTCTTTTCCGTTAAGCATGAAAATGGGTATGCATTCCTGTAAATATATTGAAATAACAGCTGTGATCAATATCTGCTCTACTTTTTCTAACTATAATAAACTTGCATTTTAAACTTCCCATTATTGTGAACAAGATGCTTCATTTACATTTAGTAAATAAAGGTCGAAATAAGGTTTGTTTTGTTGTTATTGCGCGTTAATGCATTCAAAGTGATAATTGAACTTCAAAAGGGACCAGCACGATTTCGTCTGCAAAGTGCGATTCTTGATAACTTTGTATGTACGATGTTTAAAATAAATCACTTAATATTGTACCCTTAGTGATGCATTACACAAACTTAAACTTTTTTACTCCACGACACTACAACCATTTTATTAAAAACATGAGTATTAAAAGTATATCGCCGACATATTTTTGAACTCATGATGTGACACTAGCATAATACTAAGTACGAAAAGCTGAGATGACCTCAACGTGCGCGATAATAATAATAGGCACACTCGTTAAAACATAGTTATCAGAGTGCGCGACTTGTTCCAGACAGTGGATATAACTGTTCAGCAAATCAAGCTCTTGTCCTAACCAGTGTCGATTTCGAAGACTTAATAACTTAATCAGATGTTTCTGCTAATGAATATAATAATTCTGTTCATAGCACACAACAATAAAAATCGTTTATAAAATTTAGTACAATACTATATGTATTTGTAATGTCTTAAGTTTTATGTCAACAACTTATTTCAATAACCATTTAATTGCAATGCCCAGTCGTTATAGTTTACATCGTTTATACGTTGTGGTTAATTGACTTTCCCTGAAACTGTAATATATGCGCTATAACACATTCAAATTCCGGCTGCAAGTAATTATCGCATGCAAATCGAGCTCTCAATCCCATCATAAGAAGCTCAATATAAACTCCATCCAGTTTGATAGTATTCGTTTCCTTTTTACGAAACTGACTACAATTTACTACTTTATAATGCGTACTCTGTCCGAACTTATAACAATATATCATTATCATTCTGGCAGTAAATCATTTAAACAATCATATTATTTGCAAACACGTGTCTCTTTGTTGAAAGCACTTCTTTAATTGCCGCGAATATAGATTAAACATAGCTTTTTAATTATAACAACACGCATTAAACTTATGCAAACGAATGCTAAGTCATATAGTGTTCGTTATAGATATTTTTATTTAAAATACAATATTCAAACTTAGGTACCTTCTGTTGATTAAATACAGATTCATAAATCAGTTACGATATACGATATGTGCACTAAATTCGTTGTATTTGTTACGGAGAATGGCGGTATTTAATGGATTATGATTGAGTCCTTTCACCTAGTATAGTGTTAAAGTGATGTGTAGTAGAGCGATGATAATGTTGAACAATTTAATACTCAGTGTACATTAAATCTAGTTTAAAATTGTACCACCTAACTATTGCAATCAAGTTAATCGCATTTCAATACAAAATTCTCTCAAATATATATATAATATATATATATATATATATATATATATATATATATATATATATATATATATATATATATATATATATATACATAATCGAATGTTTGTCTGTTGGTTGGTACTGACGTAATGCGATCCGCGGTTTAAAACTAGGTATCGGTTAATATAAGATAATATCGCTACAAATAGTATTTATTTCATGCTTTCCGGTGGTTTATAGAGAAATATCAGTGATTTAAAAATGATAATTTCACTGTTTCTAACAGTGAAAATTAACAGTGAAAATGATCGATAATGTTCACTGTTTTCATTAAATGACGTCAATTTGTTGACGAAACGACGTCATTTTCCCAGCGAAATTATATAGTTAAACTCTTTAACAATGTATATAAACTGTGAAAAGATCATACAATAAAAAGGTAATTCGTTGTATTCGGTGGAATATCGATTTTAATTCACTCGTGATCATAGAAAATATATATCCTCTATGTATCTCTGGTACGTCACTCTCCTCATTCAGAACTTAAATATTAATTCATACACCTCTATATTTCGACAATACGTTATTATATTTTCACATATGTGCAACATATTTTATTAAAAGCCAAAAACATTATTTTGGATAAATCGGTTTAAATATTGTTACATGTTAGCATTGCAAATAGCCCATTCACCTGTGAGAACATACCAATAGTCAATATGTTTAACCGAAGCCAACAAACATCGTTAAGACTACATAGGTTTTTTCTGTTCATGATACCTGGTAAGGTAGATTAACCATCAGTACATTAATTGTATATGCGAACCATGATATTGTCATGTATCAAACTGAACCCAATTGCGAACTTTTCATACTGTGGTCTACACGTCTGCTTTGTGTCATTTGCATCTCGATTTCCTAACCACAATGCGGACATTAGTAGTCTTTGGAGAAAAACACCGTTTGAAATTAACGTTAAAGTGTATATTTTATTACATAAATATCTATCCGGTCACAATTCAGTTTTCAATGGGCTGCAAAGTGTATGTTCCTCATTAATTTAGCATGTAATTTAAAGTAAATATACTTAAAAACTATAGCTTTGTGTATTAATTCATCAGATAAATTTCCGCGTTGAAATGATTGAAAGTGGTACACATCTTTACCATAATGTTTTTATTAAGCGACGATACACATACTTTAATATAGCAAGCCTTATGACAAGGACATGCGTTACACAACAAAACGTAGTGATATTTAAGCTTCACGACCAAGGAAAGAAAGTGGTAAGGCCATATTTGAAAAATCGGTGACACACATTGATGCTTATAAAATGTTAGTGCATATCGCGTATCTCGAAAAATATACCTGCACTTAGAAATATAAGGTCAGTTAACCCATATGTATAACTATAAGTTTATCGAAATAGTGCATAGATATTTACGAACACTTTAAACAAATAAAACATCTCATACAAATTGATAAATTAATGAATAAATACTTGACGAATGAATGCATGCAAAGACAGATGAATAAATAAAGAAGTTAAAGACTCAAGAATTTCAACATATTACATAATGAAATAAACTATTATCATTGGATGAAACTAGGTACAAATGTTGGTCTAAAAAAAATCATTCTAAAAATTCTATTTTACACTAAAACGTGTCTATGAAAACATACAGTTGTTTTTCATTAGAGAAACACACAACTCAATATTTAAGAGAGGGAGAGTGAAACATCACACAGACAAAAGCACATGAACAAAATAGCATAATACATCAACTTAGTTAATTAACGAACGGTATTAAGTCTGATGAGTGGCAATTTAGGCGAATGTTGTACAAATAGATATACGTAAAATATATCCATGGTTAAATCACAGACTTCAGCTTTTACACACATTTTGGCACACGTATTAAAATATATTTGATGAATTATCACAGGCAATTTAACATATATAATCAAAAAATAATAATAAATTAATGTATATAAAATAAATAAATACAATAAGCATCCGATGTTGGGATACATCCGAATTTTCTCAGCACTACATAATTCGATAAACCCCAACATAAGTGTCTAGAATAATGTAAACCACTAACCACTATTCTGACAAAGTGATTTCACTTTCATCAGAGTAAATTTCATCCAGCGTGGTACGTTATGTAATTAATAACTGCTTAACAATGTAAACATATGCGATGCCCAATTTTATTCAGTAGTCCTGTTTTGCGTCGCAATGTCAATCTTTATCGATATTCAATTCGTTTCTTTTTCAAAGTGGGAAATGTATCCATCATCTACAACAAACTCATGACATTAATCAACACGGTTTTTAATCAAGCAATTTGTACAATGCTAATGATGCACATTAGCATGTAACGTTTATTTATCAAGTGTGCACAATCAATAAATTCATCTGCATTTGCAAAAATAAAAAATAAACAAATGTCAAATTTAACGTGAAAATATTTGCTTCTGCCTTTCAACAGGAAAACAAATGTACTTCGACAATAAACCTACATCACGAGATATTGTATACATAAACGCTTACTATTTTTGTCGAATATTTCATTGACCCACTTGTCGAGCATATGATCTCGTCTCTCACATATGTCTAAGATAAACTGGATCTTCATATCGTCTGAAATGAGACAAGAGACATCCAAATGAACCAACGCGTACAGACAAGATACATCCGAATGAACCAAAGCGCTTAATAATTAATACATAAAACGATAACTATTCAGCAAGAGTAATTCTGACATGAATTTATTTTTCAATAATTAGTGGATTATCCACTCCTATAAGTAACATAAACTGCATTGCTACACGAAGTAACGACCAATGTTAAACATTTACGTTATAGTGAACTTTGATAATTGATTTTGTATTCATCCTTATGATTGGATATGTCTCCAAACTAACGGATCTAAACAATATGTTTCAACACAATAACATTTATTTGTTCGATTTGTTTTGTGTTGAAACAATGACACACCAAAATACACGTTTAAGAATACATAGTACACGCAAAAAAACCACACCATTGTATTTAACGAATAATTCTATAAGTATAAATAGTATCGGATACCTGAAATGTTGACAAAGTGTTGCTCTAAAGCTCTGTAGAATTTAATCTTTCCGTGAATGTGGTTACAGAGACCATGCCGAGCAAAATGATGAACAGTCCTGTGAAGTGTGTTAGATTTGATTATATGAAGTTTATATAATACGAAGCTGTATATGAATATTAAATACAACTTCTTATATTAACAATGTTTACATAATGAGATGTTTAAATACATTCCTGACTATTACAATAAAGTTAATATTGAACGATTATTGCAATCATTATATACATAAAATAATTCATTTGATGAAATATAAATATGTGTTCGCAATATGTGTATGTTTAGGTATGCTACAAGATCAAAATGTTTCATAATTTGAAAACAGAACTTACGGGTTAGCATGATACATTAAGTCCACGTTAATATCCTTTTTAGAATCGTCATGCTCTACTTTAATATCATTATCCTGGTATATGTGCACAGCCATTCCTTGAACATCAAATGTTTTTAACAACAGAATCCATGTTCCACACAAATACAGCACAGCTCCTATGGTTGATGTTGGCATGATTATATCGACTGTTGATATGTTTCACTTTAACGGTCTTATATGTTTTCTGAAATATACAAGTATAAATATTGCATTATTAATATAGACAGGTAATTGTCAAAAATAATACATAAAATATATACTTTAAAAAAACGTGATTAAAACATAAAAATGTATATTCCGTTTAAAGATGATGGTTAATAAATAAGTTACCTTTTATTTTATGTTCACATCAAATGTAATAATAGCCAATAAGAATTTAAAATAAATTAGACACGTACAAAAACTAAAAGCTTAAATATGTTTAGATTGAAGATGTATTCCGATTCATTTGTGTTTATAATATTGAAAATATTTCCATAATTTATTTATAACTGATCCCTTACTTTTCTCCCCAAAATGTTTATATTGAAGTTTAAAAAATTCCTGAATAAAAAACGTTTTTATCACACGCAAATGTACACACAGATAAACAAAATATTAATTAGTAACTATTATGTTATTAATACGTATTTGTTAAGCATTTAAACGCATTGATTCACCTGAAACACACATTAATGTTTTTAATACACGCGGCATACTACGTAAATACATACCTGAATAAATACAACTTTATTTAACCTTGAGAGTTACGTTTTAAACTCCGCTGTATTTCAGTTCATATCTTATATTTATGCTAACTAGTTTCACGTAACAACTTGTTGCATTTGAAATTGCGACTGAAGAGTGAAGAGCGTATTGCTATCGAAACAGATATATACTTACCTCCAAAACCACGTAATCCATTAGGAAGCTATGATTGGTGTGGATGTGAATGAGTGGGCATACGATGAGAAATTCCCACTACAATAAGCCATTCATGATTGTGACAATCACATAGTTTAATGATACATCACCGACTATGACCTTGGCGAATACACTTTTCGCATGTTTTTTTTAAACGACTTCCATACTATTCGAGTAACCTCGTACTATTACTTCGTTGCCTTTTAGCGACTTAATACAAACTGTGAGCATACGATACTATGATACGATTTCCTCTAAATGCTCAATTATATAAAATTTGATTTTTTTCAAACAGTGAAAAAATATCTAAACATGTACATCTCTGGGCATTAACTATTGATAAATGGTCACGCTTTTTAAAAACGTATGCTATTTTATACAAATAAAGCAAGTATGATGTCGTATGCTTTGGTTTAAAAGTCTCAAGCGTTTAGCTTGTTTTTTTTAAATCTAAATTGTATGATGAGTTCCATCAGTGTAATCATTATTGCATTAAATCATATGAACACACAAGGGTTCAAGAAAACTATTTATTTTATTTTGATTTAATGTTTCACTCCAAGGCATGAATTTAACATTTCATAAAGTACTTTATACACAAGTAGCTATTAATATATATATTTATAATTCGTTTGAGGATAATAAGTTATACGAAGTTGTTGGAATATCCCTGTCATTTGTGAGCTATTTCATTAGTGTTGAAATTTATTTCAATGTCATGTAACAATAACGAATTACTTGTAAGGTGTTGGCCATACCATCTTTTAAAATGATGCATATGTATCCCTCAATATGAACTTAAATTGTTGATGATCTCACATATAAATACCGTTTGCTTTCATAAAATACAGCATGGACGTACTGTTGATATATATGTTGAATATTTATCACGGGCATAGATTACGTTGCACACTGATTTGTATATGTTGGTACAATTATACAATGATGACATGCATTGTTGCAGCCACGCGTAATTGTATTGTCTAATGTAGCTAGCAATGCTGAACCACTTGTATGATTAATAAACCGAAATCCAATAATGCAATACGCTATATAGATTTAAGATACGTATACGATTTTGTAAACAGACAATACTTAAGAAATGTATTCAAAAAATATTAATATACATTTGTACATATTCAAACAAGTCATCAACAAGCGACTAGAAGTATTGGTTGTGCTTATTTAATGACTGTTACGATTAGTATTGATGATGAATGATTGGTGATTTTTCCGCCGTTGCAACTTGAGCTCTGGCATTACACTGAAATTACAATTAATCTAAATTTTCTAGACATCTCGTCTGGTACCATAAAATATAGCCAGTGTATGCACAGCTACTGCATTCACTATCCTGTCTAGCAATCCCACGACATTGTGCTACATGAAATACACGTGCTTAAAGTCATACAACGGCATAAAGAAAAAGAAATGTGAAGACCGCGTGAATGATTGTTGCATGGATAATTGCAGCTTTTGGTAAATCAATATCAATACTGATTTTTTATCATGTCATTGTCCTGATGCTAATTCTAGGAATGTGCATTCATTTTAAGGCAATTATGCAGTAAAAACGACACAAATATGTGAATCACTACACACAGCCCTCACTTAATCATCCACGTAACTACTATAATGTTTTATTTCGTGACCATCTGATAAGCCTTGAAAAGTATGTTGTTTTGAAGAAAGATGTTAATTAAAGACGTTGGAGATATAAGCAATGCCCTTATTTGCAACAAATTTAAGTAATTAATAAGTGAACGTTGTTTGGTACATTACACGTGGTAAACTAATGTTTTGTGTTATGCTCCTACATATGTATTCGAAAGTTTTATAATTGCCTCATAGTTAGATTCGTAAATAATTTTAAAATACTTGAATCAACATATTTCCACACAGTAAACCTAATTTACATATTTCAATTTGACAAAAGACGCAACATGTATCGATATACGTAACTCGATAATGTGCACACACTGTCAACAATCATTATTTTTGTCGTTGCCTCATGTGTAATATGAAAATTTATTATAACACCGACAACGGTATGTAGTAAATAATTCAAAACAAAACTAATGTACTTTTCGTTCATATTGTACGCTAAGGAGGGTCTGGTTTTCCTCATCCACATCCGGCGTAGTTCGGGGAGGCGCCATGATAAACAGATACATCTAACATTACATAAATGGGACTATTGTTACGTATACAATGCTGAGGTTCCACACGTAATACAACCCGTCGAATCATACTTTTTCAAAGTGTGTTGTTTATCTGTGCGATCATCTCTTTAAAGAGGCCTTTTTCACGTTTTGATAAATTACCACAATTTTAAACCATTGTTTCCGATTCGCAAAGTTTCGTTGTAGCTATGATATTTTTAAGGAAACAGTTATACTGAACATTTAACTTGCTCTAAAATATACATTATATGCATCTTTTGACGATTTAAAAACCTGAAAATTATAAAGCGTTGTAACGCAAAACGACTGATAAATTTGGAGTGTTCTCTTGTTGTTGTTATTTTTTGTGACACTACGAGGATTGATTATATAATGTAAACAAATAATTCATTCAGTGTATGAGCACGGATGGCCAAGAGGTCTAAGTGTTAGACTTTTACTCAAGGGGTGAGTGGTTCAAGCCCAGTTGACGGTTACTTTTTTCTTTCTATAATTTTGTTCTAGTTTTTTACTGCAGCTTTTAAGATTAAATGTTTACATTTATCAATATAAATCATTTAATGGCAAACGTCCATATCTGCCAAAATCTGTGATTAGGCCTGTTTAAGGAATAACATGCCCTGCTCCGTATCAAAGTGGGCATCGTATTTTTTATGTTATGCATATTAACCATTGTTAAGACAGGTTATGCCAATACAAACTATTAAAGAAAAATGTGTAAAACTAACAAACATATTACTTTACTTCCTGTAAAATGTTGCTACTTCATAGTGCTTGAAAAGAGCTTATTGTCTGAATGCTTTAACTGCTCAGTAAGCACGAATAGCACAATAGATAAAATACTAAATGCAGTGAGTTTAGTGGTTATTTAATTGCATTCGGTAAGGCATGTATACCCATTTTTATATTCCCGACCTCAAATATGATACGTGTTGTATGAGTGTTGTGAAATTGGACCTTATTCTTGTTACAATAGGTCGACTTTAAAGTGTTGCATGCTCGCTTTTAACGCCATAGTGTCATTACTGCGGTCAAGTCATGGTAATAGCACCGGCAGGTAAAAGAATTCCTACAGTGTTAAAACGCCACTTTTGGCACATTTTTTGCAGTCAGAGTGCGCATATTTTTTAAAACACTTGACTTGATAAATTGCTTTATGATGGTAAAATCTGTGCAATTGATATTTTGTCATGTAAGCAATAGTTGTGTGCAAGCAGTTCACATCTGCTGTCTAATGTAGCTGATAGTTATTCTGATAAATATTGTGGAATTGATTTGTGAAATCGGGTGTGTTATTTTTTAATGTGTGTATGTAATTACAAAAAAATGATGTGCAAAAATGCATGCTCAAACGCGCACGTGTGTTCTCAATTTCAGACATGTAGTTGACAATAATGTCTACACCTTACCAAGTTTCTACTTTTGATTCGATAGTATTTCACAAAAGTAAGTCATATCAATACTTTAAAAATCAAGTTATGAAGTTGCAAGCAAGTATAAGTGATTATGTATCTTTCACCAGTTTAGTGTTGGTACAATTACCCGATATTTACTTTATTTTACAGTATAATACGTCTCACATGAACAGCATCTCTCAATATCAGCAATGGCTGATCAAAAGTTGGCCCTAGTACGTCAGGTTTTATACGGATACTAAATAGTGTATGCCTCTTTATATTTAGAAATTTTCGCAAACTTTGGCAAACACTTTTCTACACACATGTTTGACAATTCGATACAACATTTATTATCTAATATATTATGATGTAAATGAACATACTTCAATGAATGTCGCATAAATACAACCTATTTTATAAATGCGCACACAGTATACAGTAGAAACATTAACCAGTATTATTCACAACCTGTGTAGGTGCCTTTGATAACGATACATATTTTACAGCTCGAAAATCCACCTTTTTATGTGTCAAATTGAACTGCATTTAGGAAATGATGACACTCATTATTTATAAAAACGCGTTATATTAAACTATGTGAAAGTGTATGAACTAGTTTTTACTTGAATTTTGAAGATACGATTTGTAGAATGTCAATAGAGTGGCTGCTTTTTCATAAATCATGAAGCTGAGATTATTTGGACATTTAATAATATTATCAATATATAACATATTATTTCGCAGACAAATGTGTCGTATACACAGCTCAAAATTAAATTGATTTAAAAATACTTTTATAGTTACACGAACACTTGTGTTATCAATTATGGGTACCACTGTAAAGAAATAGTTGGGGACAAGTAAGTGGGGGCACTTGTTAAATTGACAATATATTCGTTCGTTATTGATGGATAAACCTGTATAGTCCACCGCAGTATTTACCAGCGCATGCGCACACCTCTTGATGAGCCAGAGCCTGTTCACTTGTCAGTTAACAACTATTTCATGCACGGTTGTCCGAAAGAGTAGATTTAAATATGCATTTTACATTCAAGCACTCCCGATGCAAGAATGATAATAAGGCGCATCGATATTATAAATTGTATGCAGTCTAAATTGTGAAATTTTGCATTAACTATGTGCGTTTTTGCACACATACTGCGGTCGATCACACATCCACACACGTTGGTAGGTAATTCACCTGGAAATTGAATGTTTTCAAACCACAGCTAACAGGTGATGCTAAGACGCTTGGTTAATTATTATTAACACGATTGCTATCAATTATTGGTAATTATGATTAAAATGATCGATACTGTTTGGTATCATAATGCGTCCGTGAATGAGTTCAACGGTATTTCGCTGCAAGCAGTTACGCACGCGTATCAACTATAAAAACATTTGACCTCAAATATGAAGCGTATGTTGAAGGTTTACCCCTAAAAATCTAACATTGTTAACCAGAGAGTGTCGCATGTTTGAATTCAACGGCGCGATTCATGAGTGCGTTCAGGTCATGGTTACATCCCCGGTAGATACAGGAATTGCCAAAATGCTAATCGTGTTGCGTGACAAGTACGAATTTACTGTGTTAGCTATTTTGGTACGTTGCTTTGTATTATTCATATTTTCATTTTTTTCTTTACATATCGATTTACAGTAAGTTAATCCTTATGTTTGTATATTTAGTTATTCCAGTAATAGGTTTGTCAAGTCGTTTATTGCTACTTTGAACAATCACTGTCGACGCGCAAGTTAAGATTGTCTATAATTCAAGTGTGTAGATGTATTAATACACACACATAGTGTACCAATTAGTAGAAGACCGTATGAAAAATAATTGCAGATTATGCGCATATAGTTTATTGTTTTGTCTATACAAAAAATACAAAAAACTATAATTAAGTCCGAATGGATTGTATCTCACTGTATAGATGTTTATCTATGATTATCAAAAAATAGTTTGTTTTAGATACCCCCCCCCCCCCTCCCCGATGCAGCATAAACATCATTCCGTTCAACGGTTGGAGTATTCAATATATGTTGTTTTTCTCTAAATTCGTTTCTCTATAAATGAAGGTTTTTATTAATTTTCAAACTTACTACAAATGTGTCAATCACATTGGTTTGTTTTTTTTGTTCATAGCATGCAAGTGTTCATTAGTATCATGTATCATTATCACGATTTATTTCTTGTTTATGTAAAGGCGTTTAACACAAACGTTTTACTACGGATTGGTTGACTCAAATGCAGTGTCCAAAAAAAAATCATCTTCAGATGTGTGTTTGTAGACGTTGTACGTCAAAGAAAGTTTCATTAGTGGTTATCTATATGAATGTCAACGCGGTGAGTGCAATGTGCAATTACGTTACACCTGCTCGCTAGACGTAACTTTAAAGTGCAAATCTTATTTCTTAAAACAATTATTGAAATACTAAATGGCCTGGTCATTAGCAACGCATACGTCATTAATATTAGTGTTGTTGCAAAATACAAACCTAAACACCTTTAATACCAATGTAGACCAACACAGTCAAATCTGGATATTCAAAAAAGGAAACAAAACTGACCAACGCAAAGAACGTTTGTTAACAACGGATTGGTCTTGTCTTCATCATCAACAATATGGTAAAATTCCAAAGGAATGATACAAAAGCTGATAATAAAATTGATTGCCATTTAAAGCTCGGTTGCATACTTAAACATGCATTTTATAGATGATGATGTATGACGGTTTTCCTATATGTGTGTTAATTGATAATGAACAATGAACTTGGTGTGATGAAATGCTTCAAAAATGTAATACTCACTACTATTGCCATATGGTGCATTTCTTCTGAAGGGGTGAAGTTAATCGTGGTTTTTGAAGCATTTCCTCTTAAACAAATATATTTATGAAATATGCTCTGATTAAATAATTGTTTTTCCTCATTATTTATAAATACGTTCAGCAAGTTTCAGTTACATTAAAATATGAATACACATACTATCGTTTTCTTTCGAGTTATTCATATAGGTATATGAAATGACCTTATTAAACAAATCCACTTTTTTAAACATTTATTAATGAACCGTCATAAAAACAAATTAGTAAAAAATATATTCAAGAATTGCCAGTAAACAGCAGAAGCCGGTAAATCTTTTGTGTTTGAAAATCTTGTTATTTGGCTAATGTTCCGAAAGCAGATTATTTGAATCATGTTAATTGTGTAACATAACGCCATCAACGTAATATGATACCATGTCAGTAAACACCGATAAGATATTACAATTACCCGGTATAAGTTGTTCGCAATTGTGTCGTTTACAACCTAGTGATAATAATCTGTTTTACTACACATGTTCTTGACGAGTTTCTCATTCAATTACAAAATACAAATGTGAGCAGCTTTCAGAATGTAAACATGTTTCTGTGTAGGAAAGGCTGAACAATCCAAATACATTTGCCAGATATATTGGGAGCTCAATTAGATGCGTATATATTTCACCAGAGTAAAACGTGGACATTCAAGATACTCAGTAACATGGATCTAATAGTGATTTAATGCAACTTTATCTGTGATGAACAGTCATATTATTTTGACGAAAATTGTTATACGTGTAGGTGTTATCTTATTTTGTTTAACTGTTTTTCAATTGCGAGTTGTTTAATGAATTGATTGCGCGAAAGGTTTTGCTAAGTTATGTAAATCTATGATAGACTGAAAATATGAATTTTGAATCAGTCCCACCAAAACATTATTTTAACATAATACAAGTAATTGTATTACATTGAATACGAATTTACTAACACTAAACAACACCTTTATAATTCAAGAATCCATTTGATTTTCCTGCGAAATACTATAGCCGAATAATGCTAAATATATTCGTTGCGGAAAAATACTTTCAATGTGTACTATGTTTTCTGTAAATTGGTATGATAAATCGAAGTAAGAGTGTTTACTCACACAGGCGACGTTTGAATATATTTCTTATCCATATGACTAACTATTATTAGATATCTTAAAATAATATAACCCCGTAAACATTATCAGGTAAGTATTAAAGGTCACATTCTTCTTGTATTATACGCTATAGGAAATTAATAAAAGATTTAATTAGAAAATCATTACGATGCTGATGATAATTAAACAACGGTTACAACACACGCATGTTATCTTTGTATTTTAATTGTTTTTCATTATATGTTTTGTTATTTTGCTTAAGCACTCAAACAGTTTGGATAAAACATTAATCTAAAATTAAAATGATCTGGTAACACATTGACTACCGGTGTTTAGATAGGAAACGCTTGCATACGGTTACAATGATTAAACAGGGTAAATAATTAAGTTTATCTATTATATAATGGATACACAATGCGTTTGAAACGTTAAGTAAAACGTTACAGTTTTAATGATGATTGTTTGAGCATTCCGAGGTATATGTAATAGTGTTTAATAGTATGGGTAAAAACCTATGTATGTGTGACTATGTCTCCGCATAATCGTGAGGATAGACACAACTGGCTGTTTGACAATTGCGGACGTTCAATAGAGATTGTATCACATATTAATGAATAATTTGTATTATGAGTAAAGTATTTAGTAACGAGGCTAGACCATTACTTATTTGTAAAACAGTTAAGGCATGCGTTTTATTTTGCAAATCGTATTTACTATTCACCTGATGACAAGAACGCTTCACCTTACAATTAAATCATTTTTTTTAATGAGGAGAACTCCATTAATCTCAACTATTAAAATATTAACATGTGTAATATAATAAGTAATTTGGCATTTTATCCTCTAGCTAAGTTTATTACTGTAATGTATTATCAAAGTTTTAGTGGTAACTCCAACGATTTTATAATTACAACCGCGTTGTAGAACATCGCTGTACATGTCTGAGTATAATTAGGGACAAATACTTCAATAACTTAATACTATTTTGTCTATTAAATTTAAAAAACGTGTTAGGTAGTTTTTATTTGCACTAGGGCCATGTTTTTAAAGTTAGAAGTATTGTATGGTGTCTAATAATGCTTTACACGTATGCATGTAACAAACTGTATTCAGTATTTTACAATACCTTCAAGCCGAAACTAATATTCTGATGGAAAGTTAATAAAAGGACATGATTTCAGAAAGGCATTATGATACATACATATTTATTATTGCCCATTGAATTTCATTTGAAACAAGTTGCATTGTGCCAAGACAACACAAGACAGAACAAACACCGTATGGAAAAAAAATCACTTAAACCAAAATACAGCATTGTCCGAAATCTTTTATTTATGGCAAATAACCAAAACATATATAATACAAGATTATACAAACGATACTACATTAAACTTTGAACACGCATTTGAGTTGACACCGGTTTAATGGTACGCCATAACGTACACTTAGCCCAGCAAATCACTCGAAAATGAATGTACTCAATTTACAACACATAGATACAAATAAAACCAATTAAACAGCAAACGTGATAAAAACCAGGAACTTGTCCACAATGCTTTGAATCTGGCATGTGTAATTATTTTTGTATCTGATAGGGTAATCCTTTTATAATATCGAGTTGCCGACTGATTTCCATGACAATAACTAGCTTGAGTCATTAAAGTGTTACAGCTGAATTCCGAGTGAAAATCATGCTTTTATTAAAAATGGACTCACTTTAAATCCCATACCACATAAATGACAAATTTAATATCCTGTACCTGTCCGTATATAAATAGATGGGACTTTAATAAAGCGTGGTACGTAATTTAGTATACATATATAGATGCATACTATGCACTTCTAAAATGTGTTTTTATTATTATTGCACAATAAATTACAAAATGTTAATAGTTCATTATTTTGTTCACTTTATTGGAACGGTGGTTTTCAGTCATACATGAGTAACTTGTGTGGCTTACCATAATAAATTGTGGTGTCTTTAGTTTAACCGACATGTCGCAGTCCCGTCAAACGAAAGTATTGTACAGCCTTCGTATAACATTGTTGTTAACATACTCTACATTAGTTTATGTTAATACGATAGATCGTACTAAACCTTGCGTTTGACTATAGCTAAGAAAATATTAAAGATGTAATTAATAATATTCATGAATCAACATAACAACTGTTTACAAACACGTACATGTTAAATACCAAATACACTGGGAAGCGAGTACAATAAAGTGATAAACTTGAACGAATGCACAGGTTTTGCACAATATTGGACAAGACAATATGCCATCTGTGTGCGAGTGTTGTAAAATTAATTATATGTTAAAGTACCTATTTATTATAGTGTATGTCCTTAATATAAGTTATGCTAAACAGCGTCTTTTTCGTTTAAGAGCGTAAGCGCTCTGGTCATTTATTGAAAAGTTGCGTATAAGCTTTTTTCCAGAAATAACATCTCACTGATTATTTATGCAGATATGTGAGCATGTTTTACATTTTAGACTTATACAAGAACAACAATTCATCAGATTTTAAAATATGTAAATATAAATATAGTTTCATATAGTTTTATATTGTATCGCTTTAACATCAGCAAATCGTTCGTAGGAGACTCGGGCACTTTCAGTTAAACAAGTAGTGTCCGCTACGGAATATATTGTACGCACGCGCGTTCAAAAATGTTTAAATATTGAACGGTCACTCGGTAAAAATAACGACAGCTGATTTGGGGATAGTATTTACTTGAGTTATTTCCGTGAGTGTCAAGTAAGTTTCAGGCAATATAAGCAAGGAACAACAAAGGGTTAAACTGGCATAATTTATTTGCAATTCAACACATGAAAAAAGAACGTTTTTATCCTATCGTTATACGCGTGATATCGCAACGATGGTTAGTTCAACAATACACTGCTATGAACAATAGTATTTGCTGTATTAAGGATTTACATACACGATGTACATAAGCGACAATTTTGAGATAACGTGTTTTGAAAATTGATACACATGTAATTATGGCTGCACCTAATTTATTTATATTATTATGCTAGAGTTTGTCATTTTCTATTTGTGTTAATGGATTTGAATTAATATACTTTGAGTTTACCATCATATATATATTCCGTCAAACTGGGAGATATAACTTTGAATAAAAACATGACATATGTAAGTCGTTAGCTATTGGAAATTATCTGTAGAAAAAATACGCGTTAAATGTGGGCTTGGTTTGTTTCAATGTGTAATAAAATACACGAGTTATTTGATGTTATATGATACATTTCACATATATTTGATTTTCTAAAACCTTTAGTACACATTATAGGATAAATGCTGAGTCTGTGGTTTAACAATATCATAATGTATATGTGTAGTATTGTACATAGTTTGCATCTATCAATACATAAACAAGTAAACTCGTTGAAGTAATAAGTTATATTTTATTCACAAATATTATACGCTCGTGAAAAAAATAAATAATTTATATTCATCTACACACCATAAATGACAGTTTTCGATGTTGAATATGCGTGAGTAAATACTAGAAGATATTTGTTAAGAGCGACATGAAATGATGTGAATCTAACAAGTTTAACATAAGTTTCCAAATTAGCGAAATGCAATTAACTTCACTCGAACGAGTAAGGGATGTTTGTATCTGTTCTATTGTATTAAGAATGATAACTCCTTAAGGATCGATATTTCAAACAGGCATGTCCTGAATATTTTTCCACGCTTTCTCGATCTGATGCGTCGTTACTATAAGAAATCTGTCGATTTTTATTACAAGTTACGACAATTGTTCTAACCACTATGTTATGAGGTTAGTACAACGTCAAATGATTAGATAGAAAACACACAAACTCACAAATATGATCTACTAAAGCGTAGCTACACAAATCCATTTAACGTGGATTATAGTTACCATGCATATCCTTCAACAAATGATGGTAAAACGGAATTTGCAAACTTAATGAAATCTTTTAGTGGATATTTATCTGCTGTAAAATGTAATTTTGTAAAAGAAACCCGTAATTTGCCCGAGATGTAGGTAAGCACCAAATGCGGTCCTCTAACTGTAAAGAACGTCGCACCATAAAATTATACTCCTCGCTTCAAAGGCGAGAATTCTTATGAGCGTCTTTTAATTTCTTGTTTTGCATACACTTATTGTGTACATCATGCTATTATAGTAGTGAGCGTAGCATACAATTAGCAGTTATAACCCACTTATACTCCTAAACACGAAGTGGATTCGTTTTCACTCTTATCTAATGTACATAGGCTAGAAAAATAGATCTTGTCCAATAAATAAGCCACTGTGTCGCAATAGTAAAACTACGGATATATATGCTGTTCGTAATGTGCACAACCTAAGTTTAAAATAACAACAGAAATTGCATCATTTAACTTGTAAACTTTCTTTTCACAAACTATGCGAAATACACAACGATTTACATTTGATGTATATAAATTGATGATGAAATGATAAGATTAAACAAGGTTTATTGTATCTAAATATACTAGTTTGTATTACGATTCTATGTCATTTATCATGTAAATGAAACAAACGGATACATAAAGAATTTTAGTTCAAAGGTAGCCGCACTAACCACACGCTAGTAGAGGAATGGATATGTTTTCTAAACACATTGAACTTGCGCAATTGTAAGCTGTGTAAAAAACTATTATTTAAAAATAAGTAATGCATCATTCCCTTTTAGTATGAATCCTGTGTTTAACCGCGACTCCTAAAATTGTAGATAAATTATTATAGCATGACTGTGACTTTGTTGATTACGATTTGTTAATATTTTATAGATAACATGATTCATAACGCCCCATACAAATGTTACAGTAATGATGCAATAAAACTGGCGACGCAGTTTATTTTGCATTTGTTATTCGGCTATCGGAGACGATCATAATGTATTAAATCGTATAAATGCGGTTATCACATGCATTGTACTAGTTGAACGGGTATGTGGGCCAGACATGTTTATTGCCCGTCGCATTTTTCAGTCTCCTTTTATTTTTTAACACAATATAAAATATAAAAAAAATATTATCGTAAACATGATATAACAATTTCTCCATCGCACCGTTACGGAGGTTTCATATTCCGGTGCATCTTGTCTCATGCATTTAACTTTTACGTTATTAATGTTTCATTGCAGTTCAAAAGGGTCATATGTCAATACAAATACTTCCCCGTGCTTTCAAAAATCTATAATACATTTCACGTAAATGATATGTGTGTGCATGCATTTACAGGCCTGTATCACAATACTATACGCGCTGTGACGCAATAAATCTACCCTCGTTAAGCTGCAATATAACAGTTATATGGGCTTGTATACGTGCGACAACATTTATCAATCGACAATAAAATACACAGTCAACGCAAGTGTGTTCTAGTTGTGTGAGTATGTTATGAAACATTGATGAATAATGTAATAGTTTATTAGGGCAGCAAGGGCAATTGCGGTGCCCACATTATGTAGACGTGATCAGCCGCTTTGCAGTTATTGTTGTATAGTTGTATTAACATGTATCGTCCCAATATGATAATAGTACTTAGTATAATACTACGTATACACACTCTCATGGTCCGAATAACGTGATCTTCTGAAATATGTATCATTATTAAACGTTAGTATATATAATCCGATGATTAAAGGGAAACTATATACTCAATTAGCCTATGTGTCATTGTAAACATAATGTGACGTCACTACGTTATTGTCATCTATGCACGGTTGCGTAAGCTAACCTCCTTAATGTTCATATACAATATATATATATATATATATATATATATATATATATATATATATATATACATGTGTACTTTCTTAAATTGCCATATAAAGCCATTTTTAAACATGATATCGTTGAAAATGGACGAAAATTCAACGTTAGAAAATGTGTGTCTGTTTATACATACAATTGTATAATAAGCACGTACTTCGTTATGATGCAACTTCTTCTTTTACTTTTTTATACGTTTACACGCATATAATTTTGAGAGTTAAACGTTTGCGAATTTATCAAATATAAGTAGATATTCATTCTAAAATTGATCTTATTAAATAATAAACCAATAAACGGTATGGCGAATTGTTCACTTGTTTAGTGGGGGCATCTCATGCAAGTGGCGGTACAGAACGAAAATACTATTCCATATTTACAATCATAGAACGCGCATAAGTTTGCTGCGTTTTGACACCTAAAGACATGATATAATATGTTTATACTTCAGACGAACATAATACGCACAAGGATCATGAAACGCAATACCATAAAAAGGTGCATTTCAATGTAAGAAGGATACTGAAGCCCACGAATATTGCGTGTATATATTGATAATATAGTATCCAGTTTAAAAGAGACCCCGCACATATTTATCTATGTTTACATATACTGCACCTTCACCTATCCTAAACACTAGATGTAAGCGCTGCTAAACGGTCGAACTCCAATACCTCTGCTTTATTGAGGAGCATATACGTATATTTTCTCATACGGTCAATTTAAAATACAGCCATAATAGACAATTATTTTAAAATAATTGGACATACATGTTATGTATATATTAACATTTTCAACTTGATATACACGTTGTCATGTTACAACTTATTTAACTTGGCAGTGTTGTCATTTATTGCATTAAAAAATAACGTAATATCTGCAGTCATTAGTCTTTAAAAGGTTACATGTATCTCAACATTCGAAAAAAATATGTTAAGGATATATACATGTTTTTTATCAACTGTATTTTCTTAGATTAACATACTAGGTGCACTATTATAAAAGTCAATGTGTTAAACTACATAAACAAATGTATTGTCAATTCATATAAAAAATGATTGGCTGTATTCCTTCGATGTATTTCAATGTTCGTCCGCACGGCTAATTATAATTCCATTGTAATACGCATTGTCAAAATAAGCAGTAAAATAAATACATTTCAGCATTATTTTTGTATTAGCATTTTTTTAAAAGTACAATTCACAGCTTCAACCGATGCAATCATTTTATGTTATGAATTAGTGATCTAGCTTAAACTATCGTAACATGTGTTAAATACGACACACTATTAAAATTATCTTTTTTTTCCCGAAGATTAATCGTTCTAAGTGGTTAATAGCGATCCCCGCTTCTTTTTATATTTATATGGTGAATGTTTTGTTTGACATGTTTAATTATGACACGTTACATTAATTTATTTAAATGTTATAAATCAGATTTATTGTGACTAACTCGTTTTTATTTTTGCGTCCGGACTTATTAGTAACCCGACAACATTAATGACTGAAATATTCACCTAATGCTACGACCGCATTTTTCAAGTTACAAGTGAAACCGCAGCGAGCAGGTGATGATAATAGATTAACACAATTCGACAACATTTATTTGTTCATATGGGCACATTGCAGGTGGAATGTTGCATGTGCAACACTGTAATTAAGCATTTATTGAACTTCCGATATGCGGTGAACACTTCTAGGCTTCTTTATTCCTAACTGTATAATATCTAAATAATTACATACTACAATCACTACGTGTTTTATATGTTTACAATGTGGTTAACCACACTATTTACCCGCTCATTAAAGAACCTTTTTAATGGGACAACATTTTTAAATGATGCCCACAACCGACATCGTTAGACAACAAAAACTGTAAATAATTAAGTGATTTAACAATATTAAATGTTCGAAAGCGGCTCTGTAATATCAATGTATTCTTAATTGGCGCCAGACCCTTCTTAAAATATATGTAATAATATATCAAAAGTAGCACATACGTTTGTTTTGCCATTAGACGGTTTGCCTTTATTTATAGGAAGGTCTGATATATTTGACTTACAAGTTTAGTAATTAAATTCCTAATATACGTCCCTATAAAGTATTTAAACCACAGCTCCATAACAAGTAGGCGTATACATATAAAATTCATGAAGTTTTATATTGCAAGTAAATCAAAATACAATATGACGCTCATCTACAGGTTTACGTAAACGTTGTATTGGTGTACATGTAGCGTTATCTGCCACTCGATCTAATATGGTTTTAGCGACATCGATAGGTAATTTGACTAAATTTGAATATTTCAGATAAAACGAAATGACGTACTGTCAAGTGAAGCTATACAAGGTTGTTTATTAATTGACTTTGATTTTAATTAGTTTTGCGATCTATTATCGTGAGTTGAAAGCAGAGTAACGAGAAGATAAATTAATGCAATACTCGTGACTTAAAACTCTAATGTGTCGGATCTTGAATTTCAAACTCTCCGATTTCCGGATAGACGTGCTTTCAGTTAATTGTCGAATCAAAGTATGATTTCATTAATGACAGATGTATGGTATATTTTACATTAATGTGTTTAAATACTAGTAGTCTTCATCAACTTCGTGTTTGTACTTCGACACGATCTGTCAATTGATAACCTTTTTTGTGAGAGTCAGGCCCGTAGTCATACTAACACGCAATGTATTACCAACCAAAACATCACGATCATTTGAAACAAGATCTATACATGTTATTAATAAGACCTTTTCGTGGCGCGTCATTGTTGTTGTTATAAACGTGCTACAGCTATTGGTCGTTTTTCGACCTGAAAATAGCAACGTACAATTTAGCTGTGTTCTGAAAACATATATCGAATTCCAAAGAGTTATTTATCAAATAGTAATCCCTATGCGTCGCCTTGTTCAAAACGATCCAATAATATATCGCATGGATAAGAGTTGATTTCCTTACCTATATTTTGATATGTCGTTGAAGATCTTGTTGTTTGGTAAAAAAAACAAGTTTATTTATAAACGGTCTTGCGTATTGAATGTGATATGCTGTTTTTATTTCACTTTTTTCGAATAAAAAATATATTTGGTATGTATTCTTGCCGTTTGACTATGTTTTTTTTACATTTTAAATATGGATATGAGCCTTCTTTGCACCATAAATGCAGGTTCCTTATGCCACATTTGAAAATAAAGAAGTGAAACGCCAGTTGCTTTAGCAGTATTGCATTCCTATTATAAACACGTTTGTGGTACTTTATTTATGGCAAGTAACCAATTACCCTTATAGCACGGAACAATACGAAACAGCATACACACATAGTAGAGTACAGCTGGGGTAACCGACTAGGAACGGTCAATGCAAAGCACTGTGGGTTAAACCGGTTCTAGAGCGCTTAACCTCACACTTGGCCCAGCAATAATCATGATACATGTAAGTGTGAATAAAAGTTAACGTCATAGCATTGCAACTCATTAATAAACAGTAATAAAAGGGAATTAAAACGAATTCAATGCTATTACCATATAATTACTCAATGGTAGGAACACTTACCAAAATATCAGTCTAAATATTTCACAATATATACAGTGGGTATTGATCTTTGTTATGCGTTACTGTATTGTTAATTAATAATTTTATTAATTCAATGATTGCATTGTGATAAAACATAACATAAGACAGGTCTATACGACAATAGCACGCATCTTTTGTGAATATTCATGAATAAACAAATAAATTAAGGTTTTTGTCAGTATTTACACGTTTAAACATTAGTGCGATATACTTAACCGTTAAACAGGCATCCAGAGCAGACTTATAAGTTCATAACCTTCAGGATAGGAACTGTACTACAGTATACTAGTACCTTATCGGAGTTACTTTAAACATTTGCAGTATGGAACTGTATTAACCGATACGTTAAGTGTACTTAACTCAAAATATAACGAGCATTTGCAGAAATATAGGAATCTTTGACCGTATTTTAAAAAAGGCTACACAGATGCAGTACTAGTTTAAATTAGTGCTATCTTAAAAATACTTCGTATGATATCCCTGATAAATGTCGGATATTATTATCCAGAAACTTGATAACCAGTATGGCAATCAGCATATTTGACAAGATTCAATGAAACACTGGTATTATACTTGTCCGCAATACAGCGGTCGTTTTCATATTTAGTCGTGCAAAGAAAGAACATACTGTGACATTTATAATGGCTGTATATTGATGTATGATTAATAACCTCCTTTCTGTAATGAAATGATTCAAGAATGACCGAACCATTATTTTCGAGACATGATGCATTCCTCCAAACAAAGCTAGGTATTGCGCGGTTTTTAAAAATCATTTCCTTTTTTTTAAATCGGATTAATAAAATATGTTATGATGAAACATGTGGATCGTCATCATTTTGTCGGCCGGTAATACGTTGGCACACTGCGTGATCATACATAGGAAATTATAATAAGCACTAGAATAATTACTTAAGGTATTTGCATTAACCGTATCAAAATTGTCTTTACATCGAATTATGAACCGTCATTTAAATTAAATAAATAACCAAGGATGCGGACGCAAACATATGTATGTTTCAAGACGCGGCGTCCTAAATGTCCATATTATTAATTAAATTACTGAAAAACATTGACAACACAACTAAAATACTACGAACACAGTCGTAGTCGATTTGTCTTCAAAGGTTTGCTTTTAAACTGTATCTTACATAAAAATAGTAATTGGGAATTTTTTTTTACGACATACTACAATTTGTAGCACATATTTCACTGCAATATACATGCAAAATAAAGAACCTTCTGAATACGCCGGCATAATAAACACAGTTTAATAAAGATATCAAGTGTTACCACGACACGTTTTACAATTTCATTTAACCAAGTTGTTGTAGCTACAAATGATAAGTATGAATGGCTTGCCAAACTATGCATTATCAAGGCATACTGGTCAATTAACAACGTTAACTTGTTGGCGCATAAAAACGAATTATCAGTTCATTCTCGTTAATGTGTAACACATTTATTGGATGGCATAGACATTTATGAAAATGTTAGTGTTATATGAATGAACATGAACTAATAATGCTTAACCCATAGCTTTCTCATTAAATGCAACTGCACTTTACATTTATAAAAAGCTCATTATTGATTGTGTATTGTATCAACAGCGACAGTATACATACGATGTCAAATGATTACATAACAATGGCGCATACTGATGAAGTTGACTCTTAGTTACATAAATGCGTTGACTTTATATCATTTGTTTTATGTTGTTTAACATTGAGAATGTAACATTAACGATGTGGTTTACCTATTTTTATAAAATAGTTTTTTAATAGTTCAAAATACTTGATTTTAGACCAGTGCGAAATTATCAAACATTATCGTTCGCTTGCAGTCTCCACTCATACACCGGATATTGAAACATATAGAATACACATAGGGTAATATTTAAATAACTATTACAATCAATTCAATTAGCGACAGTAATAGGATCAACATTAATGTAAAATTCAACTACATATCGAAATTTCGATTTTTTGCAATAACGCGATGGCGAAAATGTTCATGTGAAATGTGTTTACGATTACATTTTCAATATTTCTCTTCGGCTTAGGTGAAATTACTTATTGACGTTAACAAGTCACTAACAACAGAACAACACATTGAAGAATTATTAGTGTATATGTGTCTTTTGAAATTACGAGATATTTTACTGATTTAGGCATCGTATACACTGTGTACAATATTCTTACAATTCTAGCCACATCATACATACATTTGGTGTCCCAGGATGTTGTCCCTATAACAGCGCATTTGAATTATTACTTCATCAGACTTTCCATATTGCTATAGTAATGAACTGTTTGTTTTAACATATATACTTGTTTTAGGTAACAACAGAGAGGTTTAAATGAATTTCATTTATTAGAATAGCTGGGCTTATGTATATGCACATGGATAGACAAATGCAATTGAATACACTTTGTTCAATATAAAAGAAGCTGGAAGAGTATTAGTAATACCTTTCTTTAATATTCAATTATACATTTATTATATTTGTGGCGGAATGGCTCTCGTACGAGTTGCGTTTTGGCCCAATGTAAATACATACATGTTCTGTAATTTAGTGCAGGCGTGACTTTTACTTACCGCTGAATATATTTCTATTTTAACTATCTACCCTTATGTCGCGACGAATCTATAGATTTATATACATTTCTGGATGCAGACACCTTAGAAAAACTAGTTTTTTGTTAAATAATTGACATAAGCATGAATAAAAAAGGTAAGAGTGCTATCAAAAACAATGACACTTAAGTTACGTTATGTATAGCATCACGACGTTGTTTTTTATTTGAGCCATGAACCTAATGTCCATGCGTTTTGGCAAAGCACAACAACAATATATTCCAAAACATGCTTATACATTTAGGGTCAATGTTGGGTTTAAGAACGGATAAAATAGCATACTTCACCCATACTGATTCATACAATGTGTAAATGCAATCAAATCTAAAAACTCCCCATTCAAATAGAACGTACATACTTTGTTTCGTGTATTCCCGAAGGGTCTACATCTTTCTTAGGTGCATTTATTTATGTGCTAACTGCATGAACAATTGTTACATAACTCATATAGACAAACACACAAAATAGCTTGAATTGCAGTTTATAAAATTATATACTACATAACATGACATCGATGTTTTGCTTTTGGTCACGTGCAGTAAGGTACACATGTTTAATAAACCTTAACTCCATCACATGCGTGTAAGTTTCCATTAAAAAAAGAAAGATCGGTTTATAAACTGAATATTTTATGTTGTATTTATAACACCATGCATTTTGTAAAATCGTATCAACACAGTTACTTATTGAAGTATACATACCATTTTAGGATTCATACATAAAAAGTAACTCCCGTTTTTTCGTGTGTTACCCGCCCATCGAAGATACCATTGCGTTGTCAAACATATGTGGGATGGACTAAAGTGTTACTTTTTTTTTAGTTTTTTTATTTAATATAAAACATATAATGTAAACATGTGCATACGCAAGAACATAGTGATATTATGAAGCAATTATAATGTCAAACATATTATACAAGATATGCTAGTATTTATATATTTTTGACCTTGTGTTTTTCTTTAGATTTAAAGGTTGTTGGTTTGTGTTTTTTTGCTTTGTTTGATTGTGATAGATGTTTTTTTAAATATATAATAATTAAAACTATAGATGAGTTGCATATAGTGGGGTAGATAAACAGCTGGACTACATTATGAAAGTTTAATATATTTGATTTAAACCTAATGATTACTACGCTTAGCAACCGTTGTTTATAGCGCAATTCAAATGTTAATAGGATGTATACTCATTTAAAACTTTGCATCTATGTCGTACAAAGGAACACATATTCATCAATTTGAAGTAAAACCATTTGAAATAAGACGAACACAATCGAATATTTATACTGTTACTTTGCAGGTTGTATTGGGTTGCATCAAGTTTGTAATAAAATCATTATATTGCAATATGTATACAATAAAGAATATGACGAAGCAATAGGAAGCATATTAACAAATCGTTATGAATTCATTAGGATGCCATTATCAATTTATTATGCATACCACATTATATATATTGTGCTAAGTTGCGGTTAATCTACCCTCTTAGATGATTCAGTTTATGTCCTAAAACATATATCGCATATCAATTCATCCGAACGATACAAACACACACAGCGACGTTAAACTAAATTATTCAAATTCAAGTTCAAGAATGATATACTAAGAGGCGGTTTACCAAAAATACAGCTAAGCTTTGAAACTATTTTATTAGAAATTTATTAACGAACAGGTAATCTTAAAGACGTTCATATACTATACGATAAAGAACAATATACAAGTCGATGTCATGGTCTTGTTGTAGAATTAGCATAACTCATAAAGTACTTCATATTGCCAATAAACGATTTAATAGACGGATATTATTGGTTTTAACCTCCGCACGGAGATTTTACTGGAACCAGCATAGATGGATCAAACCCCTGCCTTCATAACCTACCACGTGATGATATCTCAGCCACGTTGCAAATACTTTTCCCGTTGCTATTTTTTTTTTAATTGAGGTTATTTATTTTTTATAATCAACCTTAACTTATACCTATTTAAAAAAAAATAAAAATAAAAAATACTTCATTTGAAAATATGAAACTTAAACAAAAATAGTAAAATCCTACCAAATCTGGTTGGATTTTCTTGTGGTGGAAGGGATTGTATGTGAGAGCATGGAACGGCAATGCTGCTGGAGATTGAATTACTGCACGATAAACTTGTGCTTTACATTACTTGCCAGCTCCTATTTATGGAAATGACGGGGTGCTTTTGTAAGACCTTTCTATGCGATCAAAGAAAACAATTACAACGGCTTAACGAAGTACAAGTTCAACAACATTGTCAATAATAATTGGATATACGTCCAATAATACAGTAAACTGTGTTACATGGTGCTGGTATTATATTTGATTCCAAACATACACGCCTATGAAATCTTTATATTACCACTAGACTGATCGCATTAATTACTCGAAGATGTCAATGATAACCTGACGGAGATACAGTGATTGAGATGCTCTTCACGTTGTTTAACATGACGCGCCTGATGGAATATGGTCACAGATTAGCGATTTATTTACGTCAATGTACAGGTCTATTGGTTATCAAAGAAAGCAATGAAAGGCTTCATCCATTTACATATTACTAATAGTGTTCTTAACGGTTGAGAAACAGCGTCGACTATTTGTATTTATCAGTGTGACTAGTGTAGGAGAACTCACACTAACAGAGTTATCAACACGGAAACACAAGCGTCTGTTAAGCGTTTCAAGCATTATTATTATATACACGGAAGCATTAAGTATGGCTTATTAATTTATACATGATTTAGATTGCTTACGAATATAAGAAATTGACTCCGATATGCTAATATGTGTAAATTTGCTTTCCATTGTAAGTCTTTGTTCAGCTGCGTAAATGTGCATTTTTATGAAGATTGCAGATCATTCCAGAACCTATTTATACATGTTAATGATTATGCAACTCATCATATGCATAATCTTTGTAATAAAATGCATAGATTCCCATCATACGTTTACGTGTTTCTTTGAGCTATTTGGATAAACAATAACTGCAAACGAATGCTTTTTCTTATAAGTGAAGTGGAATAATAATCGACTCAATGGCTTTATTTGAATGTTCAACACATATGTGCGAATCCTTATTGTGTCCCAATTAATGTCGACGTTAAAAGTAATATGCGTTCATATACCAACGTCTCTTGTTATCAAATAAATGTTAAGGTTAAGCGCTAACACCAAAAATTCAGGAGATAAACAAAAAGAGATACATTCATGTATTAGTGTAAATTTATAAAAAAAGAGAAAGATATCCGTTGATCGTATCGATATAAGAAATAACGTATCATTAAATGTGGCACATATGCTTATATAATTATGTAACATCGTCAGCGTTAATCTAAATGTATTGATTGTAAAGTAAATGTTATACACTTGAGACTAGATAAAAATCGATAAGAGTACCAATTACAAATTGTGTGCATCAGCGAAAATACATTTTAAACGCAATACGGGCAGTTAAGTTGAAGGTCTCCGAACTCTGCTTTACCCGAGCGTTGAGGTTGGAAACTCATTCAAACTGAAATAAAGTCTCTGAAAATTGAAACACCCGTGCAGGGTATCAAATAAACCTATACGATCTTACCACTTGAGGTGAAAATGGTCATGTTTATCACGATTATACGCACCATATCTTGAATGGTTATTCCGCATACAAAGGATTGCATTTACATCGGTCGTAATCGATTTGTAGTAAGTGATTTGCTTTCATTAGATCCGATATGATTATGTTTAACTATTATGTATATGCATTTTCAATAAGACACACTTGCAAATGCGACCAACATTCTCAAAAAAACAGTTTACTATTAACTTACAAAAATGTTGGACATTTCAAAATACATAGATGGTACAACATCTAACAAATAGTTAAATACGACTGCAGATAAGGGTAAATTATTCAGCCAATTAATGACAACAAATTAACTTTGTAAATGCGTAATATCCAATGCCAATCCGGGAACCGCGAGTGATCATTTTCGCAATATTTTCAAAATAGGGGTCTGTTTTATAATTTCTTTTCCGACATCAAATTTGTTTCACATTCATGTAAATATTTTGACATAATAGCTGTCATCAGTACTTTCTCTTCTTGTTGTCACTATGATAAAATTGCAATTAAAGCGTCTGATTATTATTACAACAACGGAATTTCATTTACAATTAGTAAACTAAGTTCAAGCATTGGTTTGTTTTAAAATATCAAAAGTGTCACTTTAAACTTTTGTGTTGTTTTTGCGCGTTGATGCATTCACAATGATAATTTTTATTCAGAAGGGACACGCACGATTTTTTTTTGACAAGTACGATTCTTGATTGCTTTGTGTTCACGATGTGTTAACATTAAACACTTAATGTTTTAACCTTCGTGATGTATTACAGCAACTTAGAATGCCCACTTTTTAAACCACTATCATACAACTAGTTTATTACAAGTGTATCGCCGTCATACTTATTTGTACTCATGGTATTAAAATAGCATTATAAAAAGAACGAACAGCTGATATGACCACAATGTGCGCGATATTAATAATAAGCACACTCGTTAAAACAATGTAATCATAATCAACGACGTGTACCAGACTGTTTTATTTCTTTTTAGGTTTTCACAGTCTCGTTATGTATCTTGTATTTAACTACTGGAGTGTATAAACTTGAACATGAGACACTGTTTTCTACATAACATCAACTAGCATGCTTAAAACTGTTAAAGCAGTATATTTTAAAAAGGGATTTTCCACAGAATCCCTTTTAAAATGGCCTTTTTCAAGGATATTTCCTACAAATAAACCCATTTTTTTGTAACTTTTTATAACAAAGTATACAAATGTTATGCTGGCAGTACAACCCTACAACAGAAAATGTTACGCTGGCGGTACAAACTCCCAATGGTTCATTATAACATCAACAAATAATTAACTTAAAATTTAAGTTAATTATTTGTTGATGTTATAATGTTATGCTGGCGGTACAAACTCCCAAATGTTCATCACATTCATTCCACTTTAAAATTAAACAAAAAATGGTACGCTGGCGGTACAAACTCTCTTACTATTTACGCTGGCGGTACAAACTCCCAAAGGTTCATTCTATACACTGGCGGTACAACCATCCCAAATGCTTTAAAAAAATGTTATGCTAGTGGTACAAACTCAGGTTCATAATCCTTCAACAGAAAAATTTACTGAAAATGTTACAATGGCGGTACAAACTCTCAGAGGATCATAATCACAATTTAATACACCTGCGGTACAAACTCTCAGAATCAATGACAAATAATTCTTGAAAATGTTACGCCGGCCGTACAAACTCTACAATGACAAAATGTTACGCCGGCGGTACAAACTATGCATAATCACAGACAGACATTTCTTAATGTTACGCCGGCGGTACAAACTCCCTAAGGTTCATAATCACACAGACAGATAATTCTAAATGTTATGCCGGCGGTACAAATTCCCTTAGGTTCATAATCACACAGACAGATAATTCTTGGAAAATGTTACGCCGGCGGTACAAACTCCCTAAGGTTCATAATCACACAGACAGATATTTGAAAATGTTACTCTACAATGACAAAATGTTACGCCGGCGGTACAAACTATGCATTATTACAGTCAGATATTTCTTAATGTTACACCGGCGTTACAAACTCCCTAAGGTTCATAATTACACAAACAGATAATTCTAAATGTTACGCCGGCGGTACAAATTCCCTTAGGTTCATAATCACACAGACAGATAATTCTTTGAAAATGTTACGCCAGCGGTACAAACTCCCTAAGGTTCATAATCACACAGACAGATAATTCTTTGAAAATGTTACGCCGGCGGTACAAACTCCCTAAGGTTCATAATCACACAGACAGATATTTGAAAATGTTACTCTACAATGACAAAATGTTACGCCGGCGGTACAAACTATGCATTATCACAGACAGATATTTCTTTGAAAATGTTACGCTGGCGGTACAAACTCTACAATGACAAAATGTTACGCCGGCGGTACAAACTATGCATAATCACAGACAGATATTTCTTAATGTTACGCTGGCGGTACAAACTCCCTAAGGTTCATAATCACACAGACAGATAATTCTTTGAAAATGTTACGCCGGCGGTACAAACTCCCTAAAGTTCATAATAACATAGAGATAAATTCTTTGAAAATGTTAAGCCAGCGGTACACACTTCCAGATATGCATAATCACACAGAAAAAATCACACTGAAAAAAATGGAAGGTAAACGACTTTTAAATGTATAATTCTTAATTTATTTTTTAATTATAAAACATGTAATAATAAATACAAACACACACAAAGGTATACCATTATGTTCGCAATCCACCAGTCAGTAGGTCAGAACATTTATAAAAGAGTGTGAATGATTCAATATTTTTTTATGACTAACTAAAATTAATTAATTTTTTTATAAAAAATACATAACATTTTTTTCAACATGTGAAGTCATTTTAAAAATGAAATATTTCAATAAAACAATCTTTACATCAATTATAACCATTCAAAGTTCTTTAACAGATGCAATTGCTGCAATTTGTATTTTCATTACTAAACAATTCTGCCACAAGTTTAGTATGTATTGTAAAAACAAAACTTTATTGTTTCTCCTGACATACAAACATATTATAGAACATAAAACAAGAGATGTGTTTGTCAGAAACACACTGTCCCCCTACTGCGCTGCGTTGATACATGTTTTTTTTACCTTTGACCTTGAAGGATGACCTTGACCTTTCACCACTCAAAATGTGCAGCTCAATGAGATACACATGCATGCCAAATATCAAGTTGCTATGTGAAGGGGCATAGAAGTTATGAGCATTTTTTGAAACCTAAACGCGAAACCTAAACGCAAAGTGTGACGGAAAGACGTACAGTCCGATCACTATATGCCCTTCTTCGGAGACATAAAAATTAAACATTAGCAATCACAAATTCACAAAATCTATTTTAACAAGGGCTGTTTGTAAAACATGCATGCCCCCCATATGGGCTGTCAGTTGAAGTGGCAGCCAAAGTGTGAATTAGTTTTTGTCACTGTGACCTTGACCTAGTAACCTGAAAATCGATAGGGGTCATCTGCTAGTCATGATCAATGTACCTATAAAGTTTCAGGATCCTAGGCCTAATTATTCTTGATTTATCATCAGGAAACCATTTTACTGTTTCGACTCACTGTGACCTTGACCTAGTGACCTGAAAATTATTAGGGGTTATCTGCCAGTCATGATCAATGAACCTATGAATTTTCATGATCCTAGGTGTAAGCATTCTTGAGTTATCGTCCGGAAACCATTTTGCGGTTTCAAGTCACCTGACCTTGACCTTGTGACCTGAAAATTAATAGGGTCATCTGCGATTCATGATCAATTTACCTATGAAGTTTCATGATCCTATGCATAAGCGTTATTGAGTTATCATTCGGAAACCATTTTACTGTTTCGGGTCACCGTGACCTTGACATTTGACCTAGTGACCTGAAAATCAATAGGTGTCATCTGCGAGTCGTGATCAATGTACCTATGAAGTTTCATGATCCTAGGCATAAGAGTTCTTGAGTAATCATCCGGAAACCATTTTACTATTTCGGGTCACCATGACCTTGACCTTTGACCAAGTGACCTGAAAATCAATAGCGGTCATCTGCGAGTCATGATCAATGTACCTATGAAGTTTCATGATCCTTGGCATAAGCCTTCTTGAGTTATCATCCGGAAACCATTTTACTATTTCGGGTCACCGTGACCTTGACCTTTGACCTAGTGACCTCAAAATCAATAGGGGTCATCTGTGAGTCATGATCAATGTACCTATGAAGTTTCATGATCCTAGGCCTAAGTGTTCTTGAGTTATCATCTGGAAACCATCTGGTGGACAGACGGACATACGGACCGACATGAGCAAAACAATATACCCCTCTTCTTCGAAGGGGGACATAATAAAGCATTTTTATGTGAAGACAAGTTCATACAAAGCATTTCTAAACCGAAATCGAAAATTGGTAGAAAAATGCACATGAACAAATGTACAGTTACAATAGCTTATAAAGGACATCTCACTCAATACTTTCGGGGGATTATAAAGACAACTGGCGAAATAAGGAACATTTGACTGGATACAAATTGTTAAACACTACACCTCAATAATAGTGTCTTATTTTTGCCCACCAGAGACGTATATTTGCTAAAACAAATTTAATTGACTGATCCAATTTCACCATAAAATGAAACTCTGGGTTGGAATAAACCCATGTGTTCTAGTAAAGATTGACGCAGAAGTTCTTGCAATAACCTTAAAATAAACAAAATATATCCTTCAAAAAGGCAGCAGAACACATACAAAATGAGCAACCAGATGTGCATATACTGCATAAATGAAGTATACAGGTCCATCAAGAATTTTATCCACAGATGTTTCTTCCTTTCTTCATCTGTAATCATGACCAGTCGTGATCTGCACAGTGTTGTGTCTTAAATAAACAAACCACATATCAATGCCAAACAAAAACAAGAGCTTTCTCCATCAGACATATGCCCCCAAAAAACGCTTTTTCAAAACCTAAAGGCAGAGTTTGAACCTAAAAGCGGACCCTAAGTTTAATGTCAAGGTCAAAGGGGTCAAAATTTGTGTGCGTATGGAAAGGCCTTGTCCATATACAAATGCATACCAATTATAAAGGTTACATCTGAAGCGACATACAAGTTATGAGCATTTTTCGAAACCTTTAAGCGATATTATGGGCATTTTTCACTGTTGAATTGAGCTGAAAAGAATTAACAGGTCAAACAAGTTACTTAAAATGAAGTTACTGACCAATTATCTGCAACTCATCTTGCTACCAGTTGTTATTAAAAATATATTTTATATTCGATATCTTACGTGACTCACCCAGTCCTGTAAGCCATCCGTAAAACAAAATTGTGTCTTTGTGTCGTATGAACGAATCTGCACTAAAACTAAATTTAGGTACACATCGTACAAGCATGACCAGTTGTCAAACGAAAGTACAGTTTATATTCAATTTAATTCAAATGCATTATTTTTCTCTTTCAGGGATATTGTTTTAGCATGTTGATGCTGCATTAACAAATCTAAGTATATATGAAGTGAAAACACCAAAAATAAACAACGGTTGCGATAGACACCTATTAACTGTTAGATGCCCATAATATCACTTTAACGCAAGTGTGACGGACAGACATATGAACGGACGGACAGTGCAATCACTATATGCCGTCCTGTAACGTACTGAAAATCAAGCTGTAGAATAATTTATTTTTATTTTAAATGCCTAATAGGCTACTCAACAATACTTCAAACAAAATGCATTTTTAAACCTTGAAAAGCTGAAAACGTGAGAATACAAGAAATGTTAACAAAACATATAAAGGCTTAATTAATGCTTTAATATCTGTAGAACACTAGTTGCAGTATCGAGTTTATTTTGCGAGAAAATATCATTCAAGTTGTGTTCCTTCAAGGCATGGGAATTCCGTTTTTAAAAAAATGGATGAAAGTAAACCTTAACCTTGTCTTCCACTAGATTTAGGCAACAGAAAGAGCGACACACGATTGAAAATATTTGTGCCAAGTTTAATAAAATTCACTCAATACATGACTAAGTTATGCTCTGGACACAAACAGGATGCAGCATTGTACCATATATAGACATTTGACCTATAATAGTGACCTTGACCTTGGAGGTAGGGAACTGGTATTTAAGCATACACAGTCTAATGATGAGGATCTTTTGTACCAAGTTTAAGGAATTTCGCTTTATAAATGACAAACTTATTATGTTCCTTGGGACAGATGGACGGTCGTGATTCCCATATCCCATTTACTCCAGGACTCTGGGGGTTACTGGTTCGAGCCCTGATGGGGGCTACTTTTTTTCCTTTTTTTTAAATTTTATTCTTGATTTTTTACTTGAGCTTTTTAGATCCAGTGTTTACATTTATCAATATAAAGCACTTAAAGACAAACTACAAAACATGCCAAAATCTGTGAAAAGGCCCCTTTAATATTAATCAGTTTTAATACTATTATTACTTATTTCTTATAAAAACCATTATATGTTCAAAGAAAAAAAAGAGCAATATACAAACCATATATAAATCTTCTCTTCCTTTTGCCAAACCCTTTCCCACCAGAAGTGTTATCATCTGAAATGTTTCAATGGAATATTTTCATATGGATTACATGTACACTCAAAATACACAATAATTTTCTACAGATGGGTTTGATTAGGATAAGTAGAAACACATTTTTTATGAAATAATGTTCATAATTATTTTATTGTCACATTTTTACTGTAAAACATACTTAAACTTAAGTTTGTTCTTCCTGATCCTGTCAAATTCAAACTAAATACATAACAAATGAATTTCAACTCTATAACGAATGTAAAAAGATAACTTTAATGATATTTTCAAGATTTATGATAATAATAAATATCATATATATTTACTCTTCTTTTTGGCAACCCTGAGGTCAGAAGTTTCGTCTCCAGTTTTTTCGCTTTTTTATCTGTACCTTGAATTATACAAATTACACCTCAATATTGTATTTATTATTATACATGTATCTCATACTGTTTTACAAATTACATATTGTAAGGGTCCATCAGCCCATGTTTGAAAGCAAATATCCAAGCTCTTGGCATTGTGGTTTCAGGGAAGAAGTTTTTACAATATACATATAGGAAAACATATTTGCCTTCAGGGTTGGGCCAATTTTTACCCTTAAAGGCATAATTTGAACAATATTGGTAGAGGTATTCCAGACGATGTTTAATGTCAAATATCAAAGCTTTAGTTTTAATATTTAAGAGAAGTTTTTTTAACTTTTCACTATATACATTTAAGGAAAAAAACATTTGGCCCCTGGTATGGGGCAAATTCCGACCCAAGAGGCATAATTTTAACATTCTTGTTTACTGTTTAGGTTCATCATATGATGTTTCATGCCAAATATTAGAGCTCTAAGCTCTAGATGTTACTATATACATATAAGGAAACCTATCCATTTCCATGGTAATATGAGTTATGCAAAGAACATTCCTGCCAAGTTTCATTAAGATTAGCCGAGTGGTTGATTAAGATTTACAAACTCAACATGTATATTCTCAGAGTATATACTATATGCTAGAAATGCAATATGGATGATTATCAAATCAGTTGGGGGGGAAATTTATACCCTGAGCACGGTGAGCTCAGGTTAGCTAACAATATATGACCTTACTGTAGAAAAAGCTCACCAATGGCTGTCTGTTTACCTTTTCAATCAGTTCACGAACTTCAGGAACCATTCCTTGTCCTGGTGGAAAGGACTGCCTTATAGGTTGTCTTGGTAGCAGTGTTAAAGGAAATACCGGTACTCCAGAATCTAAACTGTCCATGTTGGAATTGAGCGATTCGTAAAAGTCTAGCCACTTTTGTGTACTATCCTGCTTTTTGAAAATTAGTTTCAGAGCTTTAATTTGTTTAACATTTTTATCTATTTCAATTTTACTAAAATTTGGCTTCAATATTTCTGGCTTTCCACTTGGGGCTTTATTCAAAAAGTTCCCATTAAGGGCTGACCACGGCTGAGATTGAACCCCTTTATAAAACACTTTTACACCACCGTCCACAGAAACAAATTTAAAGTGCAAAGGTTGGGTGATGTGGTCAGCTTTGTTCAAATCACCCTCAATCCATGACTTAACATCAAATAAGTGTGTGATACGCTCTGCATTTTTCAAAACGTTTAAAAAGTCATCAAAATATTCAGCATCTTTAGCAGCCTGGACACCTCACTAAATTTTGCATCAATGTCTTCATGCGTGTGGCCAACAATAAGGAAGGACATATGAACCTGAAATATAATATATGATTATCAATCCGACAAATCAAATACCTTCAGTCAATAAAGTCGACAATGGCTGAACAAGATAATGCCTTTCCCAAGTTTTATCATAATTTGATTTGAAAAAATGCATAAACTACAAGATGGAATAATACTAAGAAAAACTATTCATTTAATAATCAAATATAAATAATTTATATGTTAAGGCTACAAAAATGTTACCTGAAATAAAAGCCAAAAAGATGCAATTCCATAATTTTGAAAACAAACATTGCAGGATTCAAAACTATCATGTTTTTAGTGATATATATGATACACAGTAGTTGGCAACAATAACATGTCTAAAGTTAATTAGTTATAGTAACTATCCTTTCCCTGATAGATACATGCTTTTACGATCCCTATCGATTCCCTGAATAGACGTGTTTCCGCGACGTTATCGATTACCTGGTAAACAAGGGCTGTTTGTAAAACATGCATGCCCCCTATATGGGCTATAAGTTGTAGTAGCAGCCATTGTGTGAATACGTTTTCTTCGAAGGGGGGCATAATAAGCATTTCTACTAAATCATGCTACAGAGGTTGAATAATTGTAAGTAGTGCACATGAATATTCAAATAATCAAGTTAATGAAAATGAAATTATTTGAATACTCATCCTTAAGAAAGACTGTCGTAAAACAGACACTGTGATCTTTGAAATCAACACTCACCTCATGGAAAACCTGTT